>NW_008238321.1:3015842-3117723 GCF_000691975.1 Corvus brachyrhynchos
CCTGCTGATACACAGCTCAGTGCACGGAGGCTCGAGTCAACTGTACAAGTGAGGGTACAGTCAAGTAAAGTGAGGCAGTTTCTTGTTGCTCTGTGATGGGACTTCATAGAAGAGGAAGTTGATTTTTGAGCATTGTTAGCCATTCCAGGGGCTGTTCTCTGGACTATGGGGTGAATCAGGATCATTGCAGGGTTATTGCTGTGGTGTTCTCTGTTGCAAAGAAATTGCAAATTTCCACCAAAAGCTACTTCAGAAGTTAGTTTAAAATTGTTAGAAGTGATGAGCAAGTTTTTAAATTTGCTTTTAGTCTGAATGTAAAATTGTGTTTTTTCTTAAGTCAGACCTAAATTTATCATTTACTACTTCCTTTCTGTTCTAATTTGCCATGGTAACCATCCTGATACTGTCCTAAGCTTGTTGTTTTGGGCATATCTGTGTATCGTGGTGAACTGCAGCTATCTCTAAACCCTTGCTCTGTACCTAACACTGCTCATCTGTTGTGACTGAGATGTCTTGATATGTTTAAGTTGAAATGTAACTGTCAGTTTCTAACAAACATGTAGTTTCTAAACCCAGAAGAACCTCATATCTATATTCATCTTTGTAATAAGATGAATTAAAGTGGAATGAGGTGTAGAGTAAGGACTGAGATTACTAGAAGCAGAGTCTCGTGTCCTCTTGCTGGGACACTGAGTAAAGAACACAACAAAAAAAGCTGAGAAGGGTTACAGTTGCTGTGTATAAATGCAAAATACCCTGAGTTATTTAGAGCAAAGAACAGTGGTACCTGTCACAACAGGAACAAGTGGTACTGTTCACTGGAAATCAGTTTATGGAGAAAATGACCAGCAGCTGTAACTGCTGCTATCTTATGAATCGGCAATAACCTACCCATGGAGATCTGCTAAACATCACAGGGCAGTAGTGATTGCGTAAGCTCCATTGAACAGGTTCTCCACCTCATTCCATGTTTTTTCCCTGTATTTCTGGTTTTAGGCATCATCAGAAGAAATACAAACCCGTATCTCACAATGAGAGTTGAGTGTGTGTAGGCAGCAGAATGTATTTAAACTGTCAGATATCACACTAAGGTTTACCTTACTTCCTGTGAGATCTGTTTTCCTGCATCATTCAGATGTGGGCCAGATCTACCTAGTGCATGTTTCTTCTTTAACCTACTTTCTCCTTCCTGTAAAAGGTGTTACTGGTATTGCCTTATTTTACCATCACACATTGCACAAGATAAACCATTATTGAAAATGTGGTTGAAAGACATTTTAAAGATATAAAACAGCAGTACCTCAAGCTGTATAATCAACTTATATAATAAATCAAATGCTATCTAAATTAATTTTAAGTCTGATTTTAGAATGTTTTAATTGTATAGCCTTGTTGTATTTAGCAGAACAGAATATTTGTGTAGAGTTTTTTCTACAGCATTCCTTCTTGGACCAGACCATGGCTCAGTGTTTACAAGCACACCGCTGTCTACTGGTCTCTTGTGTTGCTTTGTTCATGTGGCTGACAGCATATGAAAAATGCAAGAATGTTAAGTACATGCTTTCTCCATAAAGAAACTACCTACCAGATTCTAGGAAGCAATGCAGAAGTAAGAAGTGAATGTAGAAAGGGGAAAATGTGTTATGCAGCTTGCATGCTACTTTGCTGTTATTTCCCTAAATAATAGGACTTAAGGTACTCTTCCCTTTTCTTACGGCTTTTGTGACCAGAAGCCATCAATAAAGGTAACCTGGTCATTTTATAACCTTCTTGTGTTGCAGTTGTATCACACAAAAAATGTATCAGAGAGGTTATCAGGGGACATAAGTGTTGTGAATTTCATGGAGTGGGGTCTTTTTGGTGTTGTAAAATATTCTTCCCACTATGTGGTTTGTTTCAGTGCCAAGTGTAAAGTCATTTATGCAATATTTCTATAAAACATTTACAAAATGTCAGAAGATTCAGAGAATCATTTTGGCCTTTTAACTTACAGACAGCTTCTTCCCTGATCTTTTCCTAATCTCTTGTTTTTATGTATAGATGTTCCTAACTTGGTGAAGGAAAGGATTATTTCAGACTTTTTTCCCCGAAGTTTCTTTGATGCAGTCACCTTCAGTGCTTATTGTGCTGATTCACCCAAGGCAAAGAATGTAATCAGTTTGGTTTTTACTCTAGTCTTGCTTCTTTTCTCTTGCTTGCTCTTAAATTTTTAACCCTTTATCCAGTGTTGGTTAAATGTGATGGGAGTATTGAGCTCTGGAAGGTAATGGGGTTTCTGTAGCAGTCTTGTTTAGTGTAAACCTGGCAGAAAGCTCCAGACCATGTGTTTCACTTCTCAGTAACAGAGAGATTTGGCTGAGCAGTGTTTATATTGTACTCTGGTGATCAGCTGACAGGCCTTGCCAGGGAGAGGGGAGCTCAAACAACACAGCTCAGAAACAAGCTGCAGAGTTGCAGAAAACCAAGTTTTTCTGTCCCTCTATTTGCAGAGCTTCTTGTAGTGTCTTGGTCACTTTCTATAAGAATACATTGTTCTGTGTTGTTAGGATGACACACTCTTGGAAATACTTAATTTCTTGCAGAAATTTGTCATCTAGATTTATTTTCTTGCTCTATAAATTAGTAATCAGGAAAATGAGATGTTGGTTTGCCATCTTATCCTGTGATAAGTTTGGGTAAAACATAAGTAAATTAAGTCTAACAAATGGTTGGTTTTCTAGACTTGGTAAGTCAATGCCTGGAGGCCCAAAAAAGGTTAATGACAGTGTCATTTGTTCCTAGCTGATACAAGACTTAGTCTGATGTTGAGGGAAGCATAGGACTCCAAAAAAAGAAAAAAAAAAACCCAACAGAAAATCTCACACCACAGAGCATTGGATTTTGTCCTTGCTGCTGCCAAAAAACCTTTAAAAAGGGCATGTTTCATATTAGTACACTGCTGTCAACACACATGGAGGATTTTGCTGCCTTTATCCTTTTTACAGAAGGTGTCTTAATTTTATGTGTACTGTCTGTCTCCTCCCTTCAAAGAAAGGGAGAACAATTTAAAACCTGTTTTAATTAAATAGGTAGTTCTGCATCCTCTTGTCTCAAGAAGGCATACTTTTTAATGATAGGTCTTTGGACATAATTTTGCTACTGATGACTTGGTACTACTTTTTTATATTTTAAAATTGATTTGAGATTTGTGAATAGTGTGCTAATTTACATTTTATGTGAACTGAAGTTTCTTTATCAATTACAGTTGAAAATGCCTTGCTGTAACTCGGTGTAAATTCTTCCAATTTACAGGCAAAGTCAAGTATCAGATGTTTCATAAAACCAACTGAAACACTTGAGAGGTCTCTTGAAATTAACAAACAGAAAGGGAAGAAGAGGATGCAGAAAAGACCCAACTATAAAAATGTTGGTGAAGAAGACGAAGAGGAGAGAGGATCTGAAGATAACCAAGATGACCTTGATAAAAGTAAAGGTACAGAAGCAAGTTCAAAGGGCATAAGAACAAGCAGTGAAAATGAAGGTGAGTATTCCAGCAAGAAAATGATGCTTACAGTTTAGGTACTTTTGTTTACTTCATGGACCTAGTTGTGATTTGTTATGTGACTTGTTCTCTTGCTGCACTAGGTAAACATGGGACTGTGACATTTGTTTAAGGCTTTGGCTGGATTTTTTTCTCATGTTAAATCATGCTGTGAGAACATGTACTTCTAATCTGATTAAAAGCTATGAAAGTGTGTTCATTTGTGCCTGCAGGCCTTGGCCCTTATCACAATGCTTGCCTTGCACCTCAGTGTATGTGGTTGTGGGCACTTGATAAGCAGACTTGACAACTTTGTAGCTTGTCCTTTTGTGGTGAGGCAGAGCTGTAGCCACTTCACCTTTACAAGATGGTCAGCAGTATTTTATGCATGTTTCAATGATAAAATTTAACAGGTGTGCTAAAAGTGACAGTACATGATAGAAGATGATATTAAATAGTTCAAAATTGAAAACATCTTTAACTCTTAGATTTTTTTTTTTAATTGGATGTTTTCAGGATTTTTGATGTAGCACAAACCTAAGAAGAATTGCTTTTATAGGATGAGTGGTCTTACAGCGTATTTTAACTGTTTATTTTATAGTAACTAACTTCTAGAACAATGTATATCAGTCCTAGTACTTACATTAAACATAAATTGGGAAAAATGAGAAAAACAGGATGGCCTGCAAGCAATTGAAAACAAGAGTGTTATACTTTGACAGTCCTGTCCAAACATGGTTGAGTTTAGATTTAAGTAAATGGTCTCTTTGAGAAGGCTTTCCTTAAATGGTGTCAAATAACTGATGGTGTATTGTCTACCATGATTTGAAGAAAATCTGAAATAATCTACTGTTGAAAGTGGTGCATTTAGTTGCAATGTTTGTCCAAATTCCTAAGCAAAAGCAAGATTTGTTTGTTCTACTGAAAGTCAGTCGGTGTGAAGCACTGGGGACCAGGTGTCCTGTTTGCTGCAGCTGTAGAGGCCTGTTTACACCCTCAGTGAAACTTGATGTCCACCCATGCCCCAATCTCAGCAGCTTTTTCACAAGTCTTATTTTCAGAAGGAGGTTCTATGGCTTTTCTTCCTGTGGTTTGCGTGGGAAGGGAGCTTACTGTGGTTTATTTGCCAAAATGCTATGTATATTTTCTTTACGTATTTTATATATATGTATACATTTCTTATAGTGTTACATTCCTTAAAGAAATGTAAGCCAAGTTCTTTACTGGGAAGAAAATTTGCCTACATCTGTTCATTAACCTTTCTGAGGTAATGGTTATACCTCTTTTATATAGAAATGCATGAGATGCTTTTAATGCCAAACAAAATGCAAAAGAGCTTGTGATAACTGTTAAAAATACAAATTTTGGTGGTATGTTTTGGGTTTTTTTTAGAAATAGAGATGGTAATCATGGAGAGATGTAAGCTGTCAGAGCTGTCTATCTCTGCTGTGACAGAACAGAATACAACAGATGAAGAAAAGAGTGCAGCTGCTTCTGGGAGTGAGATAACAAACTGGAACAGGTATAAAGGAACTGTAAAAGATTTTGCCAAATTGCTTCCTTACCTACCCTCCCCTTAAATCTTTTGCTTTTCTTAAAGGGATGTTTCAAATCTGCTTAAAGTTAAAATTACAGGGGTTCTTCTGGATCACAAGTGAGTGAATTAATACAAAAGTGAGGTGTAGCCTCTCTACTGATCAAGTTTTGGAAATGATCCTGTTCCTTTGTAGTTTGTGCTTTCCTTTATGGCAATTGTGATGCACGAAGTTGGTTAAAGTAAATTACAGAATATTAACACATAAACTAGAATATCAATGTTTCCACTCTGTAATTTTCTAAACCTCTGAATTAAGCCAGAATAAGTTTTTTAATTGTATTTATGGTTGCATTTGTCCATTTTGTATGCACCTATAAGGAAAAAACAAGGAAATTTCCTCAGTTCAGGGCTGAAGTTGGCATAATTTTAGTAGCAGTAGTTATAGACAAACCCTTGTGACCTTTTTACTGTTTCTAGCGTCCATTAGTATGTTTTAGGGTTATCAAAAACTTCTAGTGGAAGTACAGTTTATAAGTGTTTCTGGGAGCAGAAATTGCCTTGACTTCAAAATTTAAACTTGGATATATTAAGTACCCCTAAGACACTTTCTCACAAAGGATCCTGCATTCCTGTTAATAGAATGCTAAGAAACCAAATGTGCCTGACACAAAAGTAATTGCAAATGTGTCCATTGGGAAAATGCACATGTTTGATAGGATTTAAAATTTATTTTTAAACTTGGGAAATGCTGCCTGGTATTCCCAGAATTTCATTCTGTCTCCATTATAGCTTTGTAGTTTAGATTACATTCATTAATAAAGATAACATTTAATTTCATTGTAAAAGTGAAATTGAACCTTGACTTGAACTAGCTTTAAAACACGTTGTTCTAGATTATTGATAATTTGACTAAAATATGTGCCAAATGGCTTTTAGAAAGAAATTGGCAGCGAGTGCATGGAATACTAAAGTGACTGGGATGCTCGGGGCTTGAAAAGTGCAGAATGCTTAGAAGTGAGCTGCCAGTGCGTTTGGCAAATGTCTGCAGCTCAGGACTCTTGATCTCATGATGTGGTCTCACAGCATTCTGCATCTTTTCTAAAAATAAACAACATCAAAGAAGTCCAGAGCTAGAAATAGTTTTAAAATAAGGATATACCTTGTACAGGGCAATTCTGACCTTTGTATTGTATGTGATTTTTTTTTTTTTTTTTTTAATATCAGTGAATTAGCTGGTATAGGTTAAGATTTTGTGTTAATTTGTATGCCAAATGTAGTGTTTGAAGCAGTAGCTAAATTTCTGAAGAGACTTGTTCGAGTGTGTATAGTTTCTCTTCTACACTGGTTGGAATTACTGAGCCTTGTGGATAAGGTACCATGTGGGAGTGGAAAATGCAGCAATCTCCATGCCATGCTGGAACTGAAGCTTCCATACCTGGAATAATCATTAATGGTTGTGGTGACAGTGGTTCCTAGTGTGTTGCAGTCTTCAGTTGTCAGCAAACTCCACAAGAATAAATAATTCAAAGAACACATGTATGGCATTTGATCTGCTTCTTCTATCAAGCCCTTAGTAAAAGACTAGTAAAGGAAGCAAATGCTTACAGAGTTAAGAAATACATTTGAAAATACTTACCATGTAGCCTTTACTATGAAAAGTGAGGGTTTTTTTAGAGCAGTCCAAGAGTTGTTGAAAAATAAATGGAAAACAGCACAGATGGCAGTTAAAAATCTGCAGCTGTAAAAGCTAAGTCAAGCTTTTAATTTCCCTTAGCCCTTTTCCTACTGTGAAAAACAAAAGAGAAAGCTTAAGTATTTTAGGTGTAATTTTATTTTGATGGGCCTCACTACTGGAAAGTTTAAGCTTAAAGACATGTTTTAAATTAGCTTCATTTTATGAAATGCTGCACAGCAAAGCGTTTTTCCAAAGCATGTCAAATCTTCATGCTGTGTTGTAGCTTCTGTTGCTGTTTTCTTAGCTGAAGTTTTTCTGGGTCTGTTGTGTGTTTAGTCTAAATGAGGACCATTGGTGAGGGGGATTCTCAGAAGTTGTTTTAGCCTCAGGTTACTGTGACTGAGATAATGCAGATAGGTACTGTGAAGAAGCATTTGGAATGAAAATGATATCTCTTGCTGCTGTAATAATTTTTTTCAAGTTTCATAATTTCATTAATCTAATTAGTATGTGGGGGAAAATAATGAAAAATGCATTAGTGCATTTTGACACTACAGAAGTCATTTAATACTGTGTAATATTGGTGTTAATGGAACAACTACTGATACCTCAGCAGCTTTGAGCTGGTAAAACACTGGCTTTGATGAAATTATATTAAATAGTACTTTTATTTTATAGGTACGGTTTTAGGTTGTTTGCTGTCTGCTGTTGGTCTGAAAACAAATCTAATGTTATCTTGCGTTTAAGTATTTTAGTATCTTGGTACTCTTTGTTCTTTAGACCTTGAAGCTGAACTCACTTTGGGTTTGAAAAGCCTCCTATCTGAGGGTGACATGAGGCTTGTAGGGCTTGTTTAATGCTTAGGAAGCCTGAAGGCCCTCTTGGCTTGTTTTCAGCATCGCTAATTATTTAGGTTGCTTTTCCTTGAGTAGTTACATTCTTTTGAGATCTACAGTATGTGGGCAATTTGACTGAAGCACTTTGAGCAGTGTTGAACTTGGGCAAAGCGGGATCGCTGCCGGTGGCATTTCTGGTAGAGGAGCTGTGTAATCCAGGCTCAGAAATGCACAGGATGTGCTGCTGTGGCATGAGCTGAGCAGGGAACAGCGTGGGCTGGGATTCTGGTCACTGCCTTGTTTCAGTAAGAGGGAACGTGCTGCTGAAATGTGTCTGGAGCTGCCGGGAAGTTCAAGGGCATTGTTATGCCTTGGGCGCCGTGGCTTTCCTGGGACACACTCAGTGTGACCATGAGGGCGCCACCGGTCTGGAGTGGGTATTGAAGTGTGCTGTGTTCTGGTTTCTGACAGCCCTTCTGACCCCCAGGAACCACAGCAGTGACTTAGTAGTGCCTGCTTCTTGTCTGCTGGGCCTGAACACAGCAAAGTGTGTTTGGTTCTGTGACTTTGATGTTATTTTAATGTATTTTCTTTGAATGTAATTTAGATAATATAAGGATTTTTTTTCCTTTCACTGTTAAAGCATAGTTTAAAAGATAGGAATAAACTCTTTTCACTCAGGCTTCCACACTGTCATCTTCTGATGACTGTGACACTTCCCTGACATATCATTTGTTTGTCTGGGCCAGTTGTGAAAATATATTTCGTTTTCACTTGTGCTCTGAACCTCTACAACTGACTGGATGCAAGCCAGCTTAAGATCAGGAGCCAAGCTGCCTTGCCATTAGGCCTGTGCTAGTATCAGCTGAACCTCAGCCGTATCTGATCTGTCCAAATGCCTTCTGGATTACACTGACTTTTGTTGACTGTCCAGGGTACAGGTAAAGAAAAGGTGAGCTTAGCACTGTTTGTAACTTGCTGTGTGTGTCCTAGGTCACACATGCTTAAACTCAGGAATACAAAGCTCATCTGCAATCCAAAGCTTTTTTTTTCTCTTCAAATATTCCCTCCTAGTTCATTTTTCTTTCCTATAACTGTTGTTATACCGTTACAATTGTTGCTTTAGAACAACCTAGCTTCCTCCAAACTTCTGGTAAAAAAGCTTACTTGTAATAGTAAGAACTTTTCAACTCTGCAGTCTGTTTTATACAACAGTGATAGCAGCTCCTTGAATTTACTTATGTGTACACTTAAAAGAAGCTCTGCAATGCTTCTGCATACTTACTAAATAGGCTACAACTAACCCAGTAAATGTTTGAATAATCAATTCTTGGGTAAATATTATGTAATAAATCCTCTTAAAACATCAGAATTATCGTCAGAATGTAAATACAAAACATGGCTGTAATCTGAGTACTCTGCAACAGAAACTCTGTAACAGAACTCTTTTGTTACAATGCCTGAAAATGTGCATTACTGTAAATTTGCCTCCATTAGCTACATCTGCAGTAAGATAGTTAGCTATTTTTCTATAGATTTTTTGGTAGCTGTTTCTAAATTACTCCTTTTCACAGGCCTTTTCTTGATATGGTTTATAATGCACTGGACTGTCCTGAAGATGATTACTATGCCCTCTTTGTGCTCTGTCTTCTATATGCAATGTCACACAACAAAGGTAAGTGCTGTTATGTAGAGTTAACTGCAACGCCAGGGTTGGAAGAAACTGTAAACTTCAATAAAGTCATCTTCTGGTTTATGGGGTTATTTGTTGCTGTTCTTTAGAACAGGACATGGAGATCCCTAGCAGTCCATAACCGTGTATTGTTCTAAGACGTCTCACAGCAAACCAGTCTTTTCTGAGAAATAACTTAGGTATTTTAGAGGAATGTGTTAAAGATGGGATTAGTTTCCTTATATAACGAGTCAGTGAAAATTTTATTTGTGTTGGGGAGGGTACTGAATTGGGCTACTACAAAATAAAATTCCCATTTCTTTTAAACATATATGAACAGATTACTTAACTACCAAAGTTATTTAAATTCAGGTTTAAAATCAGACTTTGATCTTCTCTGCTTTAGCCATTATGCTCTCCAGATGTATGGCTTGACTTTGATTTGATTTAGGTGCAAACAAATAATGTGAGAATTTCAGAAGCAGCAAAATAGTTTGCATTTCACCAACCACTTTGGGATTTGAGTGTCTTCACCCAGTAGGCCCTATTTAAGGCTGAGAATTTTCAGGGATTCATCAATGTGTTTGGTCTTTGTTGTTCCTCCTTTTCCTTGTAATACAAAGTCAAAGCTAACTTGCCTGGTTTCCTATTGCTAATTGTTCTCTTCTGAGAAAACTGCTTGATCTATTAAGTGCTTACCTCGGAGCACACTCCTGTTTTCTAATTTGCTTTTTTTCCTTCACCCCCCTGAAAGGACTTGACTCAGTCAAGCTGGAGAGAATTCAACTTCCAGCTCAACATGCTGAAGAGAGAAATTCATATAATCATGTCCTTGCAGAAAGGCTCATCAGGATAATGAATTATGCTGCACAACCAGGTATTGCTTTTCCAGGGTTTGTTTTTGCTTCCAAGCTGAAATTTTTGAAGATGGAAAAAAGCTACTTAGCCTCTTGTCTTTGAGGGGAAGGTGGCGTTCAGCATGCTCTTTGATGAGCAGTATATAGATGTGGTTTGTAAAAGACAACTATTGGCTTTTCCTTGGTTGGTGAGGAACCAGAAATTCTGCATTTGTGCTGAGTAGCTGTTTTTATACTCAGAACTATACAAGGATCTGTTGTCTTAATTCCTACTTTCTGCACTTGTGAATAAACAAAAACTGAGATTTTTGAGTGGTTTCACCTTAATGGATTTCATCCTGAAGATATGATCTGTCATACCTTTGCTTGTAGAAATAATTCTTGTGGAGAATTATTTGGAGAAATAGTCTTGAAAACTACGGTGTCCTTTCCTCATAGCAGTCCTTTGGCTATCACCTCTAGGTGGTAGGAAATTTTCCCATACTTTTTTTTTTTTTTTTTAACTCAGATTGTATTTTCAGGTCTGAAGTGTTTTGCAGTAAATGTGAGGGTTTTTTCTTCCATTTTTTTTGTGAAATGAGGGTTACACTGTTCCATGACCTATTCCATGAAAATACGATTTTTGTTCAAGCTACACGTCTTCTCCTTGCACTTCCCCCCTTAAAACTTTAAATGGGTAGATCTGCTTTTCCCCAGAAACCAACACACTATCAAATTTTTGATTGTCTATAGAATAAAAGTCTGTTTGTTTGACTTGCAAAACTGATCTATAGCATATTAATTTGTGCTGATGTGTCAGAGATGAAAAACACATTTATATATGAAGAGTTTGTACCTACAGCAGCAGGAGGGAGTGCAAATGAGGGCATGTATTTATTTAAGTAAAGGCATGTCTGGGGAGGGAAGTGCTGGGGAAGGGTGGAAATGCAGATTATTAAACTTTCTGCATGCTGTGTAGAACATCTCCTTTTCTCTCTTCAGGGGAAAGCTGTGCCTTGTTAGTGTGCTATATACAAAGCTTCCTTTCACCTTGTAACTTCATCCACCCCAAAAGTCTGGGATCCTTTTGTAATTTTAGTGTAGTTCAACCCATGCTGCAGATTGATAAAGGCATCAAAATGCAATATTTGGGCTTATTTTTCAGTAGTATTAATCTTTGCCTTCTTATTGAATGGTTCTGCTTTAAATTTTCTTCTGCTTTAAATTACTCTTCCAATTCTTTTTCTTTATAGCCATCAGCATTGTAAGGCAGCATCAGCACTCATCCCTGTCAGATAGGGGGTGTGACAGAGGAGCAAAGTTGGACAGTTGCGGGAAGAGTAGAAGCATTTAAGAACATGGGATGATGAGAAGAGCTATAACTAAACTGCTGCTATTTTGTATATTGAAATTTTCTTTTCATAGATGGAAAAATTCGTTTGGCAACTTTAGAACTTGGCTGCCTATTGCTGAAGCAGCTTGTGTTTTCTAAAAATGGCAGGATCATAAAAAATGTTCACCTTCATTGTCTTGAGGTGAGTACTTTCTTTCAAACTGCCAGTCACTGCATTACTGGTGTCTGAGTCTTGTAATAATAGTTGAATAAATTTGTTTCATTTCTGGTTGCAATAAGCCTCGATGTGAAATTTGAGCTTCTAGAACATCTTTGCTTTGGTAGCTCTGTTCTGTGAACGTAATAACCTATGTTCTGTTCTCAGCTCTGCTATTTTAACTTGTAGCTTCTCAAGCATTTTTTGTTTCTCTGAAATTTGTATGTCATCCATCTCATTAATGTAAAGAAAAGTGCTTTTGAAACTAATAAGCTCACATAAGCTGTGTTTTTGTAGGTGCAAGAACTGTATGCTGTCAAATTCTGGGATTAAGGCCATGAATCAGGATATTATTAGACAGTTTCTTCTGTCTGAGTTTTTGGGTGGGTTGTTTGATGTAGCTAATAAATGGTGTATGTATTCCCTAAAATGCATTTTCTCTTTCCTAGGGTGCAAGGGAGGAAAGTGTTCATCTCCTCCGTCGTTTCTATAAGGTATAAATGCAAAATGCTGTAAGAAAAAGGTCTTTTACATAATGGGGAGTGCCCAAAGCAGCACTGTTTTTAAGATGGGAACTCCAAATTTGTGAGATGGAAGGAAGTGTTTTGTTGGAGAATTCCTCTCCTTTCTGCCCTTCTCATACCACCCTGATGTATGTCACAAAGGGCTGTTGAAAGACTCACAGGGTTTATACTGGAGATCAGGTTTACCATTGACACTAATATGGAATATATTTGGTTTTAACATTACTTTTTGTTTGTGTCATATCTGAAATGATGATCTAAAGTTTTACTTAATCTTTTTTCCTTATTGGAAACCTTTGCAGCTTTTTACTTTTGTGTGTGTGTTGTAAACAATGAAAGAAATTAATTTTTTAGCCTTAGGCATTAACTTCTAGATAAGGAGCAGTAAATCCATGACAGATTTCAAGTGTCTGAAATACCTTCCTGTTTTTCTTGGAATTCTCTTGAAGGATGTTTGCTCAATGTGGCTTACAAAAAATAAGTAACTTGTGGTAGGTTGACTCTAGCTGGCTGCTAGAGGTCCACTCAGCTGCTCTCTCACTGCCCTTCCTCAACAGGATGGAGGGAGAATAGAATATCTCAAGATAAAGAACAGGGAGGTCACTTGCCAATTACAGTCATGGGCAAAATAGACTCAATTTCACAGAGATGAACTTACTGCCAAGAAAAATAAATTTAGATAGTGAGAAACAAAGACAAATTAAAACACTGCTGTCCCCCACCTCTCCGTTTTCCCAGGCCCAGCTTCATTCCTGGCTCTTCAACCTTCTCCCCCTGTGAGTGGTGCAGGGGCAATGTGAAGTAGGGATTTAGTGTCAGTCCACAACAGCTTCTCTCTGTAACTTCTCTCTCCTCACCCTTTCCCCTGCCCCAGTGTGGGTCTCTTCCTCCATGGGCTGCAGTCCTTAAGGAAAACAGTTGCTTCAGTGTGGGTCCTGCAGACTGCAGCTCCTTCAGAACACATCTGCCTGCTGCAGTGTGGGTACCTGCTCCACCATGCTCCTCCAGGGGCTGTGGAGGAATGTCTCTCCCTTTCCCAAATGTGTTTTCCCAGAGGTGCCATCAGTGTTGCTGAAGGGCTCAGCAGTGCCGTGCAGCCCTGGCCTCCCCTCACAGACACACTACAAGAACCAAACCTAACAAAGCCCCAAACAGCAAGGGTTCATGGGATGTCTGTATTCTTTCTTTTGGAAGGGAGAAGAAATCTTTCTGGATATGTTTGAAGATGAATACCGGAGTATGACAGTAAGTGAGAGCCCTTCTGCTCTGCCAAACCTCAAACCCAGATGCAGCACAGGAACAAGGAAAAGTACTGATAGCTGCTGAGGCCACTGGGGTCTTCATTGCTGGGAGTAGGATAACAAAATGTGGGTGGTGGTTTTGTCTCTGAGAAGCTGTCTATACTTTAAATAAATCATCTATGTGAAAGTTCACAGCTCTTTATTAAATAAACTTTCATTACTTTGTAAAATTGAGTATACAAAACTTACTTTAGCCTACTAAATGGGAGACTGGATTTATTTTTTTTCCCTAAACACTAAGAAAATCTTCCTATATCTGTCTGAAGCCCAGCAAGTTCTCAGTTTTGAGAAAGTTCTTTCTTGGAGAGAAAAAGTTATGAGAAACTTTCTTGTGATTGAAGTAGTCACAAATTCAAGTCAAAACTTAAAGTCAAACCTGGCGGAATTGGTTTTTAGTATTTGGGAAATATCTTTTCTTCTGTAATTTTCTGGAGTTTTTCCTGTGTATTATCAGTATGGAAACTTTGGCAGTCTGGGAGCAATGAGAGATTGCGTGTAATAAATGAGATTGCATGTAAGCACCTTGAGTAAGACATGGCATTGAAAATTCTCAGAATTTTAGAATATGCAACAATGAGTTGTATTTGAAATTAAAGAGGCAAATGCTTATTGTTCTGTTTAGTCACCAGTGTTAAAATATTTTTATAGATGAAACCTATGAATGTCGAGTACTTGATGATGGATGCCTCGATCTTGCTACCCCCAACGGGCACACCACTGACTGGTATTGATTTTGTGAAAAGGTTGCCTTGTGGAGATGTGGAAAGAACTCGAAGAGTGAGTAAGACTATTTTTCTTACATTTGTTCATGACAAAATGATGCCAAAAGCTTTGAGCAATTCTAGGAATACAAATATTTTTCTTTGCAAACTGATTGGAAGCTTCATCCATAAAATCGTAAAAGCTTGGTGAAGACAGATCTGTGTAGAGTGTAAAATAATTACCTGCCCCAGAGTAGAAATTTTTTTCTCTGATTTCTTGTGTCTAGTCAATGCAACATGTTATTGCACTGGGGTTTTAATTTTTCAGACCACGCAGGGAGCTACATACAAAGACATTTTGATGACGCTCAATATATCATCAGCTACTTCTGTGATCTGCTACCTCAGTCTTTCTCTCAATTATATTCCTATAGTAAGAATCTCCATGGAAGACTGACTGGCTTTGTATTGCTCGTGTTTCTAGACATGGCAAAAATTTTATTTTTACTTCATAGTTCATCTTGCCAAGGTAATTTGTGATAGAGATTTGAGAAGAGTAGAAAACCAGCAAAATATCTATTTCTGTGACTGACACAGTCTGTAGAGGTGATACTGACCTGAGCAACAACATCCTTATTTCCATTCTTGGTTAATCTGTTCTTGGCCCTTATCTGGGCGTGTCCTGGAAGCCTTGCAGTGTCAGTAAGTGTAAGAGATACGTTACTGCACAAAATCATTATTTGGAAAGTGCTGTTCTCTGAGTTTCTTTGCATTTATGTAAGTGTATTATGTGAGTATATTCAAGTACTCTTGAAAAAAAAAATATATTTCCAGGAATCTTCTGAAAATATTTGTTTTCATTACTTATTATAAGCCACACAGCTTTTGTTATCACAGCAAGTTGTTTGATAGAGTACAGTGAATTATTTTGAAAAGTATTATTCTTAGAAAGCAGAAAGGCTTCCTGGAATTCTGTTTGAGGCATTTAACAGAAGAATACTTAGAAATGCACATTAGTGGGAAATAACCGTTCCAAGATTTTCATGTGCTAAATAAGGAATAGCTTAACTTCTGTTGGTGGAAATAAAAAAAATCAGTACAAATATATCTGTAGATACTTTGTGATGAACGGGTCTCCGTCAGCATCAGGAATTCCCAGAATGATTCTTTGTTGGTCCTCCTTCCCCAGTCACATTGCAATCAAGTTTTGGTATCTCCTCAGTTCCTGTGCTGCTTCCTTCCAGCCAGGCTGCCTCACCCCAGTTGAATTGTCACAACAAAATGCTGAACTCAGGTGTTTCTTGTGACATTGCCGCTGCCACTTAACCTGCTGAGGTTCTGCTGATGGTTTCAAATGGAAGAAGATTCAATTCTGAGCATGCTCTGACATGATTCAAAAAAGTTCTCAAGCTTTATTTCACTAGCAAGTGAAGTTGTCCCTTACTTTGATTATATTGTGAGTTCTTAACCGTTAGGATCTTACTTCCTTGTTATAGAAAGTCCCTCTAAGTGGCAGCTCGTCTCCTCTTAATGATTTTAGGAAGAGTTCTCAAAAATCTCACTTTGTGAGAAGTTTTTGAAGTACTAAGAACACTTCTTCGTGGGACTGTAATAAGAGAGTGGTAGGTTTCCCTGCAAATTGCTGTTTCTTTGCAAATGGAACACGTATATAAATGAGGAGGTCAGCATCATAATGCATAATTCTTTACCGTAGGTAGAAATCAGTATTTGTTTCAAAAAAGGCAAAAGTCAGCCAAAAACAATCAATGGAACTTTTGTGTTGTTTTGTTGAGATCTGAGAATGTGTGAGGCACAATATATTGACACTGGTAACAAACTGAGGGCTGTCAGTGTTGTAGGAAGCACAGCATGATTCCCATTTCATCTGATGTTCTTGTTTTTTTGGGTTTTTTTTTTGCAAAGGCTAATGTTTTAATTTTATCTTCTACTCCTGTACTTTGTTGTGCACTAAATGTGATGACATGTTCAGAGATGGGTGCCATTCGTTTTATAGGAAATGAATGTGATAAAAATTAATGCAGCCTAGGACAAAGAGGTTTGAGGGGGAAGATAAGTGAGAGCTGACTGGTGGTGGCCCTCCAAATTAAAAAAAAAACCAAAACAAAACCTTGTTGGGTTTAACTTTTGGGTTACTAGACTTTCCTATTCTTGATTGAATTTGGCAAATTTTAAACTAAATTCTTTTTGAAGCATGCTTTATAGTAATCCTAAATAATTTCAGTAAATCCACAGTACATTAGAATCCAGTCTGCTTAAATGGGAGAGATCATCTCCCATTCTAAGGTGACTCTGTTCTTATGAATTAAGTAGTATTATTATCATATTTTTGTTAGATACCATTGACATCCTTTGCTCCACATAATCATATTGCCCTGTTAGATTTCAGCAGTCTACCAAAGTCATTGCTTTGGGGTTATTTCATGGAAGAACCTGATACATGGCTTCCCTTTCCTCATCCCTGATCTGCCAGAAGTTTCTGGAAGCGCTGCCAGTAGAGATCTGGCCAAGCACTCACAGTTCTGCTTCATAGGAGCCACTGTTCCGTTGACTTTAAAAATAGAGGGGTGAAGGGTTTTCCCTTAAAGCACTTTAGATTTGTTTTTCCTAATACTTCCTGCAATCTGGGAGTTTCTGGGCACTGCAGCTGTTCATGAATTCAATGCTTTTACTGTAAGGGAGCAGTTAATTTACAGTATGCCACAGAATTACTGTGTAGGAAACTCTTAAAAAAGCAGAACACCGGAAGTAATAAAAAATGATTTTTCAATTGCTATACTGAGAATACAGTTCTTGTAGGGAAGGAGGATTATAAATGGTGCCTTTTAAAATGTGGCTAATAAAATGATTGTTCTTTGACACCATGGGTCTTTGCATACCATATGTCATGAATCTGTAAATCAAAACTAGCATATTTATTTCACAGAGCAGCTGTTGAAAGTTTCTTGGGACTGTTGCAGCTTTCAGAATGCTTTACCCTGATGAAGACCTTCTGAGAACATAAATTAAGTGCTCCAAGAATGTTACATTACATGTGGCTAGTTTTGATGAGGACAGCAAATTAAAATGCAGAAATCCCCACTGTTTCTCTCTTAACTTGTAGACATCTTAGCTGGACTTGGCCAGAAAAGTTATTACTTTTAAGTTCAAAATGTGAGAGTCTCTGAAGGTTGGTTGTGTAGGTGTCTGTAGTATAGAAGAATTGTAAATACAATCAGTCTTAAAATAATGATTAAAGAAAAAAATTCCGAGATCGTTGTTTTTGATTACAGCTCCTGTGATAGTTTCCCTGTCAATCACAATTGGTGTAAGTGTGCCAGGGAGACAAAAGTTCTGCTGCTTTTGCTTCATTGAAAATAAATAGCATGTTTCAGCTTCTTTCATATGTCTTCACTAAGTTGGAAATTACATTCTACTTTTTCAATTTAAAATGTATTAAAATCTTAATTTCAATTTAAAATGTATTAAAAAGATGTACTGTAGGACAGCAAACTTGGGAGTTGTAAAAGCCAGTATATGTTTGTAAGATTCTGTTAAAATATGTAGTATTGGGTGTAAAAATATTTTAATATTCTTTTCTCTAATTTCTCAAGGCAATCAGAGTTTTCTTTATGCTCCGTTCACTGTCACTGCACTTGCAAGGTGAGCCGGAAACTCAGTTACCGCTCACAAGGGAGGGAGATCTGATAAAGGCAGATGATGTTCTTGATTTGAGTAAGTAGCCCCTCAATTTCCTAAATAGTCTGACATGAAAAAATTACTGACTTTTTTTCCTCCTAAACTGCTCATTACTGCTGTTCTTACTTAAACTACCCGAAGTAGTATGAAGTAGTGTTGAAGTTCTACTGTGTACTGTAGCATAAAAATGTGTTTTCCAGTTTGTGTCTCTCGTTGCCCAAACAGGAGAGACAGGAGAGTATCAGTGTTTTGGCATAAAGCATGTAGGATCCACATCATTGCATAGGTGCCATACCTTGGGAGGAGACTTTGCAATGGGCAAAGCGTGACCCGAAAAGTTACATTTGTGTGCCTTTTTAAATTATCAGTTTGGAGATATTGTTGATGTAACTAATTTTCCTCAATCTCTATTAGTACAAGGCTTTAAAAATTCTTCTGAACATTAAGATGTCTTCAGTGTTTATGCTTGTTTGTATACAAATAGTGTCATGAGGGGGAGTAGAGGTTAACATGATCCAGTAATGGTTTCAGCTTCTGTTTTGATTTGGAAAAATCCTGCAAAACTGTATCAAAATGGCTTCTTTTTTCCTTTTGCCTGAATGCAATGATGGTGTTTTATGTGAGCTTGATGAGAGAGATTAAAGTTTCTTGTAAAGAAGCATTTTTAATATTTTGATGCAAATATGTTGAATGCAAACCTTTAGGTGTAGTTGCAAGGTTGTCACCAGTATATATGGATGTATGTGTAGAGTGTCAGGTAATTCCACAGAAGGTTCATTCCATATTGCTCAATATGCTGTCACCAGAATTATAACTACTGTTGCTTTTCAGTGGCTTTCTACTGTAAATAGTTTTGAAGCAGTTGTGATAACTGTCTGCCTTACACTGCCTGTGAGGCTGTAGGTGTGGTTTTGGTCTTATTTAGCAGCTCACTGTGTGAAGTCACTGGCAGCTCAAATTAACAGCCTCAGTGCTTGGTTTCAGGTGGTAACAGGATTCTGTTAGTGGCAGTGTTTTTAATACCATGGCTAAGAGGTAAATGAGGATACATTTAAAGCTGTTGTTTCTTTGCTGGAATGGTAAAAAGTAATATTATAGTTAAGTTTCTTTGCTCACTCTGTCTTTGCCAAGTACACAGGTTTTAAAAAGGCCATCGCAGTCACCATTTTTTTTTAAAGATTGAGGAAAGTTTATAATGGAGTAATTGGAAGAAACCTCAGTAGATCATCTAGTCTGACCCCCTTGCTCAAAACAGGGTGAGCTAGGTGTCCAGGACAACTTGTTGTCACATTTGTGACAAAGAGAGTAAATCAAAATGTGGTGCCGGTGTCTGACCAGGGACATATCCTCTTAATTTCAGCTAAATGTACTTCATGGGAGCAAGGTGGATTCATGATTGGTTGCTTAGTAAAGCAGAATATCATTCCAGATGAGTTGCCTGCTGTTGGGAAGAGTTCTTCCTGTGGAATGGGAGGTGGTGCATTCACTCTCTCCAGCCTAATGCTAATCTTGGGCTGCCGGCTCTGCATACAAAGGGCTAAAAGTTTTCTGTAAGAGCTTTTAATGTCTGCAGATGATTTCTGGAATTGTGATGACTGTAAATTATAAAATCATTGAAGATCAAGCCCTGAGGCAGATCACAGGTGCATTTAGACCATCTCAAGTAGCTGTTAGATTCATAGAGATTTCTTACAATACAATCTTTTCAGGCAAATATTTTCATAAACACAGGCAACTATTTTCACTTAATTTACATCTTCAGCACTGCAAGCAGCTGAGGTCTATGAACTCTCCTTCCTTGGCTGTATTTCCTAAAACTTGTATTTTTCTTGAAAAAAGTCCAGAGAAATCTTTGATCTATGTCATGGAGGTGTAGTGTCCAGACTGGTTACAAGCTTCATTTTGCATGAGGAGTAATTAGCCATTGCTGTTAATCTCCAAAAGGATGCTACAGTTCTTTGCAGCAGTGTCACACCAGGAAGCTTTTCAGCCTGTGGTTCACTGTAATCCCCAGACCAAATTTGATTAGCAGTGAAGTTTACTGGGTTTGGTATTTTCATCTGAATGTGGTTGGGTATCTCAAGCTGTTTCATAGCATAGCTGTAAGTATTCTTAGATCAGGTCATTGAAAATGTGTTTAACCACACTTTCTCTTCTGTTTTTGTCATCAAGGATGACAGTTTGACTCTTCAGCAGCTGTGAGCTAGAAACAGTCATGTAAATGGACTACATTCAGTTGTATAGACTCAAAGGATTCCTGTAACAGATGCCTAGTAAATGAGTAACTTTCTGTTCTTTGAAAGACTTTTACAGTAATGCTTTACTTCAAAGTGTTGTCAGGTCTAAAATAAAACCTTTCTGTTCTGGAAAGCAACTTCTGCCCTTTGAGTTCTTAAAGTAGTGCATTTTGTAGTTGGGCAGTTGAATTTGTACAGCAAGTATTTTGACCTGCTTGCTGTTGCACTAAAAACTTCGTAAGTACTGCTCCAAAACTAGTATTTGAGAACTCCACAACTCTATTTCATGTTGTGGCCTGTTTGTTGAATCTCCCAATACATTCAAAATTCATGAGCCTAACACTGAGTATTTGGAAGGGTCCTAATTCCAAGTACTTCATGTCTTAAGAAGAATAGGACTGCTCCAGGAATTCAAGTCAACTGAAATAAATATATTAATGGACTAATTTGGTTAAAGAATACAAGAGGCAATAAATAAAGCATACCAAAATAAGACATATCCAGTTCTGCCTGGTGTCTCAGCTCCTTCTCTAAACAGGAATAAATCTTCCACAGGTTCTTACAGTAATATTTGCCAATCCTGTATGGATTTCTTGAGCCTTCTAGGGCTATGAGGAAGATAATAGCAATCAATCCTCATGTTAACTGAATCATGTCCTGTATGTACTTCACTTATTGATGAAGCTTGTTCTCTCAAATTTCAAAAGCTCACAGTAGATTTACACCAGTTAGCGTTAATTATCCTCTTAATTGTGTTAGGGTTCCATATTTCATGCCTTTCTTTCCTACCACCCAACCAATTTTGAATGGATCCTGATGGTAAAGGGTAGTTGGTAGATTCATAGTAATGTTAGTTGGAAGAGACATCTCACTTGTGTTGCAGGGGGTTTTTGGGGGGGAAGAGGAAGTTAGTTTGGTTTTTGAAACTTGAAAACCTTTGGTGATGTAAATTCCACAACGTTTCTGGGTAACCTGCTGCGGAAAAGAATTTCTCCCACCTCCTGACCATAATTTATGGCTGTTGTCTATAGTCATATGACTGCCATTGTGAAGAACTGTATACTTCCACTTGTAGCTTATCCTGCAAATGTTTCTAATGTGAAATACGGTGCTAAATGCTTGTTTAGATGTTTGGATGAGTAAATAAGTTCTACTGTTTTGTATAGCATTCAGAATATTTTACTTGCTGTAAGTTGAACTAGATGAGAGAGAAGAAAAAGACCTGTGTGTATGAAGTACGTGAATGAAAGTATCGATTTGAAGCAAAGGAAAAAGCAACTTTTAGTAGAGTTGTCTGCTGGGAGCTGGCATTGCCAGTTTAAAGTTGCTTGGTAGATTTCAGCTGGTGTAAAGAGGGTGATGTAGTCCCTTTTCAGAAATGATGGGTTTGAACTGAATGGCAGTGAGGAAATGCTGGAGGAGGTATTTTGGTGCTTGTTGGAGGGGTTCTGGAGTAAGAGAGGGTATGTTTGCTCAATGTAAGTGAATAAAATACATGGATAAAGTAAAAAATGTTACCTCATGTAACAAACGTTGTCAAAATGCTGCTGTGATTTACCTGGAGAGTCCAAATAATCTTGAAGTTGAAGGATGTCCAAGAGTCTGCATAGTCAGGTTTCAGACCTGTACAAAAGTACCTTGTGTCAGGAGACAAAGTTTATAACAAGGTGGAAGTAATGGCCTGCAGTGTGTAAGGTCTGTCTGTAGTTGTTAACAAGACTTTTTGAGACTTCCACTTAGTAAGAGAAATCAGCACTGTTGCAATTTCACCCCTGAGATGAAGGGACCTTTTTTCTGAAACGTAATGAAGGTGGTTAGAGAAAGCAAGGTGCCTGTAGTACCCATCTTATATTTAACTTGTAAGATGTCTGAACCACTGTTGTTAAAATCTTTCTTGCCCTTTCTATGTAACTATGATAGGGAAGTTAAAATATGTTAAAAATGTGAACAGAAGCTTTAACCCTGTGTTGTCAAGGTTATTACATTTTTATATATTAACATTTTCTGTTATGTAAAATACCCACACCCAGAATTCTCAACTTCATTGTTATGTAACCTTTTCCCTTTCTTCCTTCCTTTAGACAACAGTGATCTGATTGCTTGTACAGTCATAACAAAGGATGGGGGTCAAGTTCAAAGATTCCTCGCTGTGGATATTTACCAGATGAGTTTGGTTGAACCAGATATTGCCAGGCTCGGATGGGGAGTAGTTAAGTTTGCAGGCCTTCTGCAGGTAAGGGAAGTTGTAGTCTTTGTGGTCAGCTTTTCTGAGCTGACAATCTGCGTCTTATGTTGGACAAACAGTAAAATCAGTATTTGCTTATATATTTAAGCTATGTACCGTGCTTACTTGATTCTTTGGTCTCTAGTCTTTTTTCTGGTTCCTTCCTTTTAAAACATTTCTGATTTTCTGAAGAAGTTTACGTAGATAACCAGACACAATTGCAGATGGGGTAACTTCCCTAACATACGTTGGGCTGTGCTTATTTGAACACTGAAGTTGCATCCAGTTAGGATTGTGTTCGAAGCGCTTTGCTCAAGTAGCACACTAATGAACTCATCTAGAGTTTTGATCTTCCTGCACAGGTAGGGAGGGTTACAGGTTGTAATTTCAAAATGATCTGTTCAAAATGAATGCTTATCTAAGGAGTTTTCTCTCATTTGTCTTTTTCGTGCCTTGACCATCACCCTTTGTTTCCTGAAAATTTGCTATGCTCAAATAATTTAACTCAATCTCTATGAATACTGATTTCTGAAGAAGTAAATCCAAGTTGTACAACTTGCAGAGTCTGCTTTGGTTTTATTTTGTTGGGTTTTTTAACTGTCTTTGTAAGAGCTTTAATGGAACATTCATAGGGTTTTCTTTCAATGTTAATATTTAATCTGTAGTTTAGAAAAGCTTACTTTTTCTTTAACTACTTGCCTTCTGTTTCTCTTTAGGATATGCAGGTGACCGGAGTAGAGGATGACAGCAGAGCTCTGAACATCATAATTCACAAACCTGCCTCAAGTCCTCATTCGAAGCCCTTCCCGATCCTCCAAGCCACGTTTATTTTTGCGGATCACATTCGCTGCATCATCGCCAAGCAGCGCCTGGCCAAAGGCCGCATCCAGGCTCGGCGCACGAAAATGCAGAGAATAGCAGGTGAATGTTTGTTCTGAAACAATTCTGGGAGACAAGACTTGGCTGGCCTTGCAAGTCACTCTGTAATGTAAGGGTGAGGCACAATAAGGAATGGCGGACCGCAGAAACCTCTAAACCAGGGCTTAGTTTCCAAGGAATAGATTTGGCTTCATATGTAACTTTGAGTTTATGAAGTGGATATGTCACACTTTTATGGCTTGCTTCATATAAAAATATTTTAAATCAAGTTTGAGGCTAGTACAGATCTACTAGATATTAAAAATTTGGGGTTGGATGTAATGCGAAGGCATTTTTTTTTCCAGTTTAAAGCAGATTATCTCTTTAAATGGCTTTTGCAGTGTTCAGTTGTAACTAATGAATTACTTTATTTGTGCAGGGAAAAACAAAAGGGGTTTTTTATTGTTAATAACTCCTATGGTTTTTGAAGTGCAAGGGGATTCCTGTAATCCTGGGGTTTTTTTTCTCCTCTGCTGTATTTTGAGGTTTCCTTAGTGTGATTGTGATGTGGACAGCAGTGTAGGAAAGGTTACCAGAGGCATTATCTCTCTTGTTTGTCAGCGCATTTGTAACCATAATTAAGAGGCAAATGAAGGCAAGTTATATTAAAATCTGGTTTACTCTTAAGATCCTGAGCAAACTATAAATTTTCTTGTCACCTCTTCTTCCTTTTATGTATTTGAGTAACAAAAATTATCAATTGTGATTAAACATAGCTCTCCTGGATCTTCCTGTTCAGCCTTCAACTGAAGTTATGGGTTTTGGACACAGCTCTGGAGCTGCAGCCCAACACCTCCCATTTAGATTCTATGACCAGTCCCGGCGTGGGAGCAGTGACCCGACAGTGCAGCGCTCTGTCTTTGCATCTGTTGACAAAGTCCCAGGTAAGATCACCATTCATTAACAAGCAGTTTTTGCTTTGTGATTTCAATCTGCAGAAACTATACTATAATTTGTACAAGCAATGAAAAGCTCATTGTGATGTGTTCCTGAACACATAAACCAGGATGAGGCTTATGGAAAAATTTACGCCAAGAGAAACAAGTAATACCTGGGTGTGTATTCTGGGTATGTTGTGAGCAAGACATCCATGGCAGTTTCCTCAGATGTCTTAATACTTTGCCTTTCTTACAGATCAAGTTAGTTTAAATTATGTTCTGCATATTCAGTATTTATGCAACACATCTGTCAGTTGTGCATGTTTCCTCCCTTAATTTGGTTATGAATGCTTTCATGCTGGATTGTAAAAACAGGTGGGATGCTGTGCACTGCCTCATTTCCCTCAGAGTGAGCAAGACAGAAAAGGGCCACAGCTATTCCTAAAACATTAGCTTGGAACTGGGATTAAAGGAATGATTCTAAATCAAGTAGCTCTTTGCTTTTTTGTCTCCTTATTGTCTGTTTCACAAATTGACTTCTCTGCAGACATTCTTTTCCAAATGGTGAAATTTTTTCCTTTTGGGTTGAGTCATTTTAAAGGGGAATCTTACACTGCTTGAAAGTACTTAACTATGCTGTATTGTACAAAAGATCTCATTACCACTTACTGCTGGTCATTTCACAGAACTCAGCATTTCTCTTTAAGTGTGATTCAGAATTCAGAGCACGACTGAGAATGCACATGTTTTACTGCTTTCAGACTAAATTGCAGCTCAGTTTGCCTGAGTCATGACTGGGCAACAGAAATTATAAAACCACAGATAGTGCCAGTCAGGTGTTTCAAAGACAAGTGTATGTTGTGTGATGGGAGTGTATTTCCTTGTTTGACATGACTTCCATGGAAAGGTGTGGTTGGAAAGATGCCAGTGTTACTGTTTCAGCTTTCTCCAAGGACAGTGCACTTGTGTTCCTAATAAGTGACTTCATCTACTAATTTGGAGGGGGCTATTGGGGATGATGCAACCACAAGCAATGTTCAAGCAACCACATACTTTATTTGAATTCCAGGAAAGGTAGACTTCCACTTGCAGAGCCAGAGGAAAAAGTATTTTGAAGTGTTTATTTGGTACAAAGTATGAGAAATGAGGCACAGAAGTTGAAGTATTTCAAGTGCGGCATCTTTGAAATGCATTTTATGACAGGTAGTAATATAATAAAAATGGATTCATATCCTGTTTTACATCTGATTACAAAGCAAGTATCAAATGTGTGTTTGTTCCCTTATCTTTGCTAAGGAGTGAATGAGGTTTCCTCATTCCTAGTGATTTTCATAGGAATCTGTTCATGCTTGTCCCTTAATTAGGCTTGCAGGGATTTTTACTTCAAGAGAAGAATTTTGTGGCTTTGAAAAAATTATTGACCTAGTTACGGTTAGATTACTGGTTTCATGTATTCATTTCTTAGTGCTACAGCTCCAGCTGCTCTTTGAGTTCTGCGAAGCTCACAGTGTCAGTTAATTTGGTTGTACTTTTAAGAAACAAATTATGCTTTCCCTTGGTGATGATGTTTTTTGTAGATTTAAAGGAGAGCTATGTTTTTGGCAATATGTTTAGAATATTAATTACTACTTTTAGTAGGACCATGTTGGTTGTTAGTGCTGTACATCCAGTGTGGTTTTTAAGAAATTACCAGCCATATAAATGTTTTCATCCCTCCTGCAAATTTCAGTCTGTGAAGAATTTTAATACAACTATTGAATCAGTTTCCTAATCCCTCTTGTCAATGAATTCAGAATTTTCAAGAACACTTATTGCAGTTGTGTCTGGTTCAGTTTCTCTCACAGTGCCTCCATAAAGCTCTGCATATTATCACTAGAGAAGCTGCAGTTACCTTATGCGTTCCCTTATTGTTGTCAAACTGGGCTTCATTTTCCTTTGTTGTTTCACAGTCCAAAGTTAAAATCTGTTCTGAAAGTGCCTCTTGGTGTCTGAGGGGAAGAGGGTGAGGATTGTTATAGCTTAAAACTGGATTTTGTACACAACACGTGAAGGGTGATGCGGAATGTAGTAGATGATGCTTCAGAACATCCCCACGAACCCAATGAAAAGTGCAGGTTATCCAAGTGCAGGGAGATGCTGTAATCATCTCCTGCTGGACTGGGCAATTCTCTACAGAGACCAGTGTAACCAAAATCCTTCACTCGATCAATTTTATTATCATGAAGTCATGGCTATGAATATATTCCAAGGTCTATTTTAAGTTACTGATCTTTGCTAGAATGTTGGAGCATTTTAGGGATAGCATAGCTGGCTGGACTGTTCACCATCTCATGTATTAGCTATGTATGAATATATTGAACTTCTGAAGCACCCTTTATGTAAATAAGAATTACACTGTTTTCAAAGAAACGAGCAGATTTGGTAGGGGCCCTGTGAACATAGGTCTTGTATTGAAAGTAAATAAATAATGACTTCCTCTTCAAGCAAACTCAAGAATTAGTTTCAAGTATCAGCTCTGTTCTGAGATTTATATGCCCAGTGTGTCTTAAGGGAAATGTTAACGATTTCCAGCAAAAGGTACATCTAAATATTTTAACAAGTGTGGTTGTTTACCTACTGAGTAAATTTATTTTGAAAAGCAAAAGAAATCAATAGATTTCTCTTAGTATTTTATCCATTTTTAATATCTTAGTTGATGATGATGATAAGGTTTTGAGGGAAAAAAGTAGGGAAAAAAAACTTCTTGTTAACATTAGCATGGCAAGCAAGCTATAACCATCTTCATTTTAAGGTCTGAAGGAAAAAAATCATCCATAGTTTTGGAACCCTTTGTGTAGTATGAACTAATATTCCTGTCATCATCAGATGAACCTTCTAAGTGTTATTTTATTTCCCAAAGCTATGATTAATTCTGCTCACCTTCTCTTTGCAAGTATTTCCTGAAGGAGTTTCCCCATTAGAATATTCTTTCTTGGTGAGTAGTTTCCCAATACTGTACAGTATTTTGAATTATTTAGGCTTACCTTTCCCTCCTATCTAAATTAGCTTCCTTTAGCACATTTAAAATCCTTCCTTTGCAGTTGTTTTGGGAAAGAAAATACGTTGAGGTCATTTTGAAGCAAATGCTCCCATGTAAGGACATGAATCCATGAATGCTGTTCTGCAGAAGCTTTGGGCTGGCAATTCTGCTAAATCAGGCCAACTTTCCCTAGGACAGTCATGGAAGACCTTGTTTACTGTTTTCTGCTATTTTGGTGAGGATGGAATATTTCTTCTCCCTTGAAGTGCAAGCTTTTTGTGGATATAGAATGCTTCGGATGGATACAATTTTTACCAGCACTGTCAGGGAAAGTAAATATCTTGATGTAAGCATTCGTTATACCAGTGGCTTTAGGAACTGTTCTTAATTTCCTTCACTTTAACAGTTGGCTTTGCCTCACTTCTGTGGTCACAAGTCTACTGGTTATCCCTTGTTTCCCTGTACTAACTGGTATTTCAAACTATGAAGTGTGTATGAAAAACTTAATGTACATTTTCTGTGATTAAAAACTATAGCACTCAGGGTCAGTGATACATTAGAAGTCTTTCACATTGAGATAGTTCAGTTTGTGGCTAACTTTTTGCAGACTGTCAGGCATCACTGTGTATAACCTCAGTTTAACTTACCTAAATGATTGTAGAAGATCGATCCATTTGGTTTCTGAAATAAAATACATGTATTTATTTACATTTATGGGATAATTAGCTCCTCACCAAACTATTTTGTTTTTAACTGAAAGAGATATCTCTTGCCCTTGATGGTTATTTAATTCTTTCAAGTGGTGTTCATCTTGAACATAATGAATTATAATTTAAAGTAAGAGACTTGGCAAAAGTGACATTTAGATACCTATCTAAAACTATGATGCAGTGCTACAGAAATTCAGATAGCATTGTGTTTCTGCACGTGGTTTTGAGTCTGGTTCTTGGGTAAGCATGGGAGGTAGAAGGTAGGAGGTGGGTGGGACTGCAGGTCAAGTCAGATTATTAACAGGACTGTTGGTTGTTAGCTTTTTTTCTGTGCTTTCTTCACTGTGTTGTTTTCACTTGTAGCACAGCCTGTCAGTGTGTTGCTGCTAACAGCATTTTCTTGACTTGTCATATCTATGTGTTAAAGCTTTCAGAGGCTTCTTGTAACATGTCCATTTAAACTGAGTTTTGAGTGGCTGCATCCTGTATGGCACCAGCACATTCCCCATGTAGGAGATTCTCTGAGTGAATCATGCATGCAGTGCCATGGGACATTCTCCATATAAAAGGATAAAGAATTGTGTGGTGCATTTGCAATCTTACCTGATTGTCAGATCCTTTCCTTTTCAGTGTTGACTGTGCGGTGAAGAGAGCAAGTAGTGTATTGTTAGGTATTTTATAGTACACATTGTGGCTACTTTCAGTAATTCACAATACTGCTGAAAAAACTTTTGCATTAGTGCTTTCCCATGGGAGAGGAACGAGAGCTGCAGAAGCAGCAAAGTTGTGTACCTCACCTGACATACAGCCCATGGTGAAGACATTTCTTTTGCTGTAAGAAGTGCATCAACTTCTGAAAAGCTGATTGCTATCAAAACCTGAAGGTTTTGATAACTACATAGGTATGTAGTTACAGAAGGAGAAAGGAGTGAATGCAAGATGGTTAGGAAAGAAAAGGATGCTACACTGAAAGAATTTGAAGAAGTATTACGCTAGAAGCCAGAAGACTCATGTAGGAAGTCAGACACTGTATAGACCTTTCCAGTCTTCAGGCTGGAAGAAGTTTAGTTTATGAGAGGCTGAATTAAATTCAGTGCCAGCACTAGATGTGATCGATTAAAATTTTCTGAAGTTACATCTACTAAAAAATGCAGGTCTTCTATCCAAGATAGTTTTTTGTTCACTTTTGACTTAACTATTTTCCTTATCACGATAAGGTCTGTGACCTGTGAATATATTGACTATATCAAAAATTGAAGAGTTTTGATATGTTTTGACTGTTTGTGCAAGCTCTGTTTTAAAATGCTTTGAATCCCTTAAGCTCTACTTCTTGTTCATTGATCAGCACTTGTAGCCTGTTCTCAGTAAGACACATTCAGATTTTCTGGTTTCCAAGATAAAGGTGGGAAAGGGCACTTCCTCTGGGGCACTACATGAGGTTGGCACCACCTTGATAAAGGATTTGTTTTTACCTTTTCCTGATTTGTTCAACAGCTTAACTCTTTCAAGATAATTTTAACTTGTAAACTTCACTGTCCTGTTTTGCAGGTTTTGCTGTAGCCCAGTGCATAAATCAGCACAGTGCATCCCCGCTCTCGTCACCATCCCCTTCCAGTGGCAGTGGCAGTACAGGGCGCTGTGATTCAGTGACTGCAAGCTCGACATCCACTCCTTCTGCTGCTCAGAGCCCAGCAGGTATTCACTCACCATCTTCAGCCTAGGCACTAAGGGATACAGGATAGTTTGTTGTAAAATTAAGGTACTATGTTATTGAATTAAAAGCAGTAGGGCTTTATGGTTTTAGGTCATTTCATCAACTAAGCCAATTAAAAGTAAATTGTGGTACAAATTGCAGTCATCTCTTCAGCTGTCTGGAACTCTAAACACTTGGCATCTTTCAGTAGAGATTTTAAGTACTAGTGAAGAAACTCCTAGCACATACAGTTTAGAATGTTGTGGGGGGCTTTTTGTTGGTGGTTTTTTTTAACTGAAGTATTACTTTGAATAAATCTTTTATGTAAACTGTTAGCCTTTCACCTTAGTGGATAAGTTGATTTCCACATGAAGCAGCTTTTTTTGAACTGGGTGACATTTGCTTTTGTGTGTTTATCTGATTCTCATGTTAATTAGAAACAAGGGGCCACATATGAAATATTTGAAAATAGTTATTTAGGATGTTAATATTGTAAAGTTTTTGCAATAATGCTCTTGTGGCTGAACACCTCCATGTTTCAGGAGGCTGTTTCATTGGTGTAGAAGAGGCTGCAGTATAAATAGACTGACAGTGGAACTTTCACAAATGTAGGTTGCATGTGTTTGCATTGGTCAGTATATTTAGTGGATGTGCCTAAACTGGAACTTCTTGTTGCATTAATCCTCCTTTCTATGTAGTAATTGTAGAGAATCTTGTAACACTGTTCTGAGGGCAAATTGTGTGAGGCAAAGGCTCAGGCTGAAGACTAAACAAGAAATAAATCCTGAAGGGTGCATACTGAAATGCTTTCATGCTAGAAGTGACCTACTCTACCTCATTTTGGTTATAAAACAATAGAGGTAACTTGATTCTCAAGACCTTTTCAAGCAAGCCATCATTTAATGGTCTCTTCCAATGTCAATCACTCCTTGAGAGGGTTGTTCTGGCTATGCCTTCTAAGACATGCTGTTTTGCCTTCATTTTGAAGGCCCATCTGTATCTAAAATTTGTTGCAGTCCTACAGGAAATGATGCAACCTTTGTTAGGTATTGAGTGTTTTTAGGTTTCACTGAACAGTGTCAGCAGATCAATGTGGATTTTATGTTTAAAGTGAGTATCCCTGCAAGAAATACTGCTGGAAAGGGTGCTGATGAAGTTAATGAACAATAAATACGTAAAGCATTCTAGCACCGAGACTCTAGATTAAAAAGCATGTATTAGCTTGAGAAACTAACACCTAGTCAAAATAGTCCTGCAATATGTAATTTAAGAATAAAATTTGGAACATTTTTTCTATATACCATCTATTCAAAACTTTGGAAGGCCCTCCTTTTATTTTCTCTGTTGGCAAGTGATTGCTCTTGATGGCCCAGGTAATATCTAGTCATTGTACAAAGAAGTGCTGTCATTTGTCAGAACTCTCAGGCTGGATTGGCGCTACAAGAAAACATTAGTTTGATGACATGTTTCTCCTGTAAAAAGGCTCATGTACAGTGTCCTTTGCTGTATTTGAATCCTCTGTGATCAGGAAGAGAAATGCAACTACAGGTTCTTTCCAATAGTGGCTAAGAGAAAACTGGTAAAAGGAATGAAAATGAAGAATATATTATTTTTGTTCGTATAAGCAATGTGCTAGTTCATACAAATATCAAGCAAGACAATTTCTGACTGAGGTCTTTCAAGCCCATATAATCTGGCTTCTATGAAAAAAATTTATAGATCCAGACATACAGTTACTCATCAAGCATAAAAAGATAGTCAATTATTGAAGAATAATCATAGACTGTAGTTAACAAAATTACAGTCTACTTACACAGTGTGTTGGCATTTGTGTAACACAAAATTCTGTTTGTTTTTCTTGCAATTTAAAAAGCCTGATGACAGGAGGCTGCTCATTGGTTTCCAAAAAAGAAAAACAGCAACAATAAACCCCAAACTCTTCCCTACCCTTCTCACCCCCAAAAATAAAAATAATGAAGAAAACCCAAACCAAAACCGGAGGAAAAGTATTTTGAAATGCCTGGTTTCAGTATGCACTTTACCAGTTAGGTTGCATGAACTGCCCACCTTGACCTTCATTGTGACTTAATCATTAAAGTATGTGTAAAATGGTACGTGTTGTGCATGAAAACAGTGTCTGGGTGCACTTTGATTTTGTTTGTTTGCCTGAGATCTAGGCACACTGATGTGATGCTTTAGCAAATGTAGCTGTGAGGATCCACTTCTGTGCCCTACCACTGAGCACAGTCACCTTCAGCAAAGTCAGAGGAAATGACCCTGACAAAGTGCATCAGCTGCTTCAGTCCCAGATCAGCAGCTTGCACTAACCTGCTGCAGGGATGACTTTTGAGCTCAGCTTCTGGATTTTCTTCTGCTCAGAGGGCAGTTGCAAAGAGGAAGACAGTGACTGTAGGTACATGAGCAGGTATTTCGTTGCGATAGGATAATGCACAGTTGGTGCTGAGGTGCATATATGTGGCTTAGGGATTTTGCTGGACCATATTTGCTCTGACCTTTAGGACCAAGAATCCCTGCCATGTATGTGTGTGTTCAAAGGACCAGTGATCAGTTCAGACTAATATGTTGCTATTAATGTTTGAAATGTATTTGGTGCATAGTTGCAGCATAGCTTATAGTTTCTTTTCCTTGTAAAAGAATCTCATTAATGCACAGAAACTGTTCCTAAAATCAGACTAAAGCAGTAAGTGTGCATAATTCTTCAAAGTTGCTGCCCTGGTCTGTACCAAACTGCTTAGTGCAGTCGCAGGCAATAATGAACAAGTAGTGGCTTAAAACCTGTGGCTGAGTGTCTGACAGTGTCTCAAGGTCCTTATCACAGACTAGTGAGAATTCTGAAATCCCTGGAGCTAGGTCTTTTGGGGGTGAGAATGCAGGTAGGGTTTTCCCCAACCTCTGGAGCTCTGTTGACACTTTTTGCTAATACTCAGTGTCAGATCAGTACTGTGGTTTTATTCTTGGGATCAGTGTTTCTGCATTAACTGATTGACCAGTTTACTGCAAGTTTGAATGTTCTCCCTTTTGTAGTACTTATATGTACTTGTGATCTTTAGTGGAAGCTTGCCAGGAACGTGGCATGAAGAGAGGGTCTGTTTAGCATGTGTGGGCTTATGCATGAAGAGAACTCTGTTGAAATAGGTGACAGTGCCATGAGCACTGTCTGTATTCTATCAGGTCATACTGACCACTGAGCTGGGATCTGGAAACAATTGTTGGTATTCACCCACTTCAATGTAAAACACTGATTTTTCCCTTAGCTTAACCAGTTGAGGATGGTTGAAACTGAACTGCCTTACTGTGCTGTGAAGCAGAAGAGGAGACTTGCATGATGTGAAGTGGCTCCTTTGAGGAGGAAATAACCAGTAGTTGATGAGCAGCAAGCAGTTACCAAAATCTGTTTTATGTCCCAAGGTAGCACTTCACTGCTGCTGCCATCTGTCACATTTGAGTCTGTCTCATTCCCCATTCCATTTTGAACACACAAAACCATGTAGGAGCTCTCTGCCCCTCCTTCCCTGCTCCCCTGTTTGTTCTGCCACCTGCTCAAGCTGTTGAGCATGAACAGCATCCTGGGTTGCTTAGGAACTTCAGACAAGGCCAGACAAGATAAAGGGGAGATGCCTATGTGGACTTCAAGGAAACTACCTCAACTACCTTCCTTAAGAGCAACATCTTAAAGCAAACAGCTTTTTATACTGTGAACTTGTGATTGTAGTGTCCTAAGCTACTGTCCATTGACAGATTTCAACTGGTCAGGGTTTGATATATTTGAGATGATACTTGTAAATTTCACAGAGTTGTTTCAGAAAATGCGATTTGGAACATAGACACCAATTCTTACATAAAACAGTGATAGATGAGAACAAAATAAAGACAAATTACATGTTAGTTAAGAGAAAACAATGTTACAACATAGAAGCTATATTGATGATTAAACAGCAAAAGAGCTTTCAAAAATGTGTCACAGGAAAAAGTTATGCTAATTCAGCATTTTGTAAAAATAATTTCCTTGTTATCACTACAACCTGCATCAAATAGTCACACAGTGTTGCAACAACTGCTTTGTCATGAGTGCATTAAACCCCTATGACTCCCGAGTTTATTTGCTATCCTACTTAGTAGGTGTCACACTGCTTTATGGCACAGATATTTTAAAGCCTAGCAACTCCTCTATTTGCAGTGTTTGGGAATTAAGCTTAGCCCTTTACAAGATTACTGTTCTTTAAAGAAAGCAGAATGCTTAGCAAGACAGAAAAAACAGTATCAGGTTCTACAAGTGCTGCTACCAGGTTGGTTTTTTCCTTTGTATTTACATTTTTTTTTATTATTATTATCATGTCCTTTTGAAGTGCTGTTATGCATAAGGTGGAAATGTTCTCGTTAGGCAGATTTTAGTCATCAAGTTTCAGAGCTTAGAATACAGTCATGTCTTGGCTACCCTTGCTGGAACTGTGCACTTCTTTAAAGTGCTTATTTTTATGTATGCCAAGGGTTAGATATAGAAGCTCTCTTACTGTAAGTTAGCAGTCTTCCAGAATTATGAATGTGTTAATGTCATCTGTATTGTATTTTATTACTTTCTTAAACTGTCGTAACTTTTAAAAAGCAGTTGGCTTCAGTACTTAAGAAAATGTTTACATCGGAGCAATAGATAAAGAGGACTTCACAAGGCACTGATCTGTGCCACTTATGCTGTATTTTGTGCTTCTGGCAGGTATTGATGATAAAAGATCTAAAATAAGAACTAAGAGCTGTCCCTTGTTGCAGAGAACATATTGGATTCCAGTCTGTAAAATTAAATTTCCATTCCAAGGAGAGGATGATTAGTCAAGCATGGAGAGCTTATAAGAGCTAAGAGCACTGCGTGCCTTCCTATTGAAACCATCTCTGTCTCTTCCCTCTATAATTAGTAATGCAAATGTGGTTTGACCTCCTGTTCTTTGATGCTCTAGTAATTTTCTGACTAGGTGAGGAAGTACTTTTGTTCTTAGAAAGTTTCTTTTCTAGGAACTTTCTATGCACCAAGCATCATCATCTGAACTGCTGCTATCTTTTCAAGCCCTGTGTTTGGCTTTTTCACAGACCAAATGTAAATGCTAATGTTGGATATGAGAATAGTAGGGCTGAATGGTCTGAAGTGTTGTCACCAGCACAGCACTGCACCTCATATAATTTATGGTAAGGGGAAAGGAGAATAATTCTGTGTCACCAGAATTTGTGGTAAATAACTTCTCTCAAGGTTTCTAAAGCAGGTGAGTAGATTGTAATGCAAATAAATACCTGCCAGCCCTCCTTGGTGTAAGTGCTGTTGGTATTGCTAGATATAGCCCAAACTTATGAACGTTTTTGGATAGGAAGCAAAAAAATTAAATTCATTTAAGCTCATTTATTTCTAAAGAATGAATACTTCCAGCTTCAGAAGTATTTCCCAAACCTAGAAAGCTCTTAGTGTGGTATCAAATTGTATTCAAGGTACCAGCAGTTACGGGTGTGTCCTTGTCACTTATTCTTGTTGCTGCTCTAACATTTATCCTTTGTCTCCATTCCAGTTTCCCTTCCCTGTGTCATTGTTCAAGCCTCTGTATGATTTCTGGCTGTGTTTCCCTCTAGTAAGGTCTGGCAGGAAAGGACGCCGGCGGGTGTTTAGTCTGTCGGAGGCTGACAGTCACGGTGGACACTGGGTTTAGGCCTTCCAGCAGCAGCTGCAGCAGAAACTCCCGCAATACCCACTCAGGCAGGTTCCTCCATAAGCCTTCACAAGCCCATAACACTCAATAGAACATATTTGCTTTCCAGCAATGACAGTGAGGTAGGAAACTGAAGAAAGCATCATAATATTTGTCTCTGCATTTTGTTTTGGGAGAACTGTAGAGCAATAATGAGCTGTTTCTGAAAGCCTTGTCTGCAGCTTCTCCCGTGTCTCTGGGCTCTCTTGCCAAAGGTGGAAATTGTTCTATCAAGCCTCCAGCTTCAAAGCAGCCATGTCTTCATTTGCACAGGGCAGCCCTGGCTGTAGTGAAATTTAGTAAGCACAGGCTCCTGAATGGATTGTAATGCAGGTCGTTGGCCAACAGCAAGGAATCTATTTATAGTGCAGGTGAAATGGACAGGCATTCAGCATAAGACTGTTCCTGGACTCTGATGGCACAAGCTTAATATTTCTGTGATCATCAAGCTCTGGCAGATTAGTTTATGGACTGTTTAATTGTCCTCACCTGAGGAGGTGAGGAGGGGGAGCAGATGCAAAAAAGTATGGAAATACACTTCAGATGACCTTTGTTATATAATCTATTTTAACTTGTATCTAATTAATTTCTTTTGTTACTATCATGGCATGAAGATACTTTGCTAATATTATATGAACACCTTTTTCCATCTTTATAAATTTAATTTGCAACTTTTTGCTTAATGTCTTGTTTGTTTTTTGTTATTTTTTCATAGTATGTTGCTGTACCAGCTTAGGACACTTCTCTGTGGGTGATACTCATTCTTTCCTTTTTCTGTTCTTTTCTATCTTCTTTCACAATAATCCTTCTTAACATCAGTTATATAACAGAAGTTGAGTTGTTCTAGTTGGGATTTTTTGCTCTAATGATAATCTTGGTAGCATTAAAGAAGTGCTGAAAAACGTGTAAGGCTGCTGAAAGCTCTGCATCCAAACAGCTACTAATACCCCAAAACTTGCAAAATTACACCTTGTTTTCAGTAAGTACAATAAGTTTGGAGATGTGAAAGGCTGTTTGTTAGAACTGAATGTTAAGATCGGAACCATTTTAAGAAACTGACTTCACTCTCCCTGGTTTTGTTGCAGATCTGGCATATATTTTGTGCCAGAGAATTCTTGCCTCAATACGTGGAGGCTGGGCAGAGATAAATAGAAATGCTGTCTTCTAGTATTGGGTGATAACCTTTTGATATCTAAGATTAGAGCATATCTTAGTGACTAGTGGTTTTATCCAGGGAAAAATTACAATTATTTTTTTTCTTTCTATCCAAAAGTCAAACCAAAACAAAGTCTTGGGAGTTAAGAGTTTCTTGAAAGCCAGTTAGTATTTTTATATGCAGTATAAAGGGAACTTCCAGATAATGGGTAGAGAAATTAATCTGTAAACATGCTGGGTACATGAAACTCTTTAGGAGCAAGAGCTTGGTACCTGCTTAGAGGTAGATATTCTTGTGAGCTCTCGACCACGTTCAGAACTCTCCCTCCTCCACCCCTTTTGTGTGTTGGGATTTGCTTTCTGGTCATTTTGGCAGGAGTGCCACCCTGGGTTACAGCAATGGGCCACTGTTCCCCAAAATACAGTGCCAGGGTGACAGAATTGAGGCTGGCAGTGACTAAGGACATAACGAGAGGAGAGAGATCAGCTTCTAGCAATAGTAAATAAAAGCTGCAGGGAAGCAGAGGAGAGCTCTAATCTTGTATTCTCTACAAATGCTGCCACTGAAATACTGGGCAGTATGTTCTGGTTACATTTTTTTATATTTTTCTTGATTCTGAATGCTTTTTGAGACTTTGTGTGGAAGGTTTGGACTTGTTAACTCCAGATACTTTTTTTTATGGAGACTTTTTCAAATACTTTGTTTGTGGCATTAAGAAGGGAGTCACTTTAGCATTAACTTAGAGCCTACCTGGGAGAATTTGGGGACAATCCAGCATAACAAGAGAATATGTATGTCTTTCATGATTTCAGTAAATGCAAGTATTAAGAAAATACATTGATATTCTGTTGGGAGAGGGGAAGGAATGATTTAAGAAATGAAGTGCAGATTCAGAAGTTAAATAGAACCGCAATAGAAATTTGCTGTATATAACATTCTGAGCAGAATGCCATTGATTGATAATACTTTACTTACCAGAATGCTTCAGGTTTCTGAATCCTGAATTTTGGTGAATATTCATGCTATAGTGTAAGAAAGATGAAAAATTATCTTGGCAAAGAACATAAGACTTCATAAATTCAAAAAGCAGAGACTCACTGTTCTGTGCATACTGAAGTGTTAGTGTTTAGCTTGGAATTCAGAGAAATGAGAATGTATTTCATTGTTCTGGCAGTTCATTTTCTATGTGATTCTTGCATCTCTTCCTCTGTTATCAGTTGCTACATTCTCACTAAAGCTTCTTGACAGCTAAAAAGAATCTGTAGGGTTACTTTGAATCTGTCCTTATATTTCAAAAATAACCACTGATGTCCCTTTTATTTAAAAGGAGACTTTTTTACCATCTATAAATCTTGTTTTTATTAAAGCGAGAAGGTTTAGCCACCAATTCAGCACAAAGTACGTGTTGAGTGGTTTCTGAAGTGAGAATACACCATTGTTTGGGGTTATCTTACCAGAAAGGTAAAAAAAATCAATATTAGTGTTACCCACTGATACCTTACAGATACCCATTCCATTTTCCACTTTGTTTCTCTTTTTTTTCTTTTTTTTTCTTTTGTCTTATGTTCATGCTTTCTGTTCTTTTCCAGGACTAATTGGAATCATATTGAAACAGAAATATTTTTAAGGTCACTGTGTATTAAAACCATAACCTAATTCTTAGCTTCTGTATTCACTACATTGCCTTGTAGACTTTTCTGCAGATGCCTGTACATTTGAACACATGCTGTTTCTTACAAAATCTTTAAAAGTGGTCTGTCTTGAAGCTGGATACCTGTTACTTTAATGGCATCTATTTTTGTAGTCTGAAAAGGAAATATTACCTGACTTCCCTGGGCATACTTGCTCATCTAAGGCTGTATCACCTCATCCCCTCCATTCCTCTCCATCCTGAGTCAAAAGAACAGCTTGCTTGACAGTCCGCTGGGATTTTTAGGGGGAAAGGACAGTACAAATAGCTATTAATGTTGGAGGGATTATAATAATGTGAGAAGGTGCAGCAGCATATCAGTTTTCTGTAGCATTAATGCTTTTTCTCAGTTTTATCAGCTTAGGAGGACAAAACCCCCATGTCTCACAAGGCTGTGTAAAACAGGCCTCTTTTGCAGCACCTTTCAGTTGCAGTAAGGACATTATCCTCCTTCCTCTTCTGCCATAATTCTGCTTTCCGTAGTTGAGGTGTTGCTTAAATGTGAATCTGGAGGATGAATTGAGAGAATGACTTCCAAATTTTTGTAAGAAACAGGCCACCTTTTGGGAAAGCTGGCTGTAGAGTGGTTCTTCAGCTTTTTCTTTTATTTCTAAAGATCTTCCTGGTATGGGGTAGCGGTTCATTTTAGTTCATACTAAATACTGGAGAGGTTTTCTTTCCCTCAGTTTCCTCTCTCTTAAATATTCTTAAGAATATTTCTAATATTGCTACATATTCTAATACTAAATGTGTATAATTGTCTGGTTCCTAATTTGAACAGAATCCTGCTGGCATTTTAGGTTATGCCTTTACAATATTTTGGTTTCTTTCTAATTACTAAAAAGTAAATGTGTAAGCGTAGTGTTCACAGAACTGCATTTTCCACCCAATTATTCTTGAACACTCATGGATAATGGTATATTGTTAGGCTTAACGTACATATTCACTTGAATATTGATTGTTCTTGGGGTTTTCTTTTCTCAGATGATGCTTCAGCTCCAGAGCAGCCTCTGATGGCCAGTTCCGGTCAGACGATGTTGACTGATGAAACTCTTTCAGCTGTCTCAAAGTCCAGCAAAAATGCTGTAAAAATCAGTGACATAGAAACAGCCAACCTGTCTCCCAGCCTGATTCCTGCACAGCAGCCCACAATATCCTTAATCACAGATGACAACACAGACACGCTGAGTGTGGAGTCGCTCACACTGGTGCCACCAGTTGATCCACACAGCATTCGAACATTCAGCTGCGTCCCTCAGGCCTCTTTGCAGTCTGAAGTTGAAGTTGACAAGGTAAAAGAGGTAGAGGAAGAATGTTCTGACTAAAGCCACCATGCAGACTGTAATAAACAGTGAAGGAAGTGCAGCCAAATTGTGATTTGCTTTTTCTCTGGGAGTGCAGATACTTCTGGAGGCCTGAGAGGCCTCAAGTCCGCATGAAGGGACCAACTGGTGACAGAGAATGTCAGCAGCTTTTAGAGCCAACATCAGATTCTCAGCATATCTGAACTGGAGAAGAGATAAAAACCCCAAACTTTTGAATCTGGACTGGTTCTTTCCTACCAATTTCTGTTATACAAGAACATGAACGTATTTCAGAGGACCTACTGTCTTTCTAATAGGTACTAATTCATTGTAAAAGGTCTACAGTATTACAGCAGAGTGAAGAGATTTTTGGATACCCAGCTTCATGGTACTGCATTATTACGTCTCTGAAGCGGGAGACGTGCCATGGACCAGAAAAAAATTATATATTGTAGGACAGAGGTAAAACTTCCATTTGAGTCAGGGTGTGTTTTTTCAGTTTGGTGTTTGGTTTGGGGTTTTTTTGTGGAGGAGGGTTTTTGGGGTTTTATTTGGTTTTCTTGTTTGGTTGGTTTTGTTTTTTAATCCTGATTTTGTTCATCTTTTGGACGTCTGCACCATACCAGCAGGCTTGGCCACTTTCAGTATTGTCTTTGTAGGACTTCAGACTTCAATATTATGTTTTCCATATGTAATATTTATTTCAAGGCTTGATTCAAAGCTAAGATACAATGCTTGTTCAAATTAACATAAGGGATTTTTGAGACTACTTTAGTCTTTGCTTAGCCAGCTAGAGAGGAATGTAAAATATTTTAAAAGATTGCTATAGCTTGTTTGTTCACTTCTGACAGTCAAATTGCTACACATCTGAGGAATGGTGATATCCCTGCAACTGGAAGACAACTTCAAGAAGCAGACAGAAGCAGTTTTGCTCTAAAGAGATTTTTCAAATTTTTCATAGTCATGTAGGAAGAAGGTCACCATATCTAACTGATAATTCCTTTGCAAGTCTGAACTCGAAAGGTATTGTGTAATTTTTTTTTTTTCCTGTCTGGGATAATAACCCAGTTAAACAACATTGCTACCTAGAAGGGATTCTGAGTTAGCATTACTTCCTAGATCCTGACACCAAGTTGACAGAAAGGGGAAAGGTGTTGATTAAAGTTTGGAATGTTCTTTGCTGATTTGATACATAATTTAACATGAATGGAGTTTAAGATTTTTCATCAATCTCTAGTAAGTTAATTTAAATTAGTAGTAAAATGAGCAGATTGTCATTGCTGGTCTGTTCATAACACTGAATTGGCAATTCCCCAGAGAAGGAGGACTGCTGTTTACTTGGTATTGATTTCAGTCACCACTGCAATCTGTTCCCTCATTCTGTCTCTACCACCATTGAGTTCTTATCAAAGAGGTGAATCTGAAAAACTTACCCACTTCCCAGTTGCTTATTGTACCTCTTCCTGGCTGTCATAGGAAATACTTGAAGTGATGTTTCAATGGTATATATATGTATGAGTTTGACTAATTCACAGGTACCACTTTTCTCACTTTTTTCCATCTTCTCCTTCACATAATAATTGAATGTTTGCCAACCAGGTATATGAGGTGTCTGCTACTGAATGCCAGTAATTTTTTTCTTCTTAATAACTTTTTCATGCAGTTTTGTTGATTTCTATTGTTCTGTGACTTCTACTTTCTCTCAAATTGAATTAACTGATACTCTGACCATTCCAGAGTGGCCCAAACTCTAAATGAACTCAGAGTTAGGTGTCCTCAGCACTGCAATGGATTTTGTGTAAAAATTTGACATTGTTGGAATAAGAGCCTACTTTTTGGGTTTTTTGGTCTCATGCTTAGGGTGAATTTGCACTCATGCAGTCACTGTTGCAGGTAACGTGCATGTACCTGAACAAGCCTAGACATCAGCAGCAATTTGGGCACAAGGACCACATGAATTTTTGTCAGCTGAACTGGTTGCAATCTAGTCTTTCTTTAGAATGTTGCAGCATTACACTGTAGTCTCAGTAATATTCTGAAGACCCTTATAAAAAAAGCCTTACTTAATTTGAAAGCATTTTATGTTAGCTGTTAACCTTAAATTCTTGACCTAGATTACACAAAATGCCACTGTGCAGGCTGAGTTCCCTTAAATAGAATTCATTTTAGACAAGAAAACCTTGGTCTTTGTTTATCTCATTTAACATTCAGTTCTAGCAAGATTAGACCCATGCATGAGGAGTCTCTTCAATGCACAAGCATAATCTCATCCCTGGGCTGCACTGCACAAGAAATGGGGCAAAGGGGAAGAAAGTTGACTTTGTACTTTTCGTTACCTTTGAGTGGCTCTTAAATCTCATGATCGGTTGTCTAGTGAGAGCTTCACAGGAGATGACTGAGATAGACACTATTATTAGGGAAATAGAAGACTACTGTGGAGTCTGCTTCTGGCACAGCCTTGCCCTGCTCGAGTGGTGGTCAGGTGGGATATTTTCCAGCAGCTCTGTCCAAAACTCTCTGCAGAGATGGAATTATAGTAGGAAAGCTCTGACTGCACCAGCTTTACCAACATTGGGTTGTTACATAAACACTGCAGCTGACCTTAAACTCAGACCCTAAATCTGAGTGCCACAGAAGAAATTGATTTTTGACTTTGCTTCATATGTGTCTAACATTTATGCTTCATGCTGCATTAGGAGACTTCAGAATGCAAAACTGGAGATACCAAAATAATTTGCCTCTGGCAATTTTTAAGCTCTGCAAGTACAGAGTTACCCATTTACAATTCCTGGAAGGGTGTTATATCTCTTCCTTGTCAGAAAGTCTTACAGGCTATTTCCTTATCTCCCTTTCACTGTAAAAAGGAAATTCACCTGGACACTGCTCTTCTATTATCTATAAATCTTTGGTGCAATTCTCCTGTGCTTGCCTGCTGTGTTGCTCACATTAGCACATCAGCCACAAAAAAAAAAAAATTGATGTGAGTCAGTGTAACATCACTCCCTCTAACCAAATCCAAATACCAAATTGCAAATGAGAGCAGCAATTAAACGACTGGTCATTCAAAAGCCTCACTATTTCAGTGTAATACTGCAGATGGAGGTAGAATCACTGTAAGTATAGCAATGTTTCAGAGCAAAATGTCAAAATTTTGGAGATATGCTAAATTCTCTGTGTATTCATAGAGGCTGTGCCTGTCTTCAGTCATGTTCTGTCAACACAATTCTATTCTCTTCCTTTTGTGAAGCCAAAGAAGCCATGGCATACTTAATGTTACTTTGTTACTTTATGGTTGGTGTTTCTTATTTTACCAAATTTTACGTAACTGTTACTTGTTGAGCTATGTGTTGCCTTCACACTGTTAGGTCTCACTGCTTCTTGCTGGTCTCCTTTGCTTTTCTGTCATCCAGTGTAGAGCAAAGAACCAGCTGAGCTTTTCATTTGTGAAGTGAGTATGCAAGCAGGTAATTTGGTAAAGAAAGGGAGGGAGAAAGCCCCAGTGCCCAGTTCTGATGTCTGTTTCACTATGTGAGTAATCCTTGTAGTGTAGAACTTGGATGGAAAACTGAGTTGTTTTGCAGAAGTTCTTTGATACAGAATGAAACCAAAGGTGAAGCTTCCTGTGCTTCATTTCACAAGCTGTTTGTATTAAACCAAATTCATTAGAAATGTGATCATGTGTATTAGTACTAAAAGCTGTGTTTTGTCTATGAAGTCATGAATTATATAAACTATAAGGACTGAGCTCATTTGTATTCTCCACTGCTAAGTCATGATAAACTAAAATTCTGATTACTCTTCCTTAAATTAAGCTGAGCTTAAAAAAGGAAAGATATAAAATCACACCTGCTGAAGAAGCTCCTCAGTATTCTTAGTTTTACAACGCAGTTGGAATTTTTGCTTGAAGTAACTTGGAAACATTGGGAATATCTTCCAGAGTTCATTTATTCCTTTGCAATATTGTTGCTAAAGGACAGTCAGGTATGTAACATTTAAAAAAAATCTTCTTCCATATCCAGAATTTAAGACACTGTATTTGGAGTTTAAGTCAGTGAGACAGAATGCAGGAGGAAATAAGGTTCCTTCCTGGATTTGGAGTATTTTGGTTTGTAAAATTTGAAAAGTGAGAGTTAAAATAGTTTGTTTATGGCAAAATTTACCATCATCAGGATTAAATTACTGTGATTTTATTTCCTAACTAAGCAGTAAGATATGAGTGACTGTAATTCCCACACTTACTGCAAGTGTCTTGGGATGATTATTTCAAGCAATCCAGGAATTCAGCAATTGCCCTGGAATTGAGTGTCATTTCACTAGCAGTAAAATAAACTTTATGCTTGAAGACATAGTTAAGCTATCAGACAGGCAGATCAAACTGTATGTGTAAGGATGAAGCCACTTCATAAAAGTAAACCCTTCACTCACGTGGTGCTGTCACACTGTGGTGTAATCAGTCACTTCACTGCACAGTACAGGGAGCTCCAGGAGCAGTGGCACTGACTACCAGGGAGTAGTAGTCAATAAAACCCCACCAGGCTAAACATTCTGCTGTTGTCTCCACTAACCAGCTTAGTTAAATTGCTTTTAAAAGAACATTGCCCAGGCAGGCAGCTGCTGTCTGGGAAGATGAGTGGTTTAATCCTGTAGTTGAATCAGAGATCTGCAGAGACATCTGTTGGGGGCAGGGAGATCGAGACCTTTTGCCTCAAAGATAATTAGTCTCCTACTTTCAGACAGCCTAATGTAGCCACCTAAATATATGTTGAAAATTTTTGTCTTAACTGCTACTGTCCTTCTTCTTGAAAGAGTTTTCTGGTTTGTCCCTGGTTCACCACCACTGCCCTACCCTAGGATATCACTCACCTGGGCACTGCTCTTCTATCATCTAGCAATCTTTGGGGTAGTTCTGTGCTTGCCTGCTGTGTTTCTCTTGACCTTTCCCAACATTTGCAGCATGAATTAGAAACAAATAGAATAACTCTTCCCATCTCCTATTGGATTCTGAAAAGCAGATGGTGATCCAAGCAGGGCTTGCTAGGGTGGGATGTTTTTAGGGGTTGGGAGGGGGGAAGTGCTTGGGGGTTTTTCTGCTGCTCAGGACTTGAGCAGCAACAAAGACATAGGAGATGCAGTTCTTGACTGAGTCTCAATCAGAGGGTTCTTTCATATGGAAACATATTTTTATATTGTATTTGTACAGAATTTTCCCTATTTTGATCTCCCAACATTTTTAGATGTGCGTGCTGCTCAGATTTGATTTCTTTTGCAAGGTGTTATAAAATATATATTTTGTGTTTGTTAATGTATTATAAATATAAAGCTAAATTTTGGTTGTCTAATAAATGTGCACTGTGGTGGTACCTGGTTTATTGTTTTGCTGACTTGAATTCATTGGTTCTTAATATGAAAAGGAAAAACTTGTTATTGTTGGGACTGTCTTGTTAGCATAAATAAATGTGTGGAGTGCATCTATTTTATAACTAACTAAAAAGGGCTTAAGCAGGTAATGACTAAGAATACTTGATAACAAAAGTTAGAGTTAAGGTTCAGACTAGTTCACAGGATTCTTTTAAGATCATAATCTGAAGATTCATGAGACTTTTTATCTTGTTCCCCATTACTTTCGGTTATGGATACTCATACTAAAGTGAGTTAAGGACACATAGTAATTGCAATCTGATAACTTCAGTATGTGTGAGAAGATCCGAAGGTTAGTGTTTGGGTGTATTTAGGGACTAACTGTGGCAGAAATATTTACAATGAACATGAAGATTTTTTTAAAGATTGAGAATAGATTCAAGTGTGCAAATTTATAGACTATTACAATGTCTAGGAGCTTTGTTTTGCCCAGGGACAGCACTGAATAGACATTGTCGCAACTTCAGGAAGCCCTCTGGAAGCATTACGAGCCTTAGAAGATAACTTTAGGCATCTCCACTTGTGAATAGCTGTGTTGATATTTTTGTTGCGAACTTTTTCCTTCATTTTTAGCTGTTTTGTAAGTTTGATTGTTTTCAGTGCAAAGAAGGAGAAATGTATTTTCTAGAAGAATGACTGTACCTGGGATTTAAGCACTACAAAAAGCATTTAATTAACATGAAGAGCTGTTCTCCTATGAAATATATTTCAAAAAGTTATGTCTGAAATGTAGTTCACTGGAGGAAAAAAAAGTCCTGAACATGCACTTACATGTTCATGGAAAAAAGCCCAAACACAGTGTGAATTGAATTCTGAAATGTCTTTCTACAGGCAATAAGTATTAATTATTTAATGTAAGTTATGTTAGAAGTTTGAAGTAAATGTGATAATTTCATATGTTAATTTAAAGAAAAATGTAACTGTCTGGGAAGGGAGTGAAATTAGAAAATACTGGTGTGTGTTTCTGAAATCCAGATTTCTATAGCTGAGTCTGTATTTGCTGGCATTGATCATTTGTCATGGCTATTGAAAACTTGGACAAGAACAAGGAATAGACCTTTCTTTGTAAATGGAACTTGGCAATAAAAATGGTGTTACCAAGAAAACTTCCTTCCCTTTCATGTTCTGTTGCTGCATTTTGATGCACAAGCACATCCAAAAGCAGTGAAAGGCAAAATTGCAGAGCCTTTTATTTAGAAGCTTTTATTTAGAAGCATGTTGTGCATATGCCAATCTCAAGCATTTTCATCTTTAAGCCAGGGTAATTTGCACTGTGTATGCAGGAAAGACATACCGGGAGAGGGAGCAGAACCAAGCCTGGAAGAGTGATGGAAAGTAGATGAAACCAAGGGTTAAGAGTGGCTGGGCAACATCTAAAACATCTGTGAACCACTTTGAAAGTGCCTGTCGTGTGATTTCTTCCCCAAATATATCCTTTTGCCCTCTGCCTTTTTCTCTAGTGCATGTTGCCAGTTCAGTATATGGATTAAATCCAACCAAGTTATTAGTTAGATTCCTGTTAATTAGCCTCTACATCTATAGGAATTCATCACAGTCAATATACATTCCTTGGGAAATGTTATTTCTCAAAATAGTCACTGCTCCAGAAGCTTTCTTAGGAAGAAATTCAGTTATATTGTACCATCAAATAAGCAAGCCAGGTATCAGAGGTAGGAGACTTACGATTTACTATAAGATGCAAATATTAAAACATGGTGTATTGTGGAAAATTAGTTTAAATCTGCTCCTGGCAGCTGAACTTTCTAAATTTTGCCAGTAATACTGCTTTAAGGATGCCAATTTGTGGCCAGGAAGTTCCCTTCCTTCAAGTCTGAAACCACTTTGTGGTTCTGTATCCTGATGCTTCAGTACTCTTGCAGCCTTTTGTCTTGTCATTTTTCTGTGTTTCTGTATTAACCTTTCTAGACATGGACACTGAGTCAGATTTAGTGTCTTGCCCTGTGTTACTAATGATCAGAGAGGGAATGATGAAAGCACAGCCTCCAAACTTCTTTTCATGCTGATTGGGTTGAAAATGAACTGGACAGAAATGCAGTGCTGCATTAGTCCACTCTTTTCTTAGTCCCCAGAAACATCTAAGTGTAGCAACTTGAACAGTCCTATAGTGGGTAAATCCACATCTTTATCATCAAGATAATTCCAGCATAGTTATATAAGTAAGCAAGTGAAACTCTGTCAATACATAGGTCTTTGTCAAAGTAACTCTTGTCTAAATAAAGATATGGAGATTGCTATCTTTATTCTTTGATACTTTACCTTTGTTTCCATGTCAAGGAAGGAGTTCATTGGGACTTCATAGCTGCAGCTGTTGGGGCAGAAGAAACTGCATTTCTATTCTGCCATGTTAGAGCTTGTGTGAAGACAAAAGCTGTATTGGTACTTTCTGGTGATCTTGAATATGTGCTGCAACTGGGAATGAGAGATCACTGTTTATGTGAGTGTATTCCCTGAAAATTCTATTGAATTTTAAACTCGTATGTTTAATCTCTTAATTAAGGAGAAGTGGAGGGAGTTGCGGCACCTGGAGTTGCAAATCTCCAGTGGCAAAATTGGAAGAAAGGTTTCAGGCAAATGTTCAAACACAGTTAAAGCAGTTGAGCTGATGGGGAGTAAGTCAGTCTGGTTGGACGGTGCTCAGTTGTGTGTCTGCTTTTAGCCAAAGGATTTTACCAACAGCTAATCTGCAAATATGTCTAGGTCTTAGAGTTATTACTGATTTTGGATGCTACTTCTCTAAAATGGATTTTATGAGGTGGAGTTTTAGATTAGTAAGTGTCTTATTATTCAGACTTGAGATCTTTTGAAATAAGTTGAAAGCTCTTGCCTATCCTTAGACACTAAACTCTACAAAGCTGGGAAGTGTTGTGCTTGTTGAATGGAAAATACTGATCTCACAATTCCATTCTCACTGTCTTGTCCCCAAATAAAGGTTTATATTTCACACAGGCCACAGTTTTCATTTTTTTGGCTGCTTTGGATGACTGATAAGGACAGATATTTGGGCTCTGTTTCTTAGTTCACAACGTTTTTCTCAGCTTTAGTATGGAATAAACATTGTGACACCAGAAAACAAGCTGTTATTTTACTACAGAAAAAAATTTTGTCTTTTGGTTAATTGGATTAAGACATTGTTGTGTAAATTTGTCCCTATTTAGGGGTCATTTATTTGAAGCAGATTTAAGCAGCTGCTTGAAACTGCATGTTGATGGACCAGTGCATTGTGAAGGGAGGTAGCCAGACTGGGTCACCACTACAGAGGTGCTCAGAGCTGGCTCTGCCTCAGCAGCCAGAGCTACTAGAGATAGAAAAGGAGTTTCTGAAGGAGGAGAGAGGCAGAACCATCATAATGTCTTAGGGAAAAGGATTTCTAGTCTGCAGACGGAGGTGGGGTCTGCAAAGGGCAAAAATAGTCTCATTCTTCCTAATAGCTAATTTGAGGGACAAAGGAAAAGACATGTAATTTTATAGTATTTTATATGTAATCATGGCCGCTGCTCTGGATATCAGTTACTTAACTGATACTACAAAAAGCACATCACCAGTAGGAATATCAGGTATAACTGTCCATAGCCACACTTGTGTTTAAGTCTTACTCTTTCTACATCACCGTATTATCCTATGCAAACACTGTTGCTGATGTGAGAAGGGCGTAGCTTAATTCCAGAGTTCTTAGGAACAAGATGTGAGCAGCTTTGCTTTGCTGCTTCTCCACTATGCAGTTCACTTGAATTTGCTTATCACAGTTTATCAGCTTCAAGGCTTTCCTCATAAAGTGCTGTTGATAACCAGTGTCTGTTAGATAACTTGTAATTCTTACGTAGCTGCCGAAGTGCTTTGGAGGGAGATAGGCTCACTCGGCTCACTAAATTTTGGTTAAAACAGGTCTTGCAAGCTTCTTTGAGAGTTTCTGAACAGATCTTCAGATGAGATGTTTTTTGAGGGAGGGATTCTTGTCAAATTTTGTCAAACCACAGATCTCTTTGAATAAGAGTCTTGGAGCTAAGCTTCCTCTGTTTTGTCTGAATCTGAAAAGAAAACCAGACCTGTTATGGGAAACCAGAGCTGCCTTTTCTCTCACTGTGTTTAGATCAGCTCACACTGCAGAATGTATGTTATGCTGGTATCAGCAGGCTTCACCTGTGCTTTAGCTTGACAGGACATTGGATAGGTCCGTCCTGCTCCTGAGTTCACCCTTTTTAAACGGGTTTACATCTAAGTTAGGGGTGCACTTGGGAAGCTTAGTTCATGATTGTAAAGTGCTTTGACGTTGATGTTACACATTAATCTTTTTATTACCTTGTCATAAAGAAATGTCATTAAAAGCATCATTCCAGTCTTACTGCTTGCAGCAGTTAACATAGTTATGTTTGCACCATATCTCTGAGTCATCTGAACAACTTCATATGAAAACAAGTCTTTCTCCTAGCTTCTAGGAATGTTTGATTTAAGATTTGGTCTTAATTTACAATGGTTCGTTATTGTTCAGAATTATTAGTTCACAGGAATGGGTTTGTTTGAAAAGCCTGGTTTCCTTTAAATTTAGGGGGGGAAAAAAGGAAGGGGAAAAAAATCACCATATTTAAAACCTTTTCAGTCTTTCCTGCTTGACAGTAATGATAGTAAGGAAATGATTAATCCTCTTAGAAATCAAATTGAATGTGAGTCAGTCTTAGGATGTTGAAACTGTTTTAAGTGTCTGTTTTTATATATAGGCTAAAAGTAACATGAAACTTAAGAAGGAGAGAAAGAAATTACTAAGAAAAGCAAGAAACTGTGAGGAGTTTACATTCAATTTAACCATAGCAGTATGATGTACAGACCACCTCTTCAGAAGCCTCAGTTGCACTCCACTGCATTTGGAGAAAAAAAAAATTGCAAGAATGGCACCATTTAAGACATGACAGTAAAATGCCGAGTCACTACAAAGGAACATGGGAACACTTTTCATCTGCTTCAGTGGCAGCCAGGTGTCTTATCTGAAACTGATGGCAAGTGTAATGTGAAATAACGTGGAGGGGTTGGTGTAGGTGAGTAGATGTTCCGTTTTGTCATCTCTGCGTTGAGGCCATGACGAACTCTCCTCCTTTGCTCTGCTAGAGGGATGTGTCACATATTGGCAGTCATGAAGAAATCCTTAACTGCTTGAGAGTTCTCAGTTACAGCACTGAGAACAAGGTATCTGTGAGCCTAAGAACCTCCCAACAAAGGTCAAATACAATATAGAACTGTTCATCAGAATAATTGAACAGTCCCACTTGGTCAGTCTTTGCACAGAGTATCTGTCAAAGACTGTAGGAAGCTTGGTTTTGGTACAATTTTTCATGTGGAGCCTATTGTGTTAGAAAAAGATTTATCAGGAACTAGCTGAGAACAACTGGAGTGGGCATAGAAAGTCTGTATGCAGAAAGAAACAGAGAATTCCTTCTAAAGGTTTTTTAGATATCCCAAAATGAAGAACCAGAAGTGGCCAGCAGTCTAGGTCCTATGAGGCACTACAACAATGAGACCTAACCAAGACACACTTATTAAGTATTTCTTACAACAATAAATTAAACATTACCTGAGTGAATGAAGGGAATGTATCTGAGGGTAACTAGTCTGTTGATTTCTCAGTATTTTCAAGACAACAAATGCAGAAGTCACCACAACCTGGTGCTAGAATGTACCTTTGTCTGTTGGCAGGATTTCCTTAGCTCCCTGGTTGATAATGTACCATTCGTTCTGGAAACTGAAATTTCTGGGCAGTCCTGTGACTAACCTTTTTAAAGTGAAACACTTAATGATGTATTCTTTCTTAATTGTTTACTGACTGCTTGCTTACTGAGCTGAGTAACCAGAAGTTGATTCAAGAACTTCTCATTCCCCACCGTGATAGGTCACAGATGTCCCTGCTCACACTGAAAATGCAATAATAAAACCCAGATGTGAATTGAGTCAAACCCTATTACAAGGAGTTTACAGTGTGTAGGGATGACTTCTGTGTAAGGGCGGGTATGTAACTCAAGTGCAAGGCAGTGGCATTGTTTCTGTACTAAAGATAAGGAAAGCATATCACAGGCTGGTGGCTCAGAACTGTACATGAAGTCTGTGAATGACTCAAGAACTGAACACAAAGCAACTGCCTTTACTGATGACTGGTTTGAATTTCCAGTGGCAAGAGAGATTGTATGTAATAGCTGATCTTAAGATACATCTTCTAGACAAGATATTTTTTCTAGTATGCATGAGGAAACTTTTCCATGTAATGTTAGTCCTCAGAATAATACGATGACTAAATAGATATTTTAAGAAAAGTAATAAGACAAACTCAGAATGATTATCCAGCCAGTCTGGATGAGAACCATCTGGAATATTGCCTCAGATGTCAATAAGAATTGATAAAACAGCAGTTTCCCATTGTTTGGTTACATATGAACTATCTAAACCAACAAACTTTTGGGGACATTAAATGAACAAACTCTGATTTCAAGCTTTTTGGTAAGAGAAAATGAGAATGAAAAAAATATATTTTAGATCTTTTAATGGGAATATTTAATTCATAAGTGCATTAAGAAATTTCCATGCAAGCCTTCCTTAGCCAGAATTACTAGAAATCTTGCAAGAAGTTATCTCTTCTGTCCAAGCAAGCACAGACACAAGGTGTCTTTCAGAGTTCAGTAGGATGCACTTTTGCTCTGAAGAGCCATTTTGGGGGACAGGCCGCAGACAGACATATAGTGCTGACTAGGGATTTGTCAGTGTTAGCTCCTGTTATTCTGCTTTAGCCATGGAGCTGTGCTGTTTCTGAATTGCTTTTAGATTAAGGAAACAATAGGAAAGAAAACCACAGTATTTCTCAATTCTCAGAAATAAAGTTCCATAAATAGGCAGTTTTCAGACATTGCAGTGCAAATAGTCTGCCTTTGCCCATGTTTGAGATATGCCACAGGCTTGAGCTCTCGGGCAGTTATTCGTTTACCATTGTGATCTTTTCTGTTGTTTTGTTTTGGCTTGTTTTGTCTCAGTGTGAGAAAGAAAACTTAGAAACATAATCCATCCCACCTGAAACCAGAAAGCTGTGACATACTTCCACAAGTATGAGCTGGCCCTTGTAAAGATACTCTTCTGCACTGGGCTTTAGATCTGCAGCTGGATCCAGCTTCAGTCGGCCTGGAGAAGGAAACTTGTACCTCTTCACTCAGACACTCCTTTGTGAGAGCAAGCCAGTGACCCGTGGTGGGGGGAGTTCATTTTGGAGCAATTCCAGATCTATGCACAGTAACATTTCCCTGTAAGATGTTTTATTTTCAAGTGCTTGCATTGCAGCAAGGAAGAGGCATCCTGAATTGTACTACCTACCACGCCAGGAAACTCCTGGACTTTTCTGACGCCTCTTAGGCTTTGGTTCTGCAGTTTCCAAGCTCTGTGGCTGATAGATAATCTTGTTTATAGCCCCAATGATTACAGGACCTAAGTTGTACTTTGCACTTCCAATCACAGGACCTAAGTATGCAAAAAAGTACTTTGCTGTCTCTTTTCCTTCACTGAGGATTTGTTGCCTGCCAGAGAGCAGCAATTTGGAGTTGTCCAGGCATACTGCAACTGCAGAACCAGATTCCTGCTTCCATGCTATGGTTGCTGGCCTCCAATGTAAGAGCCAGGTGTAAGATTTTTGTAGGAACATTAATTTCAACAATTTCATTAATAGAGACTATTTATTTGTGTTTATATTAGTGCATTTACTTGAATAGCACTTATATTTTTGCCTGGAGGTCATGTATCATTTGGTGCTTGCAGGAAAATCTACACAGCTGCTTCCAGTAAAAATACTAGAGTTTTTCAAGAAGTAGATTAATAAGGATGAGCATCAGTACATGTGTGCATATGGACTCAGCAATGTTCACTTTGTATCTCTGACTGCATGTTAATTCAACAGGAGCTAAAGTAGAAAGGCAAGAGAAGAAGTAGAGCATTACCTGGTGCAGGTGCTTGGCACAGAACACCACTGGCCTGGTTCTGGGTCTCACTGCAGAATGGAGACCTGCAGACTGATCAGGGAGCCTGTTCTCCCTGCACAGGCACTCCAGAGTCTCCTTGGTTTCCCTTTTGCTGTTCCAGCTCCTCTAGGATGTGGTTAATTCTCCAATGTTGCAGTGCGGCTACAGGGCAATTACTGTTTGTGTGAAACTGGAGAGCAATGGGTGGTTAAGTCTGCCTCAGATGTAATTAAGTTTGAAATGTCTCAGTGGTCACATTAGAAACACTAATTTTAAGCTCTCTTACTGGTTTAGACCATAGCCATTTGTTACATAAAGAGGCAAAGGATTTTTTTTTTGTCCTTCAAATGATTTGCTGTGGGAACATGAAAAAAACAGGGTTCTTCAAAGCATCAAGACAGTAATACCCACTACAGACTCCTTGGCCTGCCAAAATAAATTAGTTAAGAAACCTCAAACTATTTTTTTGAATGGAAAAAATATCTAATCATCCTTTTTAGTCCATTGGTGAAACAAGCCGTGCCTGCAAGCTCATCGTTTGGGTGACTATTTTGCTATCTGTGATCCAGAGATGGAATTTTAATGTCAAGTTAGAAATGCAAAAGCTTAATTTGCTTGCTCTTGGGAGTGTGTCATTTAAATATATTTTTCCATGCAGAAAATGGTTTAAGAAGTCATTTTCTCCTGCCTTTATCTAGTAAGTTTCTATGTCCTTGTATATATTGATGCAATCCATTTTTGTGTTTTGAAGGAGGACCAGAGCAGGGGGAGGTCTGATTTATGCATTCCTGGCCTTTGGATACAGTGCCTATGTGTCAGGAGTTTTCTGGTTCCTGGGAATGTTTGTGGAAATGTTTAAGGATTCCTCAGCTTGGATGCATTCCTCGTCAGACTGCAGGCAACCTATGGGTACAGAGACTGTTTCTGAGAAACAGAAACTGAGCTCCTTCCTTCCAGACAGGCACAGCAGAATGAAAAGTGAAACTATCACTGTGCCTTCAGGGATTTCAAGATAGATGGTATAGAACAGCAGTTTGGATTGTTACCCGAATTGGAACTCAGATCTGGCTCAACTTTGACATCTGACTATTTAATTCATCCACCTCTGGCTCCCTGCTAATGCACCAGGTGAGAACCCTGAACACAGGAATCAACATGTGGTGAAAAATCTGTCTGCAGACTGGTTTAAGTCTGAAATAGGTGTGTCATTTCAAAGTTAGCTCAGTTCAAAGTTGGGTTTTTTCTTAAACCACCTAAGAAAATGTATTAAAGCATATATTCCTTTTTAAAGTGGTGTTTGAATTCCCTACAAACTAGACAGAGACTTTTTGTCTTAGTTAGCTTTGAACCTGGATGGGTTAGGCTGATGCAAATTTTGTCTGATGCAATTAAGTAGTCTAATTTCCCTTGCCTTGCAAAGCCTTTGCAGAAGTTACTTTCACTTTTATATGACACTACGTGCTGATGTGGTGATACCAAAATGTTCATTTAACACGTTAGGTAAGTAAGCCTAAGTATCATAAACAGAATTGGGTTAATAATAGTCTGTCTAAAAGACAGCCCTACAAAGGTGTCTGTGAAGCCCAGGTGTCTGTGAAGCCCAGGTGTCTGTGAAGATCTGTAATCTTACAAATACCACAGAGAGATTAATCACTCAGGTGGTGGTGGCTTTTGTTTCCCTTCTCTCCCCTGGCAAAACTGAATAAACTACTGAATATATGTCTAAGAAGACAGCACTACCAAAAGAGCAGGAGTGAGATGGCAAGTAAAATGAATGATAAATAAGTGGAAAGGTGTAAGGGGCACAATCAATAACAGCAAAAGTCAGGAACTGTGTCTAGAAAGCTGGCCCTGGAGTTGTTAATTTCCAGAGTGTTCTACACACCTGTGCCATTGCTTTTCCTGTAGTTCCCCTGTGGATCCCTCCACAGTTCCTCAAAGCCTCTGACAAATTTGAGTGACAGGACAGGGTGTAGGGCTTCTTGCTTTGTTTTCCCCTCACCCTGTCTTCACAGGGTTAACTTCCTGAATTTGGCACAGTAGAAGCAAAGACCTCATGGAAGAAAGTTTAAGGAATGACTGATTTTAATTTGGAACTAGATTGATTGCAAGAAAAATTATTATTTGGGATTGTTTTTCTGGAAATTTTCCTACAAATGCCTGCCATCAGATGACTGAATGAATTTTCACTCAGCTGATAAGTCAAATTAAAGACATGTCTTCAATGTAACCTCCAGAAATTGAGAGAAGTGCATTTTTAGCTATTGAGAGTGTTTAGGTAACAAATATCTTAGGAATCTAGCAGAAAAATATATTAATACTTGTTCAATATTGTCCCCCTTTTCACCAGCACAAAGCTTTCTTGGAAAATGAAACAGTAAAGCAAAGGAAGCCAACTAAAATCTCAAGCCAGAACAACTGTTGAAGCTTTTTGGAAAACAACCCTTTGATATCTCTCACATCCCTGAGTTGTTCTCTGCAGCTTTCTCGCTGATCACCATCTTACTTCATCTGCTTGGTCTTCTGTGGTCTCATGTCCACCCTCTGTTTAGCTAATGCACTTTGACATGGTTTCACAGAAAGGATTTAATCCTAAAACCAAAAAGTATTTGGAGCACGTGGGCACTGTAACATGGATACAGACCTGCTTGTCTTGTGCCCCTTTGCCAGCCTGGGGCACAAGACAAGCTTGGATGGGACACTACTGGTACAGCACCTACCCTGGCCTGCGATGGTTTGGGGCCTTGGGCCTGCTCCAAGAAACAGGGCTGTAAGTGATCAAGTGCGAGGGGGCAGGATGGAATGGAGAAGAATAGAACTTTCATTTCTCTTTGGTTTTTTGCAGGTTTGTGGGTGTGAATTGACAGTGGTCTGGAGCAGTAATGCAGGAAAGGGAGAGGAGTGAGGGAACTGTGGACTTCAAGGCAAACAAGGGAGGAAGCAGAAGAGTAGCAGAAAAAAAGACAATGCCTTCTTGAGATACACCAGCCAGAATGTCCAGATTAGTCTTGGAAGCATTCTCCTGTATGATCAGTGTGCCCAGAAAAGAGAGAAACAGGTATTTATGCATGCCCAACACACTCTCTTTGAGTCAACTTGCTCAGTCACTAGATTGTTTTCTAGTCACTGAAGGATAGGTCACAGCATTCTTGGGAGAGGAACATGCATTGGACATACAACTTTCAGCACTGAAGGAAAAGGCTTTAGCCCAGTGGGAATAGTTAAACATATTAAATACCCTTCTAGGAGTAGAGTTCATTCAGCTTCTTACCCAGGAAACGTTCATTTATGCTGTTTGCTCAGGCAGGCACCTCCTGAGGGCACAGTTTCAGCTGACCCATGTAACCAATCACATGCCATTCTCTGACAGCGCTTGTTCTTTATCAGCCCATTAAGTGTGGGCTTTCAGCCAGTGAAAACATTGGATATTTGGCAAAGAATTTATAATTAGTGTTGTGGCTGAATAATGGAATCTGAGGTCTCAGAAAAGTGTGTCCGTTTCCAGCCAATAATCCAATGGAGACAACAAAATGGAAAGAGAAGAATACCAAATTGAAGGAAGCAGTATGCAGTGTTTGTATTTACTGCAGAGTATCCAGACTCTTTCCAGAGTTTGATAGTGCCTGAAGACCTTGCAGAGAAGGATGTCCTCTCCCCCTCCCTTGCCTGTGTTTAACAGGCATTGCCATGCCATCTTGCCTGTACCGTTTGTTCCTTCCCAGTGCAGAATACTTCTTGTGTTCTGACAAGAAGGGCTCTTAGGGAACACATTTTCATAATCTTGAAATGGTTTGCTATTGAGGACACAGTCACATTGCTGGGAAGGGAGGCTGACAGAGGCTTGAAGTACACTTTCTGTAGGTGTGGCTGTGCAGATTTCTACTCAGTCTCACCATTTATAAAGTGGGCATCTCCTTCATTTTTTTTGGCTGATGATCTAGGGTTTGTATCCAGCCATCAGCCACTTTTTGCTCTCAGGCAGGGATATCAAGACATCGCCACTTTCTGTCAACAATGTTTTTGTTTTCCCCTCTCCTAGCATGCATTTGACAAGCTTGATTTGGCATCTTCCATGTCTTGCAGCCTGTTTCCTAAGAACTGTCTTCCAAGCTTCTGACATTTTCTGGCTAGATGTCATCTTCCCATAGCAGAAGTTCTTATCTCCTTACGTCAGTGTCCACTTGGTATTGAGAGCCAACCTGCACAACTTCGAAGAAAAGCTTTTCTGCACTCAAACTGGAGAGCCTGAAGATAAAGTGTTCCAGTGGTTTGGTTTATTAATGCCAAGTGGGTTGGCAGCGTGTGAGATTTTTTTATATATACTTTTTCTAGAAGGTTGCAAGGACTGAGGTGAGGCCTTTGTGAACTTGTTTACTAGCAAATAGTGCTCCTGTGACTGTGGTGAGGGAGATAATCTGCCTGAACTCTAATTGGAAGAAATGAAGTTCCAAAATACTTAATTTCTTTTTTCTTTGCCAGACGTTTTTGTTACAGAGCCACATGAGCTTTACTGCTGGCATAAGAGAGAGGTAGGGAGGGAGGGACAGGCACAGGACCACAGCATCTGGTCTGCAATTCACTTAAACTTCCATGAAATCTTACTCAAAGCTCTCAGTATGTCCCAGGCCAAGTGCCAGGCATGTGCTTTCTCTGAGGTACAGTCTTTGCTGCTACTGCTCTCTGCTGCTTTCTTATCGCTATAATAAAGCCTGTCATTCACTTTGTCACTCCTTCATCTGTGTCCAGTTTAAAGGAAGCCCTTCAGAAGTATGATTTAGTCCTTGTCAGGACTCGATATGTGCAGCAGTACTGTGGGCTGTAGCTTCCTTTTGGTTTTATCTATTATACAAATATTTGCATACAAAGGAACAGGATTACTTCTGTTCGTAGTCTGAAGTGCTGAGTGAAAGGTGCTGAGCAGATCTGTGAGATTTGCACTGAGGGATCAAAACTGTACTTGCAAGCAGTCCTTAATGGCATGATGACAGTGTCCTTTCCATTTAAAACAAGGGCTCAGAACATATGAAACAGATTTCTTCTAAATGCCTAGAAGGGGGATTGAGAAAAGCAGAACGTCTTATTTTTGAATCACTGTATCCAGCCAGCATCAGATCCAGCAGAGTCTGTATTCTTCTGCTCTTTCTGGTTCGTTTCCTTCTTTGGAGCATGAGGGATGGCCTGGGGAGGGAAGACACTGGCTCAGTAGATACAGGGTTTGTGGTCCAGGGGCTCGGTTCCAGTGCAAAAATCATCTGTTCTCAAATGCTTGTTTCTGCACTAACATAAGAGACATAACTGGGCTGTGCAGCTACATTAAGGCTTTTCCCTTTGCAGTCTGAGCAGTGTCTCTGTGGGTGTGTTTGCCACAGAATCCAGGCCCAGTGCATTTGAAATGTGCTGAGTTCCAGAGCACCCCTATGCCATGCTGCCAGTACATGAGCACTGGAGATGTCTGGCAGGTCGTAACAAGTATTTTGCAAAACTAAATGCAGGAGTGGCAACATGGGCACATCAGTAACACATGTGTTATTGATTAGAGGCCAAGCTTTTACCACTGTGCCCATAACTTGCACTTAGTCCTCTTTTTCTTACAAATGGGGTGAAGCTCTTCCCCCCAGTGAGTATTTGGCCCAGTCCTAGGTGTTAGAGCAACTTCCTACAGAGCAAACTGCTACAGAGTTGTGATTTGTAGTGCTGTTTTGTTTCCAGGATTGTGGCAGACTGGCATTGGCACACTCAGTGGTAAGGCAGTGTTGGACAAGAAGGAATTGCAGGATTTTTTAGCAGAGTAGTTTCAGTACTGGCCCTTGGGCAGCCTTGGTACAAACCATATCCATGGGAACTTGCCAGACTGACTTTGCTGCAGCTGAACTGATCTCTGCACTGGAGGCTTCTTTGTCCAAACCTCTTTTCTCCCTCAGCACCAAGCAAGGCTGCTTCTATGCAGAAGTTTTTCCCAAAACTGAGGGAAGAGTTGTTCTTCTAAGTGTTTTCTTCCTTACACACTGATTAATTCAAGGTGTTCCTTTGTGCCACCACTGAACTGTCTTACAGCAGCTTTGGGGATGGGAAACCATATGAGTTCCTTTGCAGCTGCTGAAAGATGGTGTGAGAGTGTTCTAGGAAATGCCTCAGGTTGTGTAAGTCAGACCCTGAGATAAAGTAGCTCAGTGAACTCAGATAACATTCTTTGAGACTGTACGTTTCACTTTCAGGTTCTTGGATCTACTGCTTTTCCCTGATGCAGTAAATGGTAGGGCACTTATTTAGATATAACTTTCATTCTCCAGTTTTGAAACAGAAGTAGTAATCTTAAATTTTTCAGTTTAGTTTAAATTTAAAAAAAACTTGCTTTCATGAAATATAAAGATGGACCTCTTCTGAGTTCAACATGCACATTGTTTTGGTTTTTTTTCTTTTAATGTTTAGAAATATCTACTGCTGTGACATTTTCCAGTTGGCTCAGAATTTAAACAAACTTTTTTAGCCTTTTATTTCCCAATAGGAAATTTCTGAACAAACCTTGCTTTTTCTGAGGCCCATCTCCCACTTTCTTCTCCCTGCTGAAAGGTATAGCCTCATTTAATCTCCTCAAGGGAGTGCATGGAAATCCTAATGTCTTCATAGTTGTGGGAGAAGGCAGATGGAGAACGCAGAGACAGAAGCAAAGACATCTTCATTAAGAGGAAGCAGTAGATAACCATTGGGATAAATAATGACACATTATCTGATAGGATATGGGGCAAAGGCTTGTTAGAATAGGGACAACATTGTGGAAAATGGTTGATGAAGAATGGATCACAGGAGATCAAGTGCTCCAGGCAAATAAATCCACTGATGCCTAACTATAAACACTCTCCCGCTACACTGACAGCACTAGCCATAATGCAGAACTCTGTTACGATCCCACCATTAGAACCAGACCCAAAGCCAGCATGCTGTCTGGAGAGCATTTCAGTCTTTGGCAATAAAGCCAAAAGTGATCTCTGCAGTTAAGAGACTCTTCAGAGCCCAAAAATTGCTCAGCAGAATTGCACATTTGTGAGCATGGTTTTGAATTTAGGAACCCAAAACCTGCCATAATCTTGCTTCATAAACATATATTTATTATCTAGCTTGCTCGGGGGAGGGAGTTTAAATGTCTTATGAAAATGAAAACCTCATCCTATGAAAGAAAAACATGGACATAAATTATGTAAGACTTCTTTTTTATCAAGCAGAAGCTAGGAAAGAGCAATTATGTGAATTATATGGTGAGAGGAAGTAAGATGATATTACTACCTATCTCTATGCTTTTGTTCTTCTCAGTTTTAACGTATTTTGGAACAAGATGAGATAAATATCTGTATAACATGTAAATGAAGGACAGCAGGGAAGTAGCTGGAGAGCTTTACCTTATACTGTAATGGACTATCAACCCCAAGCAGGAAAGATAATTGTGAATTTCCTGTGTATTCAGGTATTTTTTCCCTCTCCATGAATTTTTTCTTACCCATGGTAAAGTGAGGAGCTACAAAATGAGGCAGTCTTTTAAAACTGTACAATGCTTCTGACAGTGATGCATTGGTATTTATGCAGGAACTATTTTACCAGAAGTACAGATGGGGGGGAAGGAGGGATACATGCTATATTATTCCCTCACAGAAAAGAAAAATCAATCCATTCTCATAAATAATATACAAAATTCTCAGGAAGATCTAAATTGAATACACTTAAGATGTCACCAGGGTTCTAAGCCTCACTGGCCAAAGAGCTGGCTGGGAAGAGCTTTATTCAGTTCAATTACTAGCAAAATCTAGGTGGATCTGATCACCCTCACTGTCCATCCCAGCCTCTGGAGAGAGGACAGCTCTTTTCCCTGGATAACTGAACAATCAGTGCATTGCTGCAGTAAAACATTTGGGGAGGGCAGGGGGGCTGCTCCTACCTCCAGGAGAGTAAGCAGCACAGCCAGGGGATGGACTCCAGTGGTAGATTTTCTACCTTCAACTGAAACAATGTCGGACTTGTGTAAAAGCAGGAATTGTTTGGTTTAATTCAAGAGCTGGCATTGTTGTCATTTATTTAACCCTAAAAGAAGTTTAATGTGCCAAGAGCTTCAGTATTCAAAGTAAAAATGACACCAGGTCTTGTTTACTGGGGTTTGGAGTTTTTACCTTGCAAATCCAGTGTTAATTCCCCTATTTTATATCTGCCTTGCCACTTTTCCTCTATATTTGCAGAGCAAGATAATTGAGCTACATGCAGTTATGAAAAGGCTGTATCCAATGGCTATATTTAATTGTTTTCTGGACAACTGGCCAATTCAAGACTTGAGTACATTCACATGGCAAAATGTTGACATTTTGCTTCTCTTGGATTTCAGTGCCCTTATCAGAAATTTCACTGATTGCTCCATAGCCTCGTTTCTGATGTTTGCTTTTAGTTTGCCTTCTAATGCTGTAAAAACATAGGAGTTTAAATCCAGCAGTATAGGGGAAATCAGTACATCACAGGCTTTCCATCACTTGTAGTTAGTTTAATGTTTCTACTGATTCTGTGACTAATGGTCTGTGGTGGCAAACTAGGAGCACATGGGCTCCCTGTGGGTCTGTGAGTTCAGGTGTTTCTAACGGAACCTCCTTTGGGTGCTCTCTTGTTGGGGGTTGATGGTTTGTTTTTTCATGATTGTTGAACTGAGTGTGTTGCTATTGGTGCTGGTCCCTGAGTGGTTAATCTGTTGTTTGTGAGCAGAAGTTTTAACACAGCCAAAGTACCGGGTCATTAACTTTCCAGGGCCAGTTAAGAAAGAGGCGGGGCCCTCTGCCTTTTGGGTGATGAGTGCAGTGGGAGAGCAGCTCTGCCATCAACAGCAGACCTTACACAGCTGCATCTTTCCTGTGACTTTGTCCTGCATTTCTGAGCAGCTCCTCAGGTCTGTATAAATTCCTACACAGATGTACTTTTAGCTCCCTTCCTGTCAGTACGTACTTGCCGAGCCTCCACCTCCTTTTATTTCTCCTGCTCACAGGGCAGAGAGCAGCACATCCTGTGGCTGGTCAAGAGCTAAGTAGCTGCTGGCTCTTGCCTCCCAAGTAGGAGATGGGTCATCCCAGACAAATCTAAGTGGAGCTGTTTGTACTTTTTCCTCTCACACCTGTGGTATTCAGAGGGCTGGAGAGAGTGGGTAACTAGTGTTTTAAGATTTGTAGCAAACTGGATTGGAATCAATGAATCCATTGAAGCTTTCATGGCAGGAATAGGAGGCAGAAGAGGCAGCACAGTAACATGAACTATATTTTCTCGAAAAATCAAGAAAAAAAACAGTGTGCTTTGAGAAAATTCTGCTATGTGCGTCAGCAGCTGCTGAATTTAAGGCAAGGGAGCTGTTCCACTGAAATTTCCTGGCTGTCCCATGGAACCACAATTCTGCCTCCACTGTATTTCTACTCCAGCTGCTTTCCTATCCTAGGCATTCTTTCTAAAGTAAGCTGACACTTCCCTCCTCAGTCCCCTCCCAAAAAAAACCCAAAAGCAAACAAATCCTCCATCATTTTCTAGAAGTGAGTGTGCTGCAGGTGGTTTAAATACCAAGTGTCTTTTTAGAAATTAAGGCCTTTTCCTTATCTCTGGGCTGACTGATCTTTGACTAATGGACCTTTTTTCCTATAATAGAAAGTTTTTAAAACTATTCAGAAAGACTTTGGCAAATATTTCTGTCAGGCAGTAATTGGATAAAGTCTCAAGTTGCTTGATGCTGCCCCTCCCTTTTCTCCTGAGTTTTTTGTATGCATTGCTTTTTGCCTATAAATAACACAGAGATATCTGAAAAGGGAAACCTCTTTGAGAAGAGATATTGTCATCTGGCAGCTACCCAGTAAGGCCCTATTGGCTGTGTCAGTGCTGTGTTTCCCTAAGAAAAAGAATGTCTAATGTTAGTTTAGGCAAAAAAACAAGCTAACAGCAGCAAAAAAAACGACTCAAAACCTCACTGTATTGTGTTTGCTGTTTAAAGGGAAAGGAACAGAGAATTGTTTATCTTCCTGTATAAGCAGGCATGGACCGACTTTAATGCTGAAAACACTTCTTAATTCCTTTTATCACTGGACATCCTGTAAAGCTGAGGATGGTCTTTTCTGGCAGGTACCTGGGAGCCAAGAACAGGGCAGCTGGAGCACGAAGAGCAGTGCCAGGTTTTTGCCTGTGCAGGGAGGGAGCTCCAAGTGCTGGGAGTAGAAACTTCTCTGTACTCTGTGCATCTGCAGAGCCTAAGCCTGCCTCTGCCTTGGCTCAGTGCTTCACCACACTTAGAATGAGGAATCCAGTAGGCCAGAGAGTTCTGTGATGTTTACCTATGGGATATGTCTGTCATGCCATTGTAACTGCCTCTGTGCTCTAAAATAATGCAGCAGAAAACTTGTGTGCCTGTGTGCAAACCACAAAATGTAAATGAGTGTGTGTTGATGTCATGGTTCAAAACATAGCTGGTCACCTCACTGCCACTAGTTATTTTTATTTGACCATGCCTAGGAACTGAAATTGTGCAAAAATTTGTTCTGGCCAGCGAGGCATCCAAAAAAACAATGTCTACTCTTCCCACATCTTGTCCTGTTGATTTCTTAGTTGCATTCATGCTATTTTTCTAAAACAGCCTGATCTGGTTAGTATTACTTCATCACATTGTAGGATGTGATATTAGGGTCATAAAAATAGTGTTTTTAAAGATTCTTGAATTCAGAAACTCCAAATTAGACTGAAATGGTCACAATAACTTCATGTAAATGTCTTCCTTTCACTTCAAAATGTTAAAAGATGAAGTACCAAAGTTAATTACATCTTTATCAGATGGGGTTTTTTCCTCTTCTCTCTCTACATATAATTCAGTGGTATGTGCACTCACACAGCCATGGTTTACATGTAAGTTATTGAGTCTGACACCTTCTCTGACCTCTCTTTATTACATAGAAGCTTATCTTAGATTCTTAGTTACATGTTACCATAGATAGTCAAAGCTGGTTTTTCTGTTATTATTTTGAAAAATGTGGAAGGAGCAAATAGCGCAAACCTACTCTCCATTTTAGACAGGATTCCAGCCTGAAAATAACTTTGTTTGTAGTTTGGATATAGCCAAAAGTTCCTTGTAAACTTAGATTATTGTTCCTGTGCTTCTGGAAACAAAAGGAAACACACTTGGAATGAAATGCTTAATATTAAGGTGGTGGCTGGGCTTTAATCAGATTTGAGCATAGTCAAACAGCAGTCCTTATTAGAACTTGAACCCCTTGTTCTCTGCCCCATATTAAACTTCAGAAATCTCAAGCACAAATAAGATAACATTAAGCATGCACATGAAAGTTAGGTCAGTATCTCCATATGATGATTTATGGTCCAGCACTTTCAAAACTTTAATGAGCTCTGTAAAGCTAATTTTCAGATGCCCCCTCATATACCTCATACCCAGAGCCATATGAGCTGCCACCTCCTTTCTCCCAGCTATATCAACTTTGATCAACTTTGGACTGTACCGAAGCCACTCATACTTTGCCTACATCTTGAACACAGCAGGAAGATGTACCCTGGGTTCTCTTACAATGTGTTTTCCCAAGGCACTTCTGGTTTGCAGCAGGAGCAGGGGAGAAGTTTCAGAACTCAGGTGACCTGGAAGAAGGATATAGTAGACTGTGATGAGAAGTGTGTGGAGAAAGGTAGGCTCATCCTCATATCCAGAAGGTAAACCCATTTTAGGAGATGGCTTCAGCTGTCACTTGGTGTTTGAGCTAGAGATTTACAGTGTTCATGTAGTTTAAGGAGACTTAGAATGTTGATGGGTATCTTGTGTGGATTTGCCTTAAGAGTAAGGAAGATATTAAGCAGAGACTTCAACATAAAAATACAGAGGTTTTCATTATTTCAAAATTGAATCCTTGCTGCTGTTTCCTCTTTTCTGGTTAATGTCACCAAAATTCCCTAGGAAATGTTTCACAAAGAAGTACTACCTGGTTTCTGTTTCTGCTCATTGTCGTTCTACGAAATAAGCAGTTAATTAGTTGCTCAACTGAAGCATTTGGAACCATGGAATTAGTATCTGATTCATCAGAAGGTGAAATTCACTTATCTTAATTGTTGTTATGTGATAAAATTTGACTGCTAAAGGCTTTGTAACCAAATCCCAGTCCACGATAAACAAATATGGGAAGGCCAGGGAATTATTGGAGGTTTAGACTGTCTTTTCCTGGAATGATAAGGAAATAGATGTCTTGTAAAAGCTGGTACAGCTCAAGGTTTTGTAATGGTTCATGATGTTGCAAGACCAGTGTTTAGACAAAACCACAGAATGGGTCCGACTGAAAGGGACCAGAGTGGCTCATCTGGTCCCACTTCCCTGCTCAGGCAGGATCATTACAGAGCACAGGACACAGGATTGTGTCCAGATGGTTCTGAAATAGTTCCAGTGAGGGGAACTCCCCGGCCTCCCTGGACAATCTGTCCCAGTGCTCGGTCAGTCACAGTGAAGAAGCTCTTCCTCGTGTTCAGGTGGAGCATCCTGGGCATCAGTTCCTGCCCGTTGCCTCCTGTCCCATCGCTGGGCCCTGCTCTGAGCTCTCCCTGCTCACACTGACAGACATTGGTCAGGTTCCCTCTCAGGCATCTCTTCTCGAGGCTGAACAGCTCCAGCTCCCTCAGCCTTTCCTCGCAAGAGAGAGGCTCCAGTTGCCTCACCCTCTTTGTCACCCTCTGCTCTAGCAGCTCCATGTCCCTTTGTCCTGAGGAGCCCAGAACCTGACCCAGCACTCCAGAAGTGTCTCAGCAGGGCTGAGCAGAGGGGCAGGGTCATGTTCCTGACCTGCTGGCAGTGCTCTTGCTAATGCACCCCAGGATCCCAAGGCTGAGCTCAGTGCAAGCATTGGGACTTGGGGGAGGAGAAGGGTTCCTCTTACTGACAAAACAAATTAAAGTGCTCTGAGTATGTTACAGTCCCCCCTTCAGGATCCTCCTGGCACTGATAACCACCTGTGTTTGTTGTGGGGTGATCTTCCTCCCACTGTGTGAGCATTCCTGTGAACCCTTTAGATGCTCGTGAGCTGTAATTGCACTTCCAGAGAAGAGAAAGGATTAATTTTGAGGCATGGACCAATTTTCTTTGGTTTGTTTTTTTTTTTCCTGTTTATTTTGGATATAAGAAGTAAGCTAACAGAAATCACAGAGAGTAATGCAAAGGCTGTTTCTCAACTTGTTTTTATGGGAGAAGCTGTGCCAGAAAGACTGCTGGAGAGTAGAGCATGTCATATCAGCCTACTTGAATAGGAGCTCTGCATATGTGCACATTTCTCTCTTTTCAACAAAGCATTTGAGCAAAAGCAATGATCGGGAGAACCATGTAAAGCTACTGAAAAATTATTTGACTGTCATCAAGAACAGTTTTACTCTCCTTAACCGTCTTTCCTCAGTTGATTAATTGAAAAAAAAAATTAACCTCCTCCTAACATTCTCTTGAGTAGAAATTGGTGGATATAAACTACTAAGCAAAGTCAGTGGGCAGCTTGTTGCAGGCTGTATACTGTAAACTTGATATTCTATATCATGTTGAATTGTTTATCAGGAAGGAGCCTTTAACCTGGCAGCAGCTGCTTCTGTTAAAGTCCACAGAACATTTCCCACCTAGCTCTACTTTCGGTTATACTGAACACTGTTAAGTATCTGAGGGAAGTCCTGTGAATTCAACAGGAGTTACTTCCCCTAAGTGGGAGCTCCAATATCTTGTTAAAGAAATCAGTGCAAACTGTGCAGATCACACTAAGCCGAGATAGCTGGGAAGTTATCTGTGCTGACCATGGGGCTTCCCCACCCAGCTGAGAGCCCATGCTTGTGTTCAGCACCCTGCTAGTAAATTAGTTCTGCTTCTCTACCACCCAGCAGCTTGATAATCCTAAGACTCTTTTATCCTACAGCTGATCTATTAACTTGCCCCAAAACCATTCAGTCCGCAGCCATCCTCTGCAGTTAGTCCTTTATTAAGTTATTGACTAAAAAACAGGAGACTGTCCAGACAACTCCAAAGAGCCATTGTGCCATTGTTATAGAGTGCTGATCATGCGGCACTTCAATCAGAAAGTGTTCTAAGGAGACAAGTGGATGTTGCATCCTTAGCCAGCTGCTGCCTCACACCTTCCTGCTGCCACACAGCACACTGTAAGGGATCCCTGCATTCCCAATAACCTACTTTTGTTGCAGAGGTGTTTCCCTGATAAAAAAAAATTAGCAGATGGATGAAATTCCCCTGGAAACTAATACAAGCTTGCTATCCAAACATTCATGGATATCTATAAGATATCTCTATTTACATATTTTTGGGTTCTCAGCCTTGACAGTACCCGTAAGTATTTTAACATAAGTTCATTCTAAAAGTAATTGCATTTTTTGGCTCTCTAAGCTTTTGTTGGGAGTACAGCAGTGTTTTGAGAAGCTTGATAGAAACTTTGGTACCACCATACATAAAAGCAGGAGATAAAACACTTTGTGATGTGATATGGGTGTATGTTAACATGCACGGACATCTGCTCTGCTGGAATTGTGTCTGTAGGCATTACCATCCTGTTTAAATAGTCCCCATATCAGGCTGCTTACAGGTGCTTTCTTTTGGAATTAGCATGGTTATGTCATATTTATCCCGGTGAGATGCAGAGCAGGATACACTCCCAGGCAGCCTGCCATGAATGCTATGGAACAGAATAGAAAAACAGACTGGGTGTGATGCAGATCTTAGGATCCAAAGCTAAAATTCTGTACCAAGCCAAATCAGGGAGACAAAAGGCTGTGGGGGAGGGTAAAAAAAAAAAAAGGGGGGGGGGGGGGTGGAATTGTCATAAGACAGACAAACTGTTGCTTAAAATGACTGTGTGAGACCACCCCCAGGATGCAGGGTGCCCAGAAATACCACACTGAAAGTGGCAGAAGATTTACAGTTACCAAAACAAGTCCAAAACTCTATTGACTAATAAGTGTACCATACAAAAATATTTGGCATCTGTCACTGCTGGAAGCATTTTTTTGTATGGCAGTTGTTTGGGAAATCAAAGCAGTCCATGATGAATTGGTTCCTTACATTATCTCTGTCTGTCTCTAATAAAAGAGAACTACCTAGGGCAAGCCTGGAGGTATACAACACCCTCAGTACTCTCCATTAGATCCACCTTTACTGAAGTTATCTCAGGATAACTTTGTCTCAGGCAAACTCTTTTCATTCTTAGCATCTTTCTTACTTCTTTATAGTTCATCATATCACTGAAATGAGTCCTCATTCTCTGGGAAGAAGAAATTTCCCTGCAATTCAGACATCTTTGTAACATAGTAGTGTATAGCAGATGGAGAGGTGTCATGTCCTACCACCCCAAGAGACTCCAGCCTGTAAGTGTGTTTCGTGTTACATATCGCACTAAAAGTGGTGTGAGACCCGACTCACCAGGGCTTTTTATGTCTCCTGAGTGACTGCTGGGTGCTGCCATCCTGTTAAATCGGTTGTCTTCATCTACTGAATGCTGCCTTCATCTGCTTCATGATAAAAGTCACACAACACAGTGCCAAAAAGGGTTGTGGTCTCTAAAGAAAACAAAGGGGATTTTTATGCCTTTATCCTCAAATCGAGGAAACTACGACTCAAATTGCTTAGAACCTTTGGAAATCACAGAACCCTGGCTGGTTTTCCTGCAGGAGGCAGCATTTTTCTCCTCCCAATGCAGCAACAGGAGACAGATTTTTTGTCCTTAGCTCTTCAGCATTAGCAATCAATGCTGCCCTTTGCCTGCCGCCTGCATGGCCACATTACTCTCCTTCACCCTGGTGTCCTCATCTTCCACTTTCCCCACTGCTTGCTCATGGTATCAGAGAGCACCTGCTTCAGTCAAATATTAGTAAGATGGCCACATTTCTATTAAAACCATTGTTGGTTTTTAAGAAGAATTTGAAGGAACCATAGAAAATTCTGATTACTCTGTGAAATGAAACTGAATTACAAAAATGCTTTTCCTTTACATTACTGGTATGGTGCAGCATCAGTGTAGCCACCGTAGCCATGCAGGGCTGTAAGGACAGAGCATTGCACAGCCATGGGAACACCACCTTGCGTTGAGTTGCATCACACAAAACAAGCATTTCACAAGGCTTCTTGCCATGATTTGCTTTATAGCAGCTCAAATGTGAAACCTGAAACATTTTGTTTGTGAATGAATGGAGAAATTTTTTTAACATCCTACACCCAAAAACTGGTAAGTTCTGTGCATCTAAACATAGATTATACTGGAAAGTGTAAATATGTCCAGAGGAGCTCTAGCCAATTACTAGAGAATTGGCACTAAGGAGTTTACTCCAATGCTGAAAAGAGATACATTAGGTCAAAATCTAAAATACTTACTTGGATTTTATTGGTATTGTATGGTACCTTTTCGGTACATTTAGTTATATCTCAGTGACTAGTGGTTTATTGTGGTACGTGTAGGATAAGCTGTGATGTCTCTGTTGGTGTCAAAAATTGCTGATGGCCTATGAGTGAGCCTTCTGCCTCCAGAAACAAGGGATATGTGACAGCTTAATTGAGAAATTAAGCAGGGTGGTAGAGGGGAAATCCTGGAAATAGCGAGCAGAGGCTCTGAACAAACAGGCTGAACCAAGGATAAATCTGGGGCTTTAATCGTGTTTTCCCACTGATTCGTACAGTAAAGGTTCCTGAGGAGCAAAAGTCTGATGATTCATTCAATGACTGCCTGGCCTGCAGTGTCTGTGGTTTGCGATGTAACAGTAACTTGGGATGTAGTGAGAAGCAGTGCATTAATCCCTCCCTGCTGCCCTCCTTGCAGCAGAAAGAAGGCAGCAATGTCAGCCGTGTTGAGACACTGCGGAGCACAGGTTAAACAAAGGTTGCACAGCAAATCCTTTAATTCTTGTGCTGCTTCTCTCAAAGTGTAGCTGCAGAGGGAGGTCAGAGCAAAAGACAACTTCATCTGAAGAAAGCAGCTGTGTGAGGGCTTGTGTGACGGGGCCAGCACTGACTCAGTCCCTCCCCTGGGAGCTGGGAATGTTTGCTAGAAGTGTGTCAAACCAGTGCTTAGCCTAGCTACTCCCATCTGGAAACGTCATCCAAACACAAATGTTGGAGCTATGTTGGTTTACCAGGCCAGCAAGTTAGATTTATTCCTGCTCTGATCTACTTCAGTGTACTGGAGTTATTCAAGGACAAGTCTGACAGCAGTGTACCTGGCAGAGCTGAACATCAGGTTTAAGGATGGGGAAATAGGGAGGTGAGGGAAGAAGAAGGGAATATTGGGATGGGGCCTTTTTCCTTAATGTTGTGAGGCTGAAAGTGATCCCTTTCCCAGACACAATGGATCAAGCATTTCCAGGATTAATGAGGCTTCACTTCCTCCACACTTGACAAGTTAGAGTTTTCATGTTGAGGGGTGTACACATAACGCTTTGAATAATTTTTCCTCATCTTACTATTATACTCTTATGGATCTCCCATACCAACAACATACTCTCTGCTTTTCTCACTGGCTCAAGGCTTTGACCCCTATTGGGACCTCTTCTGAGCAAGGAAATCACTGGCCTCGACTGCCAGTCACAATTCCTGCCCAAGTGCAATGTCTGGGACAGGGCACAGGATGGTCTTGGTTTCCCTGTGCTTTGGCTGCAGTCTGCAAGGAATGCTTCATCTGCAGCAGATGCAGAAAAGATCAAAAACTCCCCCCTCCTATTTCAGATTAAAAATCCACATCCTTTTTTTTTTTTTTTAAATGAATCCAAGGAAAACAAATGAAGAATTCTGACCAAGATTTTACCCACTGACCACAAATAACAGTAGGAACAATGCAGTAGTGGTCCTTTGTGATACTCAATCCCAAAAGACTGTGGCCTCTTCCTTATTTTTAACAAGCATATTTATGTGCTCCAAACCTCATCCACAGGAATGAAAACAGAATCAGCTGAAATTCAGGTGGTATGAGCATGAATGACTTCGTCTGAAAAAAATATATTGTTTAGATTTCAAAGCATGTTTTACCAGTCAGCTAAAGAAATCTCTCTTGCAGGAGAAAGAGGAGGCTTTGTCATTCCCCACCCCCCAACACAGGCACAGATCTCCTGTCATGTGAGTGAAAAAGGCTTGATACCCTGATGATAGAGATCCCAGCTTTTTCAGGATTTTCTCTTGGGTGAGAAGGGACTTGCAAAGCAGCTGAAGTTTGTGCAAGGATATGTTATGTCAGGACCAGGGAGAATAATTCAATGTTTGTCCAGGCATAACAATGACTTGGCATGGGCTCAGTTCTGCTCAACAGCTTCTTGTCTGGGGCCAGCCTGTAAATTCAGGAGCAAAATATCTAATCAGCTGGTCCAACTGCTGTAGGGTGGTTTCTTTTTAAAAACTGCCATCATGTTAGAACATGTGATTTATCTTCTAATGAAATAACATCCCCACCCTTAATTCGTAATTTAAGGACACAGAGACTGTGATGAGCCTTTTATAAATAACATTCATAAAATCATTTACATGTGTCATAACTGTGCTGGAGGTTGCCAAGGCTTTGCCTTTCTCTGGAGAGAAAAGGGCTGAGACAGGCTTTGAGTGTGGGTGTATTGTCACACTGTAAGAGTGTTGATCTGTGGTACATTTTTTGCATCCCAATCACCTGAGTTGGAACAGCTACAAAGCTCCATCAGATGAATTCATGCACAGCAGTTTGAGGGCTGTCTGTGCAGCACTCTTTTCACTTACTTCCTTTTTCAGTTAAATTTTTTTTTAAAGTAAGAATTAAGAGATAACTGACATTGTAAACACTAAATGAGCAATAATTGTGAAAGCAGGAGTGCCCCAAGATGCAGAGAGCAGGATACACACAGCAAACAAGCTTGGAAAGGAACAGGAGGTTTACAACATCCTCTGTCTTTCTTAAGCCTGCCTGTGCACATGATCAGTGAAGGTAATGTGTGACTGAGCAGACACCCACAGCAGCATGCTACAGGGCAGGGATTAAACTGCTTCCAGCTAATTACTGGAGCGGCATCCTTTGGTAGTGCCAGCAGCAGGAGGCCCCTCAGTTGCTCATGCCATGTTTTGCAATGTTCCAGCAGCGTCCAGGGAGGATTTCCTTGCAGAGCACTACCAGCTGTGCTGGTGTCCCAGTCATGCATCTTCCCACTCAGGGTGGCCTATTTCTAGCCCTCCTCTTGGGGCCCAGTGCCCTCATAACTGATATGCCACGGAGACCTCGAGTTTTAGGAAAAGGGAGCTGCATTTGGCATTCCAGATGTCAGTTTTAGTCCCTGTAGAAACAAAATAATCTTCCCGCCTTCCCAAAATACAAAGATGAGCTGCTGAGGATCGGTTGGGTTATCATTTAGCCAGGAGCTGATCAGATTGCCTGAAGGGATGTTTGTGTGTGCCAGGTGTACCTGTTAATGGTTTTCCAAGGAAAACAAGGGATCATCAGTGTCTGGAGGGGCCACCTAAGGAGTGGGACATTGACACATCTTTGCCATGAGCTCAGAAAACCTTTCAGAAGTGAAAGCAGTGTTAGCAATAGCAGTTTCCCTGGAAAGGAGATTCAGATTCCTGTTAATCACATGTTCTAACACAAAAGCTGAAGTACACCACATGCCTCTCCTATCCATGTTTTTCTTCTTCATCTCAGTCCATTGTTTTTCAGAGGCCAAGTTTTCCTAAGGCTACTTTTTCTTTGCTTTTTTCTTCAATTGCATTGATTGATTCTTTGTTTTCTTCTTGGAAATGGCCTCACTTTTCCTACCCCCATATTTTTTTTTACCCTCTTTCTCTTTTCCTTCTCAAAAAGTGCAGCTGAAAGAGCTGACATCACCACACAGTGCCTGCCTCTGGCATGCAGGAGAATGGGGGTGGCATCCCCTCGGCTCTCTTCGGAGTCAGTGGAGAGAAATGAGCATTTTTAGGGCAGAAATGCCCTGAAGTGTGTTAGATAATGCTTTAGGCTGAAACATGTCTAGATTCTTTAGTGTCCAAATCAATCAGGGACATGAGTACATTTAATTGTATTTATATTTAACCCCACTCTTAGAGTCAGTTACTGACATAGTGAATGACTTGGGCAAGTCACCAACCTGTAAACAGAATAATATTGCGATTTTACTGAAGACTATAACTTGGTTAAGTTTTACTTTGGCTACAGATGGATTTGGCTTTGTGCAGTGCTGTTATCCTATATTACTTTTGCCTTTTTTTTAACCTTTGGACTCTTTTGCAATAGAAAGTTGTGTCATTTCTTTAATTGGCAAGGGCTGGCCCAACATCTGCAGGCTCAGAGATCAGAGCTGGAGTTTAAGACCCCTCTCTTACAGGCCAGGGCTCCTCTGTCCAGAGAGCAGCTAACCCATCTCTTTCCAGAGGGCTGCTGCTGTTTTGGGGAAGAGAGCAAGAAAGAATGTTGAACACCGTCCTCTTTGTTTAGGAGCAGTTTCTTGTCCTGGCTACATGGCAGCACTAGAAAGGTTTGCTGCATCAAAACAGCCCTCCAACCTGTGACAGGTGGAGGCAGCAAAAGGCCAGGATCTGCCCCTCTGTTCCTGTCTCCTTGGGGGAAGGTGGGGATAGGACAGGTGGAAGCATCTGCAGGTCACAGAGTACCTGAACTCAGACAAAGCACAAGCCATGGGTGAAGGGCTGAGCAGAAGGCTCAGCAGAAAACGTGCCTGATGCAGTGGCTGTGGCAGCCTTACCAGGTCTCTCAGTTTCATTATGGATTCATAATATTTAGTGATATAAAATTCTCAGTCTGTTTTCAAAAGCAAACAAATCCCCAAACAAAACCAAGTTTTTGTCAAGGAGAAACAAATGGCAAGTATAAACCATGAAGTCCAAGCCAAAAAAAAAAACTGTTAACCAGCAGGATCCAAAGTTAATTGTGAAGTTGCACAATTTTATTCAATGCTATCAATTTCTAGGGTCCAATTCACAGATGTTGAGCATCCCTGTGCTTCCTCTATTCTCTGTGGTATTAAGACACATCAAGGGCACCCCATGATATTTTCTGTCTCACTCCCTGCTTTATCCCATTTTTAACTGCATTTCAAATCTGAAGTCACCATAAGCAGCTCTGCTTGCTTTTGCACAATTAATGAACTGCACATCAGCACAATTGAAACCATTCTGCTATTTTCATCCATGCTGATTTTTACCCAACAACATTAATATTCTTCATTTTTATATTCCACAGCTTTACCATGCAGTTCTCTGCTAGGTTTGTTTCTACCATACATGATTTCCTCACAGGAACATCTTGACTTATAAAGGGGAGGACAATTCATCCATCTCTTCATCCTTTGCAGGTTGGGTTCACAGGTTCTGCAGGTTAAGGTGCTGGTCATGTCCTTGAAAAAAAAACCCCTGCATGTTCAGTTCCATGCATGACAGATAAAATAACAGGATATCCGGTTATTAGTTTTCTTAAACACTTCTGGCTTTTGGTACAGGATGTACCCAAGGGAACGGCTTTGCTCAGTCATCATTATGGTGACAGCTTCCTCCATCTGCCCTCTGTGGAGGCATCTGCAAGGACTCCCTGTTCTTTCACTTCTCCCCAAAAGGCAAGTTTGTGCAGTTTGATGCCCACAGTCCACAGGTGCTGTGCTGTTTTACCATGGTGCTATCTAGCTGTTGTATGTTGGACCACATGCATGAAAGTGGCCTTCACCTGTGAGAGCATCAGCATTTAAATAAGACAGGATGGTTCTAATGTTGTGCAGTACTGTGGGATAGCACTTCTCAGCTTGTTAGTTAGATCTGCAGGACCTTTGACCCTTGTTACCCTCAAGATTTACAACTTTCAAAGTGTGCTGCCAGAAAAATCTCATGCTGTGATGGTGTGAAAGAAAATTGCATGAGAAAGAACAGCTTCTTGATGCAAACCCCTTTGGTTACGTCTTCTCTCCTTTTACTTCCTCCTCACCACCTGAGCAAAAAGCAAGCAAGAACAGCAAGGACCACAAAAGCAATTGTAGCACAGAGAAGCTGCCCATAGTTCTGTTGTTGGCAACTGAGCCCCCCACAGCCCCTTGCTCACTCCCTCCCAGTGGGAGGGAGTTGAGAGAGTAAAAGTGCAAAAACCCGTGGGTTGAGTAAAGACAGTCTAATAGGAAATGCAAAAGCCCCATGCAGAAGCAAAGCAAAGCAAAACAAAGGATTAATTCACCACTTGCCATGGGCAGGCAGGTGTTCAGCCATGCCAGGAAAGCAGGGTTCTGCCATGCCTGTTACTTGCGAAGCAAACACTCTCATTCTAAACATCCCCCCTTTCTTCTTCTCTAGATTTATATGCTGAGCATAACACCCATATGGTCTTGGATGTCTTGTGGGTCACTTGGGGTCAGCTGCCCTGGTTGTGCCCCTTCCAAGTTCCTGCACACCCCCAGTCTCCTGGCTGGTTGGGTGAGGTGAGGAGCAGAAAAGGCCTTGGCTCTGTGTAAGCACTGCTCGGCAATAACAAAAACATCCTTGAATTATTAACACTATTTTCAGCACAAATTGAAAACACAGCCCCATACTAGCTAACTAGTAAAAACCAGCACAAGTTCTAGCTCAGCTGACTAGCAGTTCTTCCTACTGGAGCTAAAGGAGAAGCTGATGCAGAAGATGTTTTCTATATTCTTAGATTTTTGGCAGTTACACGCACTAAAAATATATATGAAGGAAGAGGACATAGTCTGAAACCAGCAAAGACTGCCTAAATTTGAGGTAGCAAAGTGACTGAGTTTCCCATGTATCATTTGGGAGTGGGCATCAGGACAGGCTGTGTCTGTTAGTGCTTTCTCAAGTTACATTTGAGTTTGTGGGTCCAGTTTTAAACCGTAGTAGTTAGTTCTGCCTGTGTATTTTACTCTGCTCATACTGATAAATGCCTTTCCTCTTTCCTGTTTAATTATGTGGAAACATACCCTAACTATGAATATAAGTTAACTCCTACTCTGTGCTACTAGCTGCAGCTGGCATATGGAGGCAGCCTTGAAATCTTCTGTCCTGAATCGCCAGCTGTTTTTCCCAGGAAACATTCCTGGAATAGAATATATCAACATTTTCCTGCAAGACATTTGGCTAAATCATTTAGCACACAGTGCATATGGTATCTTTTACCTTATCTCTTCAGAGTGTTCTCGTATCTAGTGAGCTGCTGTTGCCTGCACAGAATGTACTCATTTGCTTGAAATTCTTGTTAACATCAGCTGAGCTCTGTGTAACTTGGGAACAATCTGTGTTTCCTGTAGTCAGAACCTGCTTCATGTGCCTCAAAGGCACTTATGCCCTGGAACATCCATGCCACTAGGACAGCTGGTGGCAACCCAGTGCTTTTTTTTGTTCCTGGATCTTCAAGAGGATGTATGGAATGCAGTTATAAACAGATGTGAAAATAGCTTTGAATTGATACCATAAATCAATAAGAGAAAGATGCAGATACACATCCCTGCAGGCAGTGAAGAAAATGTTCTTTGAATGACAGTCCCTGCCACAGTTAGGAGTAGAACACAGGAGTAAGAAGTCTTGTGAAAAATTCGGGCTTCAGGTAACCAGTTAAAGTATTCTCCCAGAGTGGTTGAGTCTGAAGTACAAAGAAAGGTCATAAATAACATGCAAAGGATTTTGCAGCTGCCCAGGATGTGGGAAAATAAATGTGGCTTTTTTTCTAAAGATTGCATCTATCTTTAATTCTGCAAGTATAAAGCCCTTGCTTTGTAGTTTAAACAAATTGGTACCAAAAGTTAAAAGGAAAAAGCTGTTCTCAGGCAGAAGCATGCTTGCATAAGAGGAGGTATTTACAAGAAGTATGAAGCTGTAACTCCTTTTGGTTTCTACATCTTGTACTAGAATAGAGACCATTATCTCTCTAAAGGCAGAAGTCCTTGTTCATGACTGTAGGGTTATAATGGAGTCCAGCAGCATCAGATGATTAGAAATGCACTGAGTTGGAGGTGCCTTAGGCTAATTAAGGTAATTCCTTAAGGGAGTGGAGAGTGAACTTCATACTGGGGGATATTCTGGTATAACCGACCAAGTAATTTTAGCAGAGTAAAACCAGGCTTGATTAGACCAAAAGTTAGTGTGGAAATTCATTAGTAGTGGCAGACCCTGTAGCACAGTTTGTGCTTCAACTCTTGGTTCCTGCACAGTTGTCTTTCTGAACAGCCAACTCATAAGGTTCATGCTGGGGTTAAAGCCTAACACAGGTAAGAGATTCAAAGCTGTTAGGAGACAAAGCTGAGAGCAGGAAGATGAAGAGAGTATCCCACGTGAATGACAAGTTTGTGCTAAAGTCTCTCTCTTTTCACCCACAACCAAATCTCTGACTCTCCATTTGCTAGCTGACAGCCTTGTTATTAAAGGAGCAGTTTGGCTTGAGGGTAAGACTTAAGATCCTGGGATATGAGAACCCTTTCATAACAACTTTGATCTTCACTGTGGGAGGTCTAAAGCCTGCTCTCCATACCTAGTATCAACAAAAGAGGATAAGCTCTATAAACAGTGGATTGTTTGCTGGTGTCATTAGTTTTATCCTAAAACATTGCTCGTTAGCACTGTGCCTCTGAAGATCTGGCTCTGCTGTCACACACAGGATTCTCCTCACCACACAAGCTGGGTGTCCCTGCACCAAGCAGCTGCTGCCTGTGTTTATTGATCCTAGTCCTGATGGCAGGTGAAGGGCTGCAGGCACTGTGTTCCTGTCACTGCACCGGAGCAGGGAAGCAGTGGGCACTGCAGTGAGGCCACGAGCTGAGCCAGCCCACAGCTGCTGTGGGAGCCATTCATGGTTTGCACTTGCTCACAAGCTCTGCTGTGTTCTGCTCTCCCTAGCAGCAATTTAGGAACTGGATTTGGAGCCACATGTTATCTCTAGCATGTAATCAAAATTGTGTCAAAATGTTTTTTATGCTTAGAGCTGGAGCTCAGAATCCCCTCTCTACATGCAATTTTGAAGGTTGGCTCTTGAAAAGAGAAATGTCTAAAAGGAGAAGAAAATGTTTTCCCAGCTTGTTCAGCAGATGTCACTGAGTTAACCTCAGCAGGCTGCTGGGTGAAATTGTGCTTTAAAATCCTGCTACAGGTATACACTTTTCTTCTGACACAGTTCACAGCAACCCAGTATAGCATTCCAGAAATCCATTTAACTACACTCTGATATATTTTCTCCATCAAAATCTTTTATATGTCACTTACCTAATACCCAGCTGAAGTTTAAGGCAGCTCAAGTCCCTGTGCCCTTTTAAGTTTGGGCCCCAGTGACAGATTTGTTCTGTTAATCCTCTTCAGGACTCTGCAGTATACATTTTTCTTTTATACTAAAACAAATAAAGCACATTTTTAATAATAAAATAATAGAATAATAGAATAAGAAAATGTTTATACTAAAATATATGAAGAAAGGGAATCCTTGTGTGGTTCATAGATGGGACATTTTATTGAGTGTTTTTAAATTAATACAGGATTTCGTCCCATCTCAGACCAAACCATATCTAGTAAAGATGCCAAAGTAAACTAGGGATAATAGCTTTACAATGACTGTGTTCCTGTAAGCCACTTCTTCCTTATCTGTGGACTTTAATTTTTTCTGCACCTTCTTTCTTATTTCCTTCTTGCCCCTATTTTGGCCATATAGGGTTGATATTTTCTTTCAGTCCCCTCTAGCCTTTTGCTCTGGGATTCACTGCAGACATTATAATCTCACATCTTCCCTTTTTTTATCTTCAAACATTTCTTTTTTGCTTCTCTGGACCTATGTGTATTTCTCCTGCTCTTAAATCATTAAAGCAGTGTCCTTTAAGATATAAGTTCACTAAAAGTACTGTACATTAGTTTCATTGACTATGCTCTATAAAAAGCTGTTATAAATATAGCTTTTTCCAAAGGAAGTATAAACAATCTAAGAAATTGAGATCTGTCAGATAGAAGTATAAATATTCACCTATATTAAACAGCGTCAGGAAACTGTGAATTGGAATATTTACCATGTGAGTATTTTCATTTTGTGATTTATCAGAGCTAGACTTTGTGCAGGTTTTCTGCTCAATGTGATCTTGATACTAACTGCAGGTGTGTGTTTTTTGTCAGTAGGAGTGAGTGGCACAGAGCACAACCTAGAGTGAAAATATAAACTATGTTCAACTTGTCTATGGCATAGCAGCAGGATTTCCCCTTCTGTTCATCATGCTTCCTGATGTTTTTCCCAATAATTTTAACTACCAAATAAGGGTTCTTCTGGGATATTTTCCTGAACTAGTTAAGCTCAGTGATATTAAACTGTATTTTCCTTTGGTGATGTTGAATTCTTCTTTGCCTACTCTTCTATTGCTCTTCAATGTCCCCTCCAGACCACTCATCCTGGTTGTTGGTTCATATTTACTACAGCAGGAGTATTTGTTCAGGAGAGGAAGGGCCTCAGTAGTCAAGGGGAGTTTCAACCCCCAGCTGGGGGATGCACATCTGAATGAGCAGCCAGCCAGAACCAGCACCACCACCAGGCATCTCACCAAAGTGGTGTGGCTGAATGGCTGATGGGTGCTGTGAGTACCCACCTGGCTGAATGGCTTGCATGGGAGACAGGATGTGTGTGCATGAGGTAAAACCTGAGGTCATTGACCTCCTGTTCCGGAATAGGTGAGTGACATGAGTTCTGAGGGGACTGCAGCAATGAATTGCAGCATTTCTGAATATTCCTGGTAACAGAGCTTGCATAAAATGCTCCATCCTCTAACAATGAATCAGTTTTCTTCTTCCCATAATCAACATATGTGTAATCCACCTTTGAACCTTATTATTGCTGCTGAGATGTGGATTGTGTGTCTGGCTGTTGCCAATTCCTGTAATTCGTACTGCAGCACTGAAGGAGCCTGTCAGGTGACAACCTGAGAAGAACAATACTATCAATAGTATCATCTGCCACTTTTCATCACACTGAGTCAGGACCACAGAGGATACATTTTTTCCAGTCTAGCTTTTTTTGGTCATAAAAAAACCCCTTGTTTCATTACTGAGTAATTCTGGTGCTTAAGTCCAGAGTTTCCTCTCTCCAACTAGTGAACATATGTATCTCCAGAAATGGGTAAGGGTTAACTGGAAATGGTGATAAGAACCGGGGATTTGAATACAGGTAGAAAGTAAAATGTGAGTCAAAAATAAACTACTTTTTTAACATTAGTGAAGATGGCACTTAAAATGCTTGTCTTTGAAACACTGCATGGCATTCGGTGAGGCATGAATTTTGGATGTGGGCTGAAAATAACTGGACTCGAGTCCTGGTTAAAGACTTCATCTTAGAATCTATATCTTAAAAACTTCCAGCAAGAAACATTTCAGCTCTGCCCCAGTCAGACTGGGCTGCACAATACTGCGATGCATTTTGTTACTTTCTCTGTTGCAGTTACCTCCAGAAGTAGGGGGGAATTCTCAGCATATAAATACTTTGCAATGAGATTATTGCTTAAACAAAAGTTTCATGTGTCTGGATATGCTTCAAAATCCCCCTGTATTCTGAGGAAGAACACTGTAAATACGAATCATTGCTCTCAGTGAACATCAGTTCTGGAAGGCTGCCAGATGAGGTGGCTTTAGGGTCCTGCTTTTGGCAGAAATCAACAGAGTGATGCTTGCTTAGTTTGCTGAGCTTTAATGGAGCTATTTTGGGACCTGGAACTCCTGCTCATCATCCACACATGTCTGGGCTAAATAATTCTCTCACCAGATTATTTTCAATTAAGGCACTCTGTCTCTAATGGATTGTGGGCACTGTAGAGTAATTCTGGTTTGAATGAACAGACACCCAGCTAAGTGACTTACTGCACCATCTGTCTCTATGTGTATTTCTGATATCAGATCATACAATCAGCCTGTGTGTAGGCTAAAGAGAAGTTTGCTGTTTCTTCCTCTTGTTTTAACCCTGAACCTTCTCCCATCTGGTTGACAAAGACGAGTTGAAGTGTCTGTACTCTCCCTGAACACCCCATCTGGAATTCAGCTTCATTTCTCTAGACTTAAGGAAACATTACTACACTAGCAAAGGCACTTGTGAGTCAGCTTTAGCCTGCAGGACACTTGCTTCTGGTCTGTCATTTCTTCCCATAGAAGATATTGCAAACCCAATAAAATACCAGGTATTACCTGGGCAGCCAGGCAGCACCATAATAGGGGAGAGAGAGAGAGAGAGAACCAGGGTGCTTGTGCCTGCCACAGGGAGGGAGGGAAAGAAGGAAGGAAGGAAGCCAATGCAGTCCATGTAGTGTAATCACAGCTGCTGCTGTTTGACAGTGCCATCATGATGAGGGTGTCTGCTTGTACAGGAAAGAGCTGTGAGGAGGAGGGAGTTGGGACAAAGCCAGTTGCAGTTCTCTGGAATGGGGGGAAAACCTGGCTGGGGTTGTATAGAGGAAGAAATCTTAAAATCCAAACTGAGTGACACAGCTGCTGACTGGTCCTTCATGCAGGCAGTAAAGAAAGTTATAAAGAGGTCACCATGCAGCTGCAGCAAAGCTTTCACACACCCTCAGCTGCAGTGTTCCTATAGGACACCACTGTCTCTACAGGAAAAGGAAGCCCTTGTGCCACTTCTCTGACCAAGATTAATATGTATTTTTTCCTTATTTACCAACCCTACAGACCTGACAGAGAGACAGCCATGTATAAATCTCCAACCAAGTTCTCACCAGGCCTTGGTTTCATTGAAATTACGTGACATCCTGAAATGCCCCAATATGGATGAGTTTCACTGGGGTTTGGGACCCTCGTAGATAAAGTTGTGTTCAGGACTCTTTACAGTACAGGTTCTTCAGTGAGAGTATTTTTTACCCTGGGAATGATGGTGAAGATTTTGAGGTGACTGTCACAAGGCAGCCTCTTAGCCAAACTGCACACTTGTAAATTTTGATTGGTTTTGCTCTTTGTTTTTTCAGCGCTCTGCTTATAAACCCAAGTTTCCCCTACACAACAGCACAAGAGTCTGAGGGAAAAGGAAAGTTAAAACAATTTTCTCTTAGAAATCTTTTAACTTTAACTAAAAATAGTTTAATCATAAATTATGTTGTGGCAGTGTTAAATTCAGTTATTCTTACTAAAAGAGATGAGTCTCTTAAAGGAAAGTTTTGGATCTTTTTTCAGACTAAAACATCTGTCTTTAGCTGCTATTTCTGCTCTTGAGAGTTCACCCTGTGATTACAACAGATGAGGCAAATAAAACTTAAGGAGACAGTCCACCCTAGCTGATGGTGGGGGGAAAAAGAAATATTTAGCAGGGTGACTTTTGTCCCATGGACAGGCCAGAGGGACAGTTATGTCCACCTCTATCTTACAAGGATAAAGCAGAAGGGCAACTAGTTACATTTATATTATGGTACCACAATTCATCACAAAGTCATCTCCATTTGTAGCATATATATATATATATATATATATATATACAAGAACTTTCATCTTTAGCAAGGCAGTGTTTTTCATCTCCTGCCTCAGTCACTGGATTGTTGTCAAACCAAACTTTAACCTAAATCATGCAATCAAAGGGGGATGCATACCCTGTCAGTAGGACCCCACATATATATATATATATATAAAATATTCCAAAGACAGAAGAACTAAAATTTTTTTTTAAAAAAAGACCCAAGATAAAATAAATGCAAAAATTTGCCTTGCTGCAGTCCTTTGCTCACAACCCTGTCAATGTATTTCTCAGAATAGGCCACTTTCAGCTTTTCCATGTGACACTTATACTGTGAACTCCTTAGAAGCTTTATATAAGTCAGCTTCTCTGCAGTACTAACAGAAACCTGGCTTGTCTCCAAGGTGATTTGGTATTTCAGATAACTTGGATTATGAAAACTATCAGCTGTAACACATTCACTTTCAGTGCTCAGGTCTTTGAGTTTGTGCTGTTCCCTTCCAGGGAGGTACCAGGCCACCCATCTGCACAGCTCCGGCAGTACCAGGGAGACTGCCCTGGATCTTCAGTGTGTGAGGCTCTGGCCCTGTCTGCTGGGAAAATTCTTTCAGTGATGTCCAGGCTTTTGCAATGCCAACTCTTCCTCACAAACCTGACACTTCTAGAGGAAGAGGGAGGGGGGTTTCCCGAGGCCTTTCATGTATCTGTCATGAGGACAAGTTTCTTAAAAAGGAGTAGGATTACTATAACCCATTTACAAGCCTGTTAAAAGCAAAACAGAAACTGAAATTACACATGCAATTCTGTTAATGAGAGGTTTGAGGTAACTTTGTTTTAATTCAATGACCATTTGACAGGAATGAAATCCATAGACTCAGATGTGTGTTCATTTAGTCTCTTAGAGGAAATAATTTTTAAAAAGCTTTCTGAGTTTTCTTAGCCATGCCACTAACTTGAATCCCTTGATAAAAACCCAATGTTGATCTAAACCAATGTTACAAGTTAAGAGTGAAATGCTAGAAAAAGGCAGCTTCTTTACTGGAAACCCTTCATCCAAGGGCTATTTCTGCTGCACAGGCTCCAAGCAGCTGCTTCATGATATGACGTGATTATCTGAAAGGCTGTACTTTGGAGTAAAAGGAGTGCTATTGATTTTCATTTTGAAGAGTTACTGAAACCGAGGAGGAAAGGGAGTGAGGGGTTGTTAAGTTCAGGTAAAGTAAAACAGAGATAATGACAGCTGCAAGGAAAGCAAGTGGATGGGCATCCAAAATGTCTGGCTGCCTTTAAAGCTGCATAATTCTGTACCAGCAAACTTCGGGGAAACAGACAGGTTTGTTTTCCAGGAAGAGATAATAATGTAGAAACCTCTTTCTTGTGGCTTTCTTTAATCACATGGAGGGATGGTGTTAAAAGCCAAACATGTAGAGAGACGCTCCCTTTGAACTACAAAAGCACAACTCTCCCAGACTCAGTTCACTAAACGGGCACTTTACTGAAAGTTACAGTCACTTCTCATGTTGAGCTGACCTCCTGTACTTCTTTTAAAAACAACTATTTTAGCAGCCTTTGCTACTAAAGTACTGTCAGGACGATTCAAGTGTGCAGGGAGCATGCCACTGGAACTGACGTCAACATGCATGTGCCACATCGAATGTTTCTCTGCAAACATTTTTGAGCCTATTTGAAAAGAGTTATGCAAATCCAGTTAAAATACTTTTACTAGCTGAGTAGTCATTTCTCCAGAACTGTGCCTGGGAACATTTTGTTGATGTACACCGTAATATACTCTTTCATTTCAGATTTGTAGGTCATCTCTTGCTTCTAGTGCAGATTGAGCTGCCATTTTTTGTGTGGGAACAAATAAATCCCTGTTGTGTATTCCTTCAGTGTTTCCTAGGACACCTGCGTTCTTTGGTGCTGTGCATGCTACATCTGAAGCACCTTCAGAAAGCACAGGTGTGCCAAGTTCTGCTACAGGCAGAAAGAGGCACATGTATGACCCTGGCAGGGATCTCTGTGGCACAGATGTGCATTTCTGGTCAGTGAACAGTGAAAAAGTTAATTTGTCCTGACCCAGCCCTGCCAAGGGCTGATTCTGTTGCGTTGAGTTGAGGTGAGACCGTGTTGTGGCAGAGCAGTTGGTTTATGGCCCTTTTTGTTCCCCCTCTAGCCCTCATTAAATCCATGCCATGTTCTCCAGCCAGAAGGAGTAACCAAAGCACAGCAGACTCAGCACCCAGCCTTAGCCCACAGTCCCTGCTGCTTCCCTGCGTGGGAAGGACATCCTCCAGGGAGAAACTAACTACTGCCCTGAGGGGTTCCTCTCACAGAGCTACCCTCTTGCCTCAGGTATGAAAAAGTTTTTAAAAAGTATTCTGCAGCAAGATGAAAGGACGTAACAACTCCTATGCAAGAAAATAAGCGTACTGGCCTAAAGCCTGCTCTTTCTTTTCAGGGAATTACCAACAGGCAGATTGCAACAATCATTTTCCAAATTACAGTAACCAACCACATTTTCTGTGGAAATGATTTTGGATTCCAGTAAGTTAAAAATTACTGTTGTTTTTTCCCCTCCTTTTTTCCTTCCTCTTCCCATTTTTCCAAGAACTCAGTATTGTCTTGTATGCCTTCTTTGAAGCAGTGATGATGTGCATGTACCAGTCATCCAAAGGAAGCCTTGTCGTAGTCCCTGCATGTGCCTGCTGTTGGCCAACAGGCTTTGGTTCTTTGTGCACTCAGAAAACTCTCTGCTATTGCAAAGCTAACATTTGATGGCCCTACCCGTGAAATCACAAATTAAATCTGACCCGATGCAGAAGGTGTAGTTACCCAAATAAAACTGGCTGGTTTTCTCCAGCCCCTCAATTAGTTTTTGCACAAAAGAAATTTTTTATGTTTTAGGAAGAACTCAAATTTTTTTGAGATTTCTTTGAAAATCAGTTTTGTGGTCACTGTCAACTTTCTGCAGCAAATTCAGTGAGAATTTTTCCTGCTTTGAAATATTTTTTGATTAGTCAGTGACGTGTTTTTTCTCTTGGGCAGTCTTTCATTTTACTCCATAAGTATTCAGCTTTAATTACAGCTATTTTGTTTTATTTTGGGATTGTTGGTTGGTGTTTTGGGGTTTTTCTTTTGCTATGAAATGTAAATTTAGTATTTAAAGTTTCAACTTTCCCCTTCTGGAGAATTAAGAGGTAGGACATTTGTACTCAAGTTTTTCTTCAGGATTTTCATATCAGTAAGGTACTTTCTGCAACAGAATTAGCAAAATCAATCACTTTACATGTTTTTTGGATCCTACGTGTCACATTATTAATAGACTCTGAATGATTTCTCTCAGCTATGGGATATGTGTTTTCAGTTCAGCATTTTATTTCCAGTCTGATTCTGCCAAACTCAACAGCAGGTTCCTGCAACAGTTGTCTAGTGACTCTGGTCTGGAATGAGAAGTTTGTCATTTATTGATGTTCTGCATGATGGGTTTGCCAGTTTTGGTACACAAACAGGAGCTGGCCCATCCCAGCCACGTGCTCCTGCTTCTGCTTTGCACCAGTTCTCACATTTCTTGGACACTTCTTCTTAGCCATTTTTTCTCCTTACTGTGACATGACTGGATTTTTTTCCCCCCCTAAAACAGCAAGCTGTTTTGGCTTTAGAGGAGTCCAAGAGCCACCATAAAGGATCCACCATAGGATTCCATGGCCCAGGAGCAGGACTGGAGAACGGACAGGTTGGGGGGGGAGCAGCTGGATTCTGGATTGTCTCAGCTGTCTATGACACCACACTCTTGAGTTGTTTAGAAAACACTGTCTACATTGTTTCTGTCATGAAAAATACACAGCCAGCAGCCTTCTAGTTTCTGGGTCACCAAAAAAAAAAAAAAAAAAGATAAAATTATAGAGAAAAATTTCACTTTCAGGAATTCAAAATATGCATTGGGACTGGTTTTACTTTACCAGACTTGAGCAGTTTTGATTTAGAGCAACTCAAAGAAAGGTTATACTGGCTGTTGAGGGTCCCAGCTACTTGGACTAAGTCCTTAAGGTTACCTTTAACTCTTTCAAAGGTAAACGTAAGGTAAGGGGTGGGGACAACATAAACAGTATGGATGAGTGTGCTTTTTCAGAGCTTTTTTTAACCTGCTTACCAGTTTCAGCTTGGAGGATCAACCACTCAGTTACAAGAACAGACCGAGGGCACTGCAGTGTTTGTGTGGGAAGTGGAAAGAATTATCTGCTCCAGCTAGAAAGAGGAGTAGGATCTGCCATGTGTGAACGGTTAAAGGAATTACCTTACAGGTCCTTGGATGAAATGAGTTCCTTTTTCACTTTCCATGAGTAAATGCATTTGGCCTACCAAGTAAGGGCTTCAAAGTATAACAAATCACCATTTTAAGGAAAATCATGGAAATTTCACATGGCAACATCATAATGAGTGCATGGGCACCACTTTCCCAATGGTAACTGTTTCCATCATTACTTTCAAACCGTCCAGCAGTCTCTGCTTTGGTTCTCACTTACCTGAGTGTATTCGTTGGTCCAACACACGTCTTTGTGTGCTCACACCACACCCACCTCCTCTGTTTTGCTTTCCCCTAGCCACTAGCAGCATATGTTTCAGCTGATACGGGTGCCCCCGGGACTCTTTCTATCAGCTTGTTCATGGCACAAAGATTCAAGCTTGCCAGGCAGTAACTGGGTTGCTGCATTTAGACCATTATCAAAATGACTTATGCCTGCTGAGAGCCTGAGTAGGTTGGCTCAGAACCAGCTCCTCCTGTACTACAGAACTTCTTATTCGTGCCAGTATAGGCACAGGGTGAGAAAGTCTGCCTACCCCTGTCCTTTGCTGTCATCCAGCTCCAGCAAGTCTGTGCTTGCCCCCTCCCACTAGGAAGGGACAGGGCAGATTTCACAACTTGGGTAACAACAATTTTGGAAATCACACAGGAGGAGAGACACAGGGCAAAGCCATAATAGTTTCCTTGTAGAGCTCTTCTTGGGAAGAGGAGAGAAATCCTCCACTTTTACTTACAGGTGAGGGCATGATCCCCTTCCCCTACCACTGTATTTTCCAGCTTTTTGAGGGTGAAGGAGTCAGGACAGCCACCCTTGTCACTTTTTCCTGTCTCTTCCTTGCTTACTTGCAGCCTGGTTGCAATGTAGGAGTTTTACAAGGCTTCTGAAGCCAGCAGAGGTTTTTTTAAGAGGACTCCCATCCTCCAGATTGTCTGTGACAAATACTCTGTAATTGTCATTGGGTTGAAGAGAAGCCAAATGGTGGAGAAGAGAGAGTGGGGTTGTGACATGATTTCCCTGTGTTGCCTCTGTGGAAAGTAGAGCTCTTCTTGGGAAGAGGAGAGAAATCCTCCACTTTTACTTACAGGTGAGGGCATGATCCCCTTCCCCTACCACTGTATTTTCCAGCTTTTTGAGGGTGAAGGAGTCAGGACAGCCACCCTTGTCACTTTTTCCTGTCTCTTCCTTGCTTACTTGCAGCCTGGTTGCAATGTAGGAGTTTTACAAGGCTTCTGAAGCCAGCAGAGGTTTTTTTAAGAGGACTCCCATCCTCCAGATTGTCTGTGACAAATACTCTGTAATTGTCATTGGGTTGAAGAGAAGCCAAATGGTGGAGAAGAGAGAGTGGGGTTGTGACATGATTTCCCTGTGTTGCCTCTGTGGAAAGTTCTCTGCAAAGCCTTGTTTTTTCATGTAGAGCAACTGGGCCCCTTTCTGCAGGAACTGTAGCTAGGTATTGATCAAAAATCCGGCTATTAGAATTATGCTATATTAGTGGAAATTAATACACAAATTTTTCTCTGATTCCCAGGCAAATAATTTTTCCAAGAGATTCAATAATCAGATGTGCAAATCTTGACCCAGATATTACTATGGTTTTTAGCTATGTCCTTTGGACTTGTCAAAATAAAACAAAAGAAAGAACAAAATCCTGACATGAAATCTCAGTGTTACTCATATCAAGTGCTAAAAATCAGAACAGAGCCTCTAAGCATCTAAGCACTGGCAAGCTCCTGAAATATAACAGCCACCACATTCAAGTTTGTCACTGGTGAGGTGGCAAATGGAAGACTAATGTTCTGGTCTTCAGACTGTTTCTCCTGAATTAGGCCATGCACTTTCTGTCTGTGCAAGAAGAATTGGCGAGGACGCATTTTGAACTTTCTTGTACTCCAGCACCTGAATTTTCTGTCAGTACTAATACCCTGCTTCTGTTACTGTCAGAGCTACTCAGGTAGAACTGACTGGTGCAGGCCAGGTGATGTTATGTGATGGGTCACAGAGTGAATCTTTGTACTGAAATCAAGACTCTTGATTGTGTGTAACATGAAAGTCCTGATGTAGTAGTTGTATTTGCCAAGACTTCTCCTTCCCCCAGCAGCCAAACAGATCCAGTGCCAGGAGTGGATTTGGTTTCAGTCCTTGCTGCCTCCCTCAGAGGTGAAGGTCCTGCACTACACAGGCTTCTGTGGCAGAGGGGATGGCACTATGGCCTGTGAAGGCTGTGCAATAGTGGGGTATCCCTAGGGCATCTCTGGCTGAGCAGAAGAGAGCAGGGGAGGTCTGCAAGCTGCTGCTCCAGTTGCTTCTGTGCCTGAGAAATCCTGTGATTTAGTCATTGCTCCAGAAATATTTCTGAATTTTATTTGTTCACTGTTAAATCCTTATTCCATCTCCTATGCACACTCCTATGCAGTTTCCAGATGCTTTATTTATTTTCCTGGACTTACTCCTGGGTTATCAGCTCTATTTCCTAAAGTGGCTGAGCCAAAGGTCACAGACTGGAGTATTTCCAAAGCAGGACTAGTGTTTGCAAGTCTGAGCTCTAAGTTGATCATATATTTCCTTCACTTAGACTTACGATAAAATTAGTAAAACTGGACCGGATTTCAAATATTGACTAGTTCATCCTCCTCAGATCTCTTTGTATTGAACTATACAGAGCAGAAAGCATGAATTGATGGACAAAGCAGAAACTGAGTTCAGTGGAAAGATGGTTGCTCCCCTCCCCCCCCATAACAATAACATTAGAAAAAATTTTTTGATCAAATTTAGATGGCTGTGACTGTGAGATATGTTCTTTAACTGTGGTAGTGCTGGTGTAGTTGTTTTACAATAAATGTGTCATTTATTGTACATCCTGCATGGAATGCCATTGTTTGTTCTGTTTAGATTTTTAACCATTATGTCTGTTTAAAATGACATTAATAGCAAACAAGATTACCACATATGATTTAGCTGTTAGTAGTTACCAAGAGGAGATAATATTTATGCCAGCTTTTTCATGGCAGGTCAATTATTTTGTTAGCACAGGCAAGAGTATATTTGTATTGTGCAACTTTTCCTAGGAACTGAACTGTACTGGAGAACAGGAAGTCATGGGAAGCCAGATGGACTTGAATTAAAAGGAAGGGATTTGTTTTCCTTGTGTTTGGATGTTAGTGCCATGTGATTTACTGTACAATCTTTACTTCTTATTATGCAACTAGGCAAAAGAAAAACCTGCAGAAAATTAGAGTGAATGGACTGTACCTATTCTTACTTGGAATTTAGTTTCTTTTCTCCTAATCAGTTTTGATATGGTGCCATGTGGTCTCCACAGGTCAAGCCTCTAGATTCTGAACAAAATTTCAAGGTGCCATTTTAAAGAACTTCCTGAGCTACACTTGGCCAAAGCTGTCCTAGTACAAATGGACAAATGGTCACATAACCCAACAGAGAGTAGTTAAAATTCAGCCAGTTCTGTATATTTTAGAACTACTGAGACCAAGCTACTTCCATAATCTGCCTGCTACATAAACACTTTATGACTCAGACTGGGGGAGTTTCATAAATACTTTGCTAATGGTTATTTATGCCTTATGAAGGTGCTTAAAAGGTGTCGCTTTCTTCTTTTTTCCCTCTTCAATCAGCACATTATCTTAAGTGTACATTGTGGATTAAACTTGAATAAAAGGGATTACATTCATTTCAGCTCAAGCACTGGATGCTGTTAAAACTGACTTGCAGTCAGTTTTATAAATAAAATAATTTAGTCCAATAAAATAATAAAGTCCAACAAAAAAAATTGGGCTAACAGTAGCATAAATTGTATGGAAAATAATTGGCTTCTTCAAGTCCTTAATAAAGGCTCAGTCCTTCACTGTTGTCAGTGGAAGCAGAGCAGTTTTGGACTATGCTGGATTACATAAGAGGCCTGAATCTTAGAAGCTCTAAATTTGGTGTAGAACTGTTCTGCACCTGAGACTCCATTTTTGTAATGGAGATTAGAGCTGGCATGAGAACTTGTGAGAACCACCTGTATCCTCTTGCAGTTTTTATTCCCTGTGCAATTCTTTCAAAACCTAGCTCATAGTTTCTCTGGCTCTCTCAAATACACTACCTCCTTCCAAAATTTCACAGTCTTCCAGAATGGAAGAAATGGATTTTCTCTGGCATGCTACAGTCGTCCCATATTTCACACATAATTTTTCTTTAGAAAGAAGAGATTTTCTTCCAAAGTTACTTTTCAGCTCAGGTCTGTTGATTTCACTAGAGATTGAATTAGGCCCCTTTAATTAGGCCCTGAAGTCCACTGGCTGTAAATTAAACCTGGCATTTGCTTCAAGCTAGCCCTGCAGTTATTTTTTTGTTCCCCCAATGGCCAACACTCAAGATACAACATTCATGGAATTACACATGCACCCATAAATTCACTCAAAGCCTATTTATACCAGCTTGGAATGTGTCCGTGGGTTGTGTTTAGCATTTATATGCAATTGCCCTTGGGCTTCAGCTGGGATTGTATTCAACATTAACAGATAATAGTTGATGTACTGCAGACTGTGTGCAGCAGTCAGCTCTTCCCCATCATGAATCAGAAGTTCGTGTCTGGCAGATAAACTGTAGTATTTTAAACTCCAGGGGGTCAGAAGAGATTGTTCTTCCCCACTAGAAATGTCACTGCTAAAACCCATCTGAGCTTCCAGGCCCAAAGCATATTTTGGGATGATGTAAAATGTGCTTCATATTAAAATCACTGTCTTCTTAAACCTATATTGAAATTACAAAGGAAATGAGATATGTAGGAGAGCGAGGAGAAGATAATACGGCTGAGAAAGGCAGCCCTGGACTGTGTATCCTCAGTTGATACTTAGTACACAGACATAGCCTTACCTGTACTCTTCACTTGTGTCTTTTAATGCAGGTTTGGAAGTTCTAAGCTAGTTCAGTATCAGTGATTGAAATTGTCATTGTGTTCACCTTGGCAGTGAGGTTGAGTATGGTCTTGCACACAGTGCATAAATTACACTTATCAGGAAGAAAGATTACCTAGGTTTAATTAGTTCCAAAGCATAATAAAAAGATAGTGCAGGCTGTGCAGCTCACAAGGATAGTGTCTTCCTCATCAGACATATTTGCTTTAAGGGTAGATATAAAATAATACTTGGATACATGAGAAAATAATCAGCAAGTATTTCTTGATACCTAGCTAGGCCTTTGTACTTCTAGTCCCTAGAGATAAAAACTCTTCCTAAATACATTTGTGTATTACAGTAAGACTTCCAGGACTTGAGCATGCACTGATAAGGAAGTGAATGCATGGGGAGGTTTATAGTCTCAGAGTTTGTATCAAGAGACTTTTATTCCACTGTCAAAAAGATGTGAAGTTTGTTGTTGTTTCAGCAGGGCAGCTGTAAAAGGACTAGAAAGAGAATAGGCCTTAATGAACTAAAAAATAAGCCAAACCTCTCTTTACTGAGTACTCTATTACTGAGACACTTGTAGTGCTGTCTAATGGTCAAAAAAAAAAAAAAAAAGATGGTACATATTCTGTTATGTGCTGTGAAAATCAATCTAAATTATCCATACATTTAAAAGCTGGGGGGAGATTACAAAGTAAAGTAGTATGACATATAGAATAATTTGCTGGCAGAGTCCACAATGAAACTCAAACTATATAATGCAAGATTCCAGAATCACAGGGCAAAAGAAAATTTCCTTGTTTGGAGTTCAGAGTCCTAAGCCTCATTTCCGTAGCACTTCACCCAAGGGCTGGATTTCCATTCTTTCCTATTTTCTTTTCCTATCCCAAGTACTTGTGTGCCTAAGTGGATCATCCTTTGTGCCTTACAGCTTCAGCAGGCCCTGATGTTTCACATTCCTTTTTACTCTCTGCTCCTGAAAGAAAAGCTGGCCTCCTTTATTTGCATTTTATTTGCATGTTCTCCAGAGAAAATCCCTCTGACCAGTATGTACATGGCTCCTATTCCTAAAATTCACAGCCAGAGTGGTATGTAGGCTATTCTTTCAACTTTGCATATTAGAACTTAGCAAGTGTTCCAGGTGTGCTCTGAACGAAGCTGAAAGTCCTCAGAACTGTGCTGTCCCTGGCACAAAGTTGAAGACATTTAGTCTCACCAGTGCTTGAGACCTTTACAGCTGCAACACACAAATTATGTGAGATGTTCTTATTTAGTTCCCAAGGACAAGTGACACTGCAGCCTGCTGAGAAATCCCTTAACAACATCCCTAAATGGCAATGTGACCTGGACCATGACAGTCATGGCCCTAAAGACAAACAGGGTAGCTGAGAAGGTCACCCACACCAGCCCATGAAGTGTTTACGGTGTCTGGCTTCTCAGGCTTTAGAGGAAGATGGAGGAATCACTGTCCCTGTATGCAAACACTCATTTCATCTCTGAGCATCCTTCTAGACTCTTGTTGTCTCAGTTATCCACTCCAGAAGGGAGTGAAGTGCTTTGTTCCGAAGGGTGAGGAGTTACAGCAGCACGTGCACATCTCAGTTGTTGAGACTGCAGCACAGCAGTGCTCCAATACCCTACATGAGCCTTGGGGTGCTTTAGATAGCTCTGCCCCCTGGGCCAGTAGTGATTTCTCTGTCGGGTCAGAGACTTCTGTCATTGCAGCCTTTTTTCCTTTTCTTTACTGACCGTAAACTCAGAGGAATCATTGTCAGCATAGCTGACAAATTAGAAGAACAATATTGGTTGTAAATGCCATTGTACACCGGAACCTTTGTAATTAGCATCCATAGAAAGGAAAACTGTAGCAAACTCAGGTTGAACAGCAGGTTGATGGCACGTTCTTTTATCACAGCTCAGCCTGACACAGCCTCAGCTTGTTCTGTGCATCAACAGTAATGAGAAAATTTACAGCAGCCAGAAAACCTGGTATGAAAATCGAAATTACATTGCCAAATGTACTGGCCTGAGAATACTGGAACTGAAAATTTTTCTTTAAGAAAGGCACCATCTACTTTGCATATAATTACACAAATATGGTGCATGCTGAACACATACAACAGTTAACAGGTACGTGATACGTTGCAGAGCTTGGGCTACAAGAGTGTACTTGTGCTCAGGACTACTGTGCTGTTGTAATGTCTGTGAAAAACTTCTGTTGGCTGCCAGTTTTACAGACATTGACAAGAATTTTCTCCTTTTCCTACAGAAACATAATGTTTTCTGCTTTTTCAAAACAAAAAGACCTGCATTTGCATAAGATAGTGAATTACACAACACATTTAGTCTTAGGCCAGCGATGGATTTACCGTTAATCACGTAATTGTTGACTGACTGTGAGAGATTAGATAAAGAAGATTCTGTACTTGTAAAGGGAAGATCCTATCTCAAGCTGAAAAAGGCTTGAGGTACTGAAATGTAGTTTCAGTTTATTTTAAACAGAAAGCAGTTGTATATAATATTCATAAAGCTTTCACACCTCATTTCATTTTACTTCGTACAGCTGGCCTTGCTGGGAACTAGGGAGAAATGTGGAGAAAGGTTCACACAATGTCTTTTAGGCACCTAGTTGGCAGGTCCTGGCAGTTATGCAATTTTCTGAAAGCTTCTGATTTTCATCTTATTCAGCTGTTTAAATTAGCTGGTGTGAACAACTTACCTGGTGAGAGCAAATGGGAATGTAAGAGTGATAGAAAAAAAAATAATTTCTGAAACATCTGTCAAAGCTATTTCTGAACAGATTGTGTATGCAGAATAGATGCCAGAAAAGTCTAGCAAGAAGGTTTATTGTTTTTTATCTGGGCAGAGCTAAGAAAGTAGCTACTAATCTTACTGGTTGTGTAGCAGATGTATCTCCCAAATTCATCCCAATGATAATGTTAAAGAAATACCTATCCTCCTTCAGTTTCATGAGTCTCTAGGATATACCAGTTCCATCTCTAGATCTCTCTGGACTGTCTGAACACTGATGGTACACAGGCAATTCAAGAAATAACCAAATAAGACTATTACACTGAGTGTTACAAAATCAGTAAGCCTCAGTCGAGTCTCTGTTGTAACGTTTTGGGGACAATATTTTATGTTCGTTTCTGTTTTCAGTGCTCAGTTTGGGAACCAGAAGTTGTTCAAATCCCAGAGAGGATACCTAAAATCTCAGCCTGAAAGTTCAATCTGACTCAAATTCCAGTAATAATTAGTTTCTGCTGTAGGGAAGTTGATTTGGGGAAAGTTTGGTTTGGGTGAAAATGGAACACGGTTACCAGTTTCAGTTTGCGGGGCACAGGGTTGATTTGCACATGCTCTGCAGAGCTGCAAGGAATGGGGGTAGGAAATTGCCCAGAACCTTGTGTAGACACAGCATCAAAACGGAGCACCCTCAGCCTTCGAGTTTGTTGGGGCTTTATCAAGTAAGAGATCTTTGTGATGCAATTATAGCTCTTGCATTTAATTTTAAAAAGATAATTACTGTTATTTAATAAAACTGTCTGTAGAAAAGTCAATCTTTCCCCTGGAAATTGATTTCAGTGGAGCTAAAATTTTTACTACAGATGTTTGGATGTTCTGATATGCAATCTAATATGGTCAAAATTTCATTTTTTTCCACAATAAGTGTAAATGTGACCAGAACAGATTTGCTGAGAGAAATAATGGGTCTGCGGTATCCTCTGTATCTCTTTAAGAGTGATGACTGGATTTACCATTCTTCTATGTGACTGGGAGCTACAAAGAATAACTGAAATTAAGAGTAACTGAGACTAAAATGACAACAGAAAGGTGATCCTACTTTGCATTGCTAATATTGTGAAGAAGAACAGAATGAAAGAAACTGGGCAAATGGGGATTGTGGCACAGTTATTTGCTTTATTCTGTTTGCCTTGTATTCCATCTTCACAGTGTATCTGCTCCTCTCATAGCTGAAGACTATAGAGTAATTGTTTTGCTATGCACAATCATCTATGATTCTTGTCTTCAATAGCTACATCCAAAGCATGTCACTGAGCTGCAGACAGAGGGGAAATACTTCTGGTATGTGGCTAACTCAGCCATCTGTCAGTCAGTTTATATTCTCACTCTTTGGCCTTTCCTGCTTTGCCCTACTTGAGCAGTGGTTTGTGTGGGAGAAGTTGGGCTTCTCTTTATGCTTCCTGCTGGTCCGTGTTTCTGTTATTCCATGGTGACACAAGGAGCAAATTGGACTAGGGTGTTGCAAATTTTGCTGCTGTACTGGGGAACAGCTGTGGAGGAAAACTACAGATCCAGTGACAGGATCTGAGTTATGCAGAAGTATGACAACAGACAAGTCAGAGGCGATGACATGGGCAGTTGTTAGCTTACACTTTGCACCGAAAGCCATGTAGAGTCCAAATTAAATCCCTGTTACTCTGCCTTTGTCTCAAGTCAGTGGAATCAATGAATACATGCATTGCTCACACAGCTATTGGCACTGTGAATGGAGAGGGCAGGAGAGTCAGGGCCTGAATGCCAGCCCAGCACAAGAGAAAGAGCTGACCCTGGATCTGAGGAAAAGGTTCAGGAGATGGATGTGCTGTTCAGCAGAGGATTCAGTATGAGCTGGGTGAAGAGTATTGATGGCTAGATACGGGCAGCATATTGCCCTAGGGGACACTTTTTTTCTTGTCTGTTGAAAATAGCATCAGTGCTGACTGCAGCTGAAGCCTCACTTCTTGTAAATGACTTCAATCATAACAGAATTAGTGTGACCACAGCCTCAGAGCGGGACGGCCCTGCTTCGCGTTCAACAAGCTCCTCCTCCTGAGCATTCAGTAGCTCTCCACAGCTTAAATAAGCAGCTTTCTGAACATCTACAGGTCTATTAATTGGCTCTGCTCGTTAGCAAGTGCTTTACAGCTGCTGCATTGTATGTAATTTAACCTACTCTGACAGTAAAGGTGTTTCAGTCTGAAAGGCGAGGAGGCCTCAAGCCCTTCGGCCTGTGGAGTCCCAGGAGCAGGGTTGGGTCCAGCAGGGCCCTGCTCAGAGCCCACCCTGCTGCTCTGGGGGACACAGGGTCCTGTGGATGACACAGCCATGCTGCAAATGGTATTATTTTAAAGCTGTCCCGTCCCCACTGTAAATATTGCAGCCTTTTCAAAAATGGGGCTTTGCTGTGCTCCTCAGTATGGCTCAAATTCTCCCATAGTCCTTTAACAGATTGGCTGTTTACTTCACTTTTCGGCCGCAGTCAAAAGGTCAGAGGAAAGAGCTGGGTGAGAGGGGAAGGGACTGGAATCACCACTCTTCATGTACTGTTTAGCAGGAGGGATTAAAATCTCTTGTGTGTTTCTATTGCTTTAGGGGCAGAGTACTGCGAATTCCCTATTTGACCTTGCTGGTGCTTTAATAAAGCTGAGGATGAGAGATTTGACAGCTGAAATTACTACAAAAATCTTCAGGAGGTTCCTGCTGTGCTCTTCAGATGTGACACCACCCTTAAATCAGTGTACACAGGTGAACTGACATTTTAGAGAGCCCTTCATTTGCTCTTACAGAGGGAAATTCAGAGTGACATTGTGAACACACATACTGTGGTTAGGATTTCCTTGTTGCTTTGGAGCAACCTACATATACTTACTAGAAGGAGGATCTGCCTGGCCACTGTATTGTATGCTGGGGAGAGAGAGAAAGAGAAGGAAAGGAAGGGGAAGAAAAATAAGGCAGGTAAAGATAATGTAATTTAAAAATAAAAGTCAGCTTTGTCTCCTCTTTACTTAAGAGACATTTTATAGAATTCTGACCTTCTTGTCCTTATTAATAGTTTTGGTTATATTTTTTTCTGAGCTATTCCGTATTTGCATTTCATATTAAAGACAAAATGAAGATACTTAGGCATCTCATGTGGGAGGATATGGCTTATTTCTGCTAAACTTATTCTAAAGCAATAGAAGAGAGAGAGAAAGGAAATAGGTTTGTTTCTGCCAGGAAGAAAATGAAATGGGCTCAACCCTTACGTTTTTCATTCCAGGCCTCTCAGTGGAAGCCCCTTCCTGTATATCTAGATCTAGTTTTGCTTGGTTTTACCAGAGGTAGCAGAGAACCTCCTAAATTATTACATTGTGCTTGTTCTACCACTAATGCTGTCATGTGGACATTCTTCTGTGTAGCAGGGCAAGAGCCATTAATTTGGGGCCTGAAGGGTTAAAAGATATTAGTGGGGAGCTGGAAAAAAAAGAATATGGGAAAGGGATAAAAATCTCTGCTGACAGCAAACCAGTTTGGCAGCCTTCACCCTACAAAGACTTTTTTTTCCAATTTAAGAGTGCTATTCACATTCAGGCAGCAGCTTTGCTCCTATCTTCTATCTGCTGCATAGAACAGCATTCACTACTTCCCAAATTTATATCCTTGCAGCTTCTGTGGGAAAATGCATCATTTGGCAACTAATTCCAGCTTTAGAATTAAGCAGAAATGCTGTCTGCTGTTTTAGGACTGATCCAAAGAGCATTTTTAGGGAAACAACACACCAGAAACTCACATGATACTGCCTGTGTGTTCTTTTTCCCTTTTTTCACAATGTCCAATCCACTGAGTGATCCTTAGTCATGTCTGAGGAGGAAACCTACTTATTCCAAAGAAACATCAATGAAGTAAGAGCTGATTTGGTAAATATTAAACAAATGATTCAGTAAGGATCACTACAGAACATACACTCAGTGTTGCCTAAAAGTAGTGGCTTAATCTTTAAAAGGAATGTGAATTACAGCAGGGGGAGAGACCTTTTATCTCCCAGACTCTGAAGATTACTTCATTTACTGCTTGCAGTTCCTGTAAGCACTGTAGATCTGAGCTGATAGAGTACATTTCTGTGAAAGACTCTGTGCCTTCTTTGAAGTGATTTGGTTCAGCTGGTTTTCTAAGTCAGCTTTTCATGGATTTCAGGAAATGCTCGAGGGAGGGGAGAATCACTTTCTCATAATGCAGGTGACATTTTGCCAAATCAGGCATCTCAAGTCATTCACAGTTGCAGTTCTGGAGGCACTGTTTCTGCATTTCATGAGCAGATGGAAACAGAACAGTCTAATGTAGTTTAGCTTTCTCTGAATGCAGTTTAGCCACTAGAAATTACAGCTGCAAATGTAGAGGCTTATGCTCTCTGGATCTTGTCATGGAGCTAAGTCATAGACTCTTTTAACATGTCAAATTGTGCTCTGTAGATCAGGAGGAATTTAAGATGAGAAACATCTTTTTAGGTCTAAGGATGTCTACACCTTTGTCCTTTTGTGTATGCCAATTTTCAAAGAGAACTAAGCTATCCTTTCCCCAATGCACCACAATGATACAGTGTTCACAGACTTTTAAAGTGTGTGAAGAGCATTTCTGGATAGTTTTATTTTTCCCCACTGAGGTTCATAGGGTTTGGTTATGTCAGACAGCAACCTCTTCTAGCTTAGGGCCTTGTACCTTTCAACAGAAGTAAGTCAAACCATAGTTGGTGCAGTTTGCTCAGCCAAAGGTTTGATTTACTCTATCAAAAACTATGCATCACTGCAGTCTCAATACATTGTCCCTGCTCTCATGGATTTAGGAGAGAGATGGATTCCTGGGCAGATTCACCCTGAGTATATTTTCTACTGCTTGTACCTTTCTGTTGTAGGCTTTTGCAGGCAGGAATCCCCTGCCTGCTGGACTAGCACGAAGACGAATTTGATAGGGCAAAGAAGCAGGACCACGTGGAGACCTGTCTGCAATTACACACTCAGTTACACAATTTGACTGTCAGCAGGATAGGTGCCAGAGCCTTTAAACTAAAACCAGAGATGCTATTTTTTTTAAAAACTGTGACAATAAAGTTTATTATGTTAATATCATTAAAAATATTATAAAATAATAAAATATTCTGCTTGGCAGAAAAATTATGCCAGGGTTTTAAAACCCCAGGTTTGTGCAAACAGTTTTTGTAAACATAAGAAGTCAAGTGTTCAGGTTCCATCACAAAATACAGTAAATTGCTACAAAAATAAGTTTGCTCACTGTCAAACATATTTAAAAACCCAGGAAGCTGGATTTCGTTACACATCTCTAATGGTTCCCTATACAGTTAATGCTGCACTTATATCTGAAATGGGAAGGATTTCAGATAGTCTTTTAAAACAGGATTGAGTGGAATCTGATTTAAGTTCTCTCTTCCAAAAGTCTTCACGATGCTTTTCCGGCAGAGCTCCTGCAGCGGCTGCACCCGGACTTTGCGCAGGGGGGTAACCAGTACCTTCCTCGGGGAGCTTACGTAATGTTCCAGCAGCTTAAAAAGACAGTCAAAAGTCTCTTTGCTGCCATCCAGGCTGAAACGCCCAGTCTGAAAGTTAATCCGGATACTGGTGGGCCCAGTTGCAGTCTTAACACTGATAGCAAAGAAGCAATTCTTTTGTGTGCTGTCCCTGATGAGGAAGGTACCCTCGGGCTCAGACTTCAGCTTCTCGTGGGCAGCACTGACAGTCAGAGGCCCCCAGTAGAAGCCACAGGCATCCAACAGGCTGCTGGCTCGAGTGATGCTACTGAAATCCGCTTGGGAGCGAAAGGTTCGGAAGTGTGTGTTGCCCTGTGCCTGCACAGTGCCGGGCCGGCCGGGGCCCTGGAAGCCTCGTGCCTGTGAGTGATCTCGTGCAGGAGGGTCAAGAAGCCGTCTTGGGTCTGCTCCAAGTGCATTATCTGCTGACACCTTGCTGTGCGCTACCATCCTACAGCCGAGAGCAGCGGATGCGGTCTTCCATAGCGTCAGCAGCTACGGCAGGGCGGCCTTCCAGCAGCTATTCTGAAATGCCAAGGAGAGACATCATGTGAGACAAATCCCCAGGAACAAACGGCTGCAATCGCTGAATGACCAACTCTTCCATTGATACACCTCCCACCCATTATGAAATAATAAAATATTCATTTTCCAATTTACACCAGGTAAACAACTGCTCGCTTTCTGACAAGATTAGCAGTCTATCAACTATGGCAAAGTCCAAAGCTCCAAAAATATTTAGCAGGGATCGTTAACGGCTACAGAAGATAATACAGTTTCCCTTCTGTGAGCCACTTTCAGGGCCAAGCAACTCAAACGACTGCTTTATGAGAAGTTCTCATGTACACTGTCTCCCATTCTCAAGTTTTTACAGAAGAAATCAACAAGGTTTTACAACTGAATTATCAATTTTTCTTTCCCCAACTATGACGTCAGAACTCAGCAGACAATGTTGTTATTTGTTGCATTGTGTTAAAAAAAGAAAGTGGGTGAAGGCTGTGTTTCCAGGTAATTGGGGAAGAGAGTGAGGTGAGGTGCCATTGTACGACTGAAGTGTAACTTGTAGAGGCAGCCTGTAACACGGTCAATTTACACAGTAATCCCAAAACTTCTTTCCTCTCTCCTGTTAACCTGAGGCTCAGCCATAAAAGGCAATTTCCATTCCCCCAAGTTTCCCTCGGGACAGCAATGCTACAACCTACTAGCTTATACAAATCAACCTCTGTGAACCCTTAAAGCATTACTCCGCAGTCTCTCTCTCTCTCTCTTTTTTGTATTACATGCACTTTAAGTGGTCCTATCTGAATTGCTTCCTATTGATATATCTTTCAGCATGAGGGACTAAATTCATCCCTCGTGTTACTTCAAAGGAATTAGCAGTGCTGCACCAGGAATGAGTTTGGCCTGAAATGTCTGCCTCTGACAGTGTGGTTCAATACATCTCCGCTGGCTGCCTTGACCTTACTGGCAAGCATAGATTTTAGGATTTATCCCTATAGTCAGATATAGATCTGCAGCAGCAGCTTGTTGAGAAACCTTGAAGGATTCTCAGAAATGAATCCCTCAGCCGTTTCACAGTTCAGGGTAACATGCTAATGAGGATTTCAAAGAAAGCATGCCGCCGGATTCCTGTCTGTGCTAATTTAACAATTTGATGTTTGGTTTCATTTAGGTCTTATTACCTCCTCAAGCAGCTACGAGGGTTATAAAATCCTTAAGCTGGCAAGAAACAGGCTGAAAGTAGCATTGGGCTTGCTTTGCGCAGCAGAAGGAAACTGATGCCAGTTTTTCCAACTACTGGGCCAGGATTATCACCCAGTATTTAAAGTTAAAAATTCAGTTTCAGGACACCCTGGGGAGAAATAAGCACTAAGCCCGAGATCTAATAATCAAAGGGCTCTCTAGCAGAAGCCGTAGGGAGCCAAGCGAGAGCTTGCAGTGCCTTTCCAAAGAGCACAGAACAAACAGGGGACATGCAAGTCTTCGGAGCCCGAAAACCAGCGCAGGAATCTGGGGCAAGGGTGCCAGACTGAGGCGGAGCGGAGCCGTCGGCGGGGTCCGGGGCCCGGCCCGGTTCGACCCGGCTGGTCCCGGCGGCGGCGGGGCCGTGCGGGCACTGCGGGCCCGGGG
>NW_008238321.1:3117766-3118420 GCF_000691975.1 Corvus brachyrhynchos
CAGTGTGTCCAGACCCTCGTGGCAGCCTCCCCTCTCTGTGTTTAACTGGCTGTGATCGATTCTGCATTTACTGGGCTTGTGCAGGGCTGGCCCCAGGAAATGTTCACTCTGTGTTCCAATCAGGGACTCTGTGAAATCCTAAATATTGAATCGAGTGTTTAGAGGAGGGAAACTCTTCTGCCTGGCCACAGTATTACAGCAATAAGCAGATTTTATGGTTCATGTTCTCCGTTTTTAAAAAAAAAAACAAATGTACATTTTGCTCTTCATCAATATTCCAGTTCACTGGAGCAAAGCTTCCTCTGTGCCAGGTAAATAAGAGTTCTCCCGGACCTCGTTTGTGCGCCACTTCCAGCGCTCTGGGGCTGCACCTCGTCCTGGCTTGTATTTAAGGCGGCGGTGCTCAGCTCGGCTCCTCCCCCGCCTTCTCGGAAAACACGCGGCCTCTGTTCACTTTCGCTTTCCCAAAGAGTTTGGTGGCACTGAGCCAGCGGTACCACCGGCCCCGGAGAACGCCCCGCGGGCTCCCCGCCCCGCCGCTGGGGATGCTCTTCGACCTCTCTTCTCATGTCCGACTACGTCTGGGTTTACTCTTTTCTTGCTTTATTTTTTCGGACAGCCCCGGCGGAGCAGGCGGGGGGCGCGGGGCGCGCC
>NW_008238321.1:3118492-3120099 GCF_000691975.1 Corvus brachyrhynchos
GCCTCTGACGGGCAGCTACCTCAAAGCGGGGCGGGGGCGGGGGGGAGACGGCAAGAAAAGCAAGCAAGAGACTAATGGGGGGAGGTTTAACGTGAAAATAGCTGCTCTCCTCAGAGCTAACAGGTCAGCGTGGACAGAAGAGGTGAGAGGACTTAATGTATAACTTGAATGTCCAAGAAAGGACAAAATATTAGACCAATAATCACAAAGCGAGAAAAGCATTCAGAGAAGCTCATGATCCCTCCACTGAGAAGACTTTAAAGATGATAAATTGGGATTTGAGTTTTCAAAGCAGAATTTCCCTGGGGTTTTCTGCAGAGTAATCAGAATTAAAAGTAACTGTTTAAATCGCAGCTGTATTTATAGCTTTGCCAGCAGCCAGTGCAGGAGACTTGGAATGCTGTTCTGCTCACCCAGGAGATTTGAAACCTCAAGTACCACACCAGTGTCTTCTGTGCTCCCTTAAGCAGGCCCAGTAAAGTGTGCTTTCTTCCAACGAGGATGTTCCTTAAAGTAATAACCAACACGTTTTAAAGGCCAAGAAGTTTCCCTGCAGTTAACATGATGTTATGTGACAATGAAAAGGAAATGTCTCTATCAAATGATTAAGGGGAGAGGGGCTGGCAAGGCCTTGTGAGTTGTCCTTTGGGATGAAGTTGAGGGAATGTATTTCCTGCTTTGAGACTAAATATTCTTGTCAAAATCCAGTGTGGTCACAGACTGACTTTACCTGATGGCAATACAGCACCTTACAGTGATGTGCAGCCAGTGTTCCAGGTGAACCTGGAAATTTCTGATGATGCTTTAGCCACCAAAATTTACTGCTCATGTTCTGTCGTGCAAGAGCATAGTTGTCATGATTTTGGAGAAGTAGTGTGCCATTAATTTTAAGACCTGGCACAGAGATTCACTTTATCACTTTGCAGACTGCTCTCTCAAGTTTTGAGCAACACAGCTTTAGTCAAGGTTTGGTGTAAGCAGCTGGGGGAAGCTAATCTGCTTTGCTGTGTAAAGCAAAAGCATGAAGGAATGGTGGAACTGAAACTTCCCTTAGAATTTGAACATGCAATATCGTCACTGTTCGCTTTGGCATAGTGTGCTCCGTGCAGGAATAGATTCCATGGCTGGTTTGGATATGGCACTGTTGGTGTTGACACAGGTAGTACAGAGAGGCCTTGCCCTTAACAGCTTAAAGTCTACTTAGCCAAGACAAAGTCCCCTTCCTCCCCGCCCACCCTTCAAAGAAAAGGGTTTTGAAGTGTTTAACTCTTGTCAAGATAAGGTAAATCAGAACCAAAAGTACAGCTCAGATTCTCCTAACTCCTCCCTCCCTGCTGCTGCAGCCTTCTGCTGCCATCGTTGTGGCTTTAAGGAGCAGAGCACCGCATGGCTGTAATGCAGCACAGTGGGATGCATGTTTCTCACATGAGATGGAGTTGGCTGAAGGTTGCTGTAGATGTGCCAGGAAAGCTGTTTCACTCTCATGTAATTTTTAATTTTGTAAGATCACAGGGGAAAGAGAGATCCTGCAGGTGCACATGCAGCCTGTCTGCCATGGACTGAGTAGTGCAGCTGACAAAGTGTCTGTCCAAAAAGTCGTCTTCATT
>NW_008238321.1:3120278-3144736 GCF_000691975.1 Corvus brachyrhynchos
GTAGGTGAACTCCCCAGCCACAGAGGAAAGTAATGGAGTGAACCTGCCAGCTCGGACACCAGAAGCCAAGTGTGTTAGGCTGCTGCTTATGGAGTTTGACACCATCCCTATGTGAATCAAAGTGAGAGTGGTCCGGGGTGCTCCATGAAGTGCCTTAGAAAGGCTTGCCCAGGAGAAGTGGGCTTCAGCTGTAGTATGTGAAGATTTTCAGAGTGAGTGAAGTTTTTGTGATAGGAGTTGAGGGTTTAATGTGAGGGTCGCACAAGTTAAGCTTTCTTGAGAAATCTTCAGTTTTACCCACTCATGTTTCGTTTTTGCAATCCTCCATTCCCATCCTTTCGTTGCCTTTCCTGCATCCTCTCCCTCGACTTAAGCCCCCGGCAGTGTGTGCCTTGGGAAGAGCTCCGTGCCAGCAGGATCCGGCAGGATGGGGTCACTGTACCCAGTAGAGGGCAGTGCAGAAATGGGAACCGAGGCAGAGCTGCTGGACAGAGCACATGGGGAAACGTCTCTAGATAAAGGGCTGAAGGTGAAAGCACTGCTGCCAGTCCAGGTGATTCTGATCCGTGGTCTGGCAGCTTAATGAGCACTTGCTGCTTTTTGCGAAGTGAATTAGACTTAGAATCTGTTTGATAAGTAAAGCCTTCCACGTGAAATGCCTATTTTTATCTTTTTCATGTGGAGGAACAAATTGTGTTCCCATTCTTCCCTGCTGATGATCTCAGAAAAGAAAAGCAAAATCTGGAGAGAAAATTATTGGGAGATATTATCCCATCTTCCTTTCTCTCTTGTTTCCAGAGCAGGAAAGTAAATGCTTTTGCTCTGAAGGTTTGTATCAGTAAACCTCCAAAAGCCAGGATAAAGAACAAACTCAGCTTTTGCTAAAAATAAGAGTCCTTAGCCCTATTTTGTAGATATTGTTTTGGAAAATGACAGAAAATTAAGAAGAATTGCTGGGCATTTATGCAGCAGGAGCATGGCTCACTGGCTAGAAACAGGGCAAAGGCAACAGGGAATCTGTTCAGAAAGCACTGGGAATAGGGATGCCAGGTAAGGTCTGCCAGGAGGCAGCAAGAGAAAAAACATGGTTCTGAAGGTGGTTTTGAAGGTAGGAGAGTACTGTATCTGTTGGGAATACATGAGACATTTGCCTGTTGGTTAGTTTTCTAAACTCCACACTCTTAGCCCAATTAACAGCAGAGTAGTACAGGCAGAGCTTCCTCTGTTTGTGCTCCAAGCCTTTCCTCACCCTCTGAAACCACCGGGAGGGAGGAGGTTGTGATACCATGTATGGTGTTCCCCAGTATAAATTCCATAATGGGGCACTCCACACCCTGCTGAATTCATCCCCACTGCAGGGACAGTCCTGTGGGAAAAAAAAATCAAAAAACCTGAAAGGCTTAGGAAATCAGCAGGCACTCCCCATTTTAGCTTTTTCCTAACTTTTGAGAATAGAAGCAGACACTGATTCTGTTATGAATCTGGATTAATTGGCAGGCCAGTGTGTCTGTGGGACAGCATGTTGTTTAGAGTTTGGTACAGTAAGTGGGTGATCAGTGTGGGAATTAATATAGAAGTGCTATTTTCTTGCAAGAACAGTTCAGTAAATAGGGTCACATATTTTACTATTAGTCTTTTGAGGTTAGAGCCTCTCTTGTGCTGATACTGCACATGGTAGCTCTTATGTGAATGTGTTCAGTATCTAAACTGATCAAATCACCAACACCATCTTGAGAAAAAGGGAACTGAAGCACCAAGAGATTCAGTGATTTGCTTGAAGTCAGAGGGTGAGATATTCTGCAGAAGGGCTAGGAATGGAACATAATTCAGGTCTTCGCAGCCCTACACTAGAAACTTAACCACAATACCATCCTTCCTGTTTTAGTGGGTTTTGTTTTCTTCTCCAGAATCTGAATTTTCATTTAAACGAAACCCTTGAAATCGGAATTCTTTGATTTTGCAAGTAAATTAGACACCACACTGTCTCTGAGTCTGCTTTCAGACGCAGTGAAACCAGAAGCACTGAGCCAAGTGTGAACCTCTGTCACCCACTTTGGTGAGGTATTTGGGTTAGAGTTTGCTGTATTTAAACAGGACGTGTGTCCAAGAGATGCAGCTATTGTGATGAGACATTTCCTCACACATCTCCATTCCCATACTATCCAGTCAATCATTTTCTAAGTTAAGAGGTAGTAAAGTGGGCCTGATGAATGCAGGTCATCCTCTTATCCTTTTAGTCAACTCTTCCAGGTAAAACAGCTACAGATGTGACTCACTTTACACTTAGTTATCATGCTAGGTATCACTGAAGAACAATGCGTGTCTGGCCAGGATGTCAGTCACAGCAAATTCGTCATTATGCCAAGAACAAAATACATTTTGAGGATGTCACCAAGCCTTGATAAGCATCTACCTAGACAAGGGCAAGCCAGTTGGTACAGCATTAATAAATTCTGTCTGATCTGGAATTTGTGCTGTTCTGCAGAGAATGTACAAGTCAGATCCCATCCAGGTAGGATGGATGAGAGGAATTTGTGGTTTTGTCTTCTAAAAAGGATCACTGTTTTAGTTGTTAGAAAGTGCACGTCTGGCTAGAATGGAGAACTGTGGGGTTGGAAGTTAAGCAAATTAAGCTTAATTACACAGAATCACAGAATAAGTTGAGTGGAAGGGACCCACAAGGATTGCCAAGTCCAGCTCCTGGCCCTGCACAGGACTTGTGGACTAAGGCTGAATAACAGCTGAGCCTCTCTGTCCTTTAAGTTCCTTTGAATAGTCCATGTTTGAAATATTTCACTGTAAGAGATATAAACTGCTATTTTTCAAATAAGCAATAAATTAACTGTCTGAGGCTATGAGGGAAGTTTCTTTTTCAGCTGGCTGTTTGTTTATTTTAAATGCTGTTAATTACTTTTTCAGGGGTAGTTAATGGTGGTTTCCCTGAGCCCAGACTAAATGGATCCTGTCTGATGTTCAGTGGAAGTTCCTTGTTGATACTAAGTCAAATCAAGATTCGCATTAGTCTCATGAATTCAAATGCTGAGCGCTTAACCACACAAAAATGTGGTTTAGGCTTTCAGCATTTCAGTAGTTTAGACATCCTTCTTGGTAATTAGTTGAGTGGGGGGAAAAAAGGGAAAGTCTCAAATTGTTGGTAAAAATACTGCGAAAGGGCAGCCTGCTTTCTGCTGTTTTTTCATCCAAATGACAAATTTGTCGTGTTGGATTGTGTGTGTGTGTCTGTATGTGCATAATCCAAAACTGATGAAGGAACTTTAGGTCCCTAAAAATAATGTTGGTGCTAATTGCAGAGGTAGCAGGGTGCTATTCAGGGGAACTGCAGCAATAAATACTGGGCTGGACACTGTAAAGCAGAAGCATATAAAGCTAGTTTGGCTTCCAGATACACCTACAGAGCTTTCAGTGCTGGGTGGAGGAACACAGATCCTGAATTCAGAGCCAGTTGCTAACTTTATTCCAGTCTGGCTGAAATAAAACACTGGAGTGATCCTTTCCAAAATGAGACAGTACAGAGCTCTGCTGCCTTTCCACTGCTTCCCTTGCTCCCCAGTACTCCCTCCCTTGCTTGAAGCCACACTCTGTTTCTTTCCAGCTCCCTGTTCTCGTGTCTTTTCAGATCCCAAGCCTGTGAAAGGAGAGTGGTAACTTGACACAGGAAAATCAGCTGAGGTGCTGAACTGTGCTGTGGGTTTTGGCACCGAGGGTATTGTTTGCATATGCAGTTGGAGTCCTCAGGCAGATACAGATCCATGAAATATGGGAAGGGGATTCTGACTGTAAAGAGTGAACAGGAGAGGTCGTGAGCTTTCGGAAAAAATTATTTTTGAGTGGGAACCTTGAGGATAACAAGCAAAATATCAATTAACAATCCAAAAAGGTCTCCGGTGTATTTTTATTGCTATTTCAAAGGTATCTTCACTCTCTGCTTTTATAGTTTCCCATTCTTTCAGGCATTTTCCACCACTTCTCCTTTTCAGTGCCAGTTTAGATTGTCCTAAATGGTTTGCATGACTACAAATTTTCATTTGCTGCTGCAGATGGATAGTGTTGATGCTCTTTCTGGTGGTCCCACAATTCCAGAGGCAAACACTGAGCTTCTACTGTAGTAAGTCAAGGATTGTGGAATCAGTTTCTGATGCATTTTATTCTTGGGCATAATCAACACATGAGCAGATTTTTTATGGTTGAGGTGAGGTAGAGGAAATTATTCAAGTGTTCCCTCACCTTTGGTTTTCAGTCCACAGAAACTGATTAAAATTCATTCTTAATATGGTCAAATGGATCCAAATCTCAGTTCCATCTCTTTGAATGTAGAGAGATACTATAGTCCAAATTAAAAGGAAAAAAGTGGTCTTGTTCTTAAGGTGAACAAAGACTGATGTGGTACTGTTCCAGAAGACAGAAGTAGCACACTGGAAGTTGAGAAATCAGAAGGTGATGGCAAAGCAGTGTTTTTCAGCTTGTCAGCCAGATCCAGGTGGACAGTCTTATTTCTTTCACAATTCACTAAGACACTTTCAGATTATTTGGTTGGATTTGTAAAACTTGAAGCCATCAAGCCTGGATGACTAAATCTGAATAAATCATTATGAATACTCAGGGAAAAGATCTTCCATGGGCATGATATGCTGACCTCTGTATTCCTACTGTGCATGTAATTTACCTTAATTGACAGATCCTTTTTACAGTTGCAGTCAAATGTCAAATCCCAAATCATAAACCACCAAACTCTTTTGATGATGGAATACATTAGGTTCTGCAGTATCTAATAACTCCTATACCCAACAAATAGAAACTACTGAATGTGCGCCTTTTATTCTACTGTACAGATAGATCCAATCTAGATTTTATTATTGGCTTGTGGTCTTCAAAGTATTGAGAAATAATCCAGATTTCTGTTCCTCCTCTATCCCTGGAAAAAGGATAGGTCCTGATAGGTGGGTCAGTAGTTTTCTTCAGAGTACAAATATTAATTCCTCATTTGTCAAGAAAAGAAAAGGAAAAAAACTCCACCATAATTGCTCTTGTGGAAAAAGAATTGGATTTTTTTCTTCAGACATTTTCCCTCTCCAGATTTATTGCAAACCTCGGCCAATTTTACATGTGACCTCAACAAGCTGAGTTCAAAATAGATTAGCTTCACCATATTCCAGCTCCAGGAAAATTTCTAGGAATCAGGAGAATAAGCTGACAGTTTCTAACGAAAGATAAAAAGTCCTTTAAATGTAGAACTTTTGGCATCTGATGTTAAAGAAACATCATCCAAGAATATTAATGAAGTATTTTCTAATTTTAGAAATATCTTTATTAGTTAGATACAGACCTCACCACACACACATTTGGATTATTTAAGAAGAAATATTATGTTATGTAAAATTAGTGTAGCTTAGCATGCAGGCCTTGATGTCCCCTATCAGTAAATTAGATAATTAAGAATATGAAAGTGGGAAGAATGCCCAGCCTGGAGGATTTCCTGTAGGAGTTCTGGAGAGATCTCACTGAGTTGCTGTTGTAGGGAGGTTTTCTGTCTGTGGTGACTCACTTTTCCAGGGCCACTTTGTCCTCTGAGAGTGCAAGAAGTCCTATTGTCACTTATGTTAAACTGGAAATGCTGTGCTGTGCTGTATTTCAATTGCAGATCTATTTCAGTTCACAATAACGTCAAAAGAAAATACTGGGAAAATGTGTGATAATGAGTCTAGAGGAAGACTTAACCTTAGTCACATAAACTGAATTGAGCTTGGCAAAATGACTGTCAAAAACTTACTGGACATGTGGGTAGTGACATGTGGCCAGAAACCACAGATAATTCTGATACACCTTTACTCACAGAAAAGCCTTTTGGAAAGGTAACTGGAGCTATTTGTACAGGGGAACAGTTTAAATTTATATTTCTCCTTAGTTCTTTGCTCCAGCTGTCCTGTACTGGCTCTGTCATATACCACTGGAGTATGGACTGAGTTACCTCTCAGTTTTTGCAGTAGTACCAAAACTCTGTCTGTGACCTTCAGGATTTACTTCTAAACAAAATGATCTGTATATTCCTGACATTGCAGCCTCATCCAACATAAATTAATATAGCCTTCAGGTAGTTGCTGATTTAGTACATATCTACGCTGAAGTTCCTTAATTAGATTTCTCTAATCACCAGTTTAAAAATTCAAATTAGCTGTGTGATAACTTGTAAAGAAGAAGCAGATACAATTCTTCCCATGCCAACTGTTGGGGCTTTTTCCCTGTAGAACTTTTACAGGCAAATAGATGCAGTTAAGCACCTACTACAATACTACCAAGAAATACCAATAAACATATGAATGTAAATTTAATGTAAATTTAAATAATGTGCTCTCTCTCCTAATTTCCCATATAAATATGTTTATATACTCTCTTCCTGAGTCTGTAAGAAAGGTTAAATTACTAACAGGGAGTACTTTTTGCAGTTAGACCCTTTGTAATCCTCATACAGTGCTGTCCTTACCCATGGCAAAGGTGGAGCAGGCTACAGACAACATCCTGCACATCCTGAGAGGTTTGCTGAGCTTCAGAGGCCAGCCAGACACCCAGAATTTCTGGGTAAGTTAAAAATGTCCCAGTATCTTCCCAAGTCCATGCTCAGAGTCTGTGCTCTGGTCAGGAGGGCATTTCTGTGAGTTTAGACTTCTTTGCTAAAGACTTGGCAGGAGTTTAATCAGAGCCCTTCAGAAGATTTCGCATTCCAGTCTGTGTTCTTAGGAAGTGTCTCAGGAATCTTTTTCTTTTTTTGTGCAAGGTGAACATTTTGTTCTGTAGTTGCTGCTGTTGCTTTAATAGGAATGTGATGGATGTGCCGTGGCTATAGGAGAATGCATGACTTCACGTGCAGACTTGACCTCTGCATCCAAAATGCTGCCAGTGGCAGTTGGGCAGAGCTCTCCAAGTAGATGTTTTTAGCAAAATGGAAAAGCAGGATCGCACCCACAATAGAGTAGTCCTGACCTTAGCTCTACTGCTAAAAATAGCCTATTTTTGAAGAGATTAAGGACAAAGACATTCAAAGCTCTCTTCTAGATACACTTGCCATTACAAATTTTGAATTATCTGAAAGGATAGTGCCTAATCCCTCCTGGTTAATTCTGGCTTTTTATTCCTTGCCTATTTTATCCTTACTTTCTTAGTGTCCCATTTTCCCCAGGACAGTCATTGACCATTGGGCCACAAACAAGAGGAGCCTCAGGCAGAGGCTGCCAAGAGATCCCTGCACTGGAGGGTTCCAGGTGTCAGGGCTGGAAAAAGCAGCTTGCCTGGTTCAAAGAAGTCCTCACTTCTTGCTTGCTCATGGGCCATACTAAAAAGAGCTCACCACTGATACGGGTGCATTGTGGTATTCCAGCAATAAGTCATAGCATTCCACACTTTTACTCCTGTGTTTCTAGGAAATTCAATAAAAAACTTGGTCTGATACACACACACAAAAAAAATGCATTTACTCCCAGTGGCTGCATTTACCATCAAAGTTGGTAATGTTTCCTGAAACTGGTTTCTGATCCCCCTGAAAGGCTGTGGGGTTTTCTTTTTCCTCTCCTCTCCTCTCCTCTCCTCTCTCCTCTCTCCTCTCTCCTCTCTCCTCTCTCCTCTCTTCCCAGTTTCTGCCAGCGGGGTGGCAGGCAGATCTGAGTGTGGCTATTTCCTGTTCATTTTGTACCAACACGTGGTTGTGATGGGGGAAGAGTAGGAGGGGTGTGATCTGAGGGGAGAGGGAAACACTGGGCTGGAGCCTGGGGAGGTAAAACCCATTGCTGTTGGGGAGTCGCGCTCACTGAGTTGTTTCAGGTCATGAATGAATCCTCTTCATGTGACAGAGGTGCTGCACAAAATGCTGCAGGGCTTTGGCAAACAGATCATCTCTCATGATTCATGCAGCATCCTTTCTCTGCCCTGCCTATGATGATCTCTCTAATGTGACCTTGAAAGGCAGGGCTAAAGCTGAATCTGGCTTTAAAAAACCAGCAGAGTTTTGTGCAGCATAAAAAAGAGAAAGTGATCCTGACTGTCTGAAGTTGCCAACATAGCTTGCCAAAGCAATTCATTTTGGATGAACTGCATGTTTGTACTGGTTATTTAGAAACAGCTTTAAGAGATTTCCCTCTCTTAATTTCACTCATACGTTAACTTTGACACACTGACAGTGTCACTGCCAACTTCCCAGAAGTCCTGTGGCTGATTCTAATTTACATAAACTATTCTGCATACTGCTATATGCAGACAGAAATGGTATCTTCTTGGTTTTTGCTTCTTCCCTTATCTCCTCCCACCCCTCTTCTCAGGGCTGGGGACATATAACAAATGCCTCTGTAGGCAGAAGCAGATTTGGGAGCCTCTGTGCATTTTTCTCCACTGTGTTTACCATGCTGAGGAGCACTCCATGACTGGAGACAAGTCCTCATCACCGGGGATTTACTTGCCATTCCTTTCTGAAAATGGGATTTCAGTGCAGTCATGAGGCTGTGCAGAGAGCCCATCACTCTTCCAGAGAACCATTACCCCATTTCCTTTTCTGTTCTCCTAATCAGGAGTTTGCACTTTAGTAGAGCACATACCACAGCCTTCCTGCCATCCTGTACCCTCTTACACACGCCACACCGATGGTATTTGGTTACAAAGCCAAAATCTGAAAAACTGGGCAATATCAGATTTATATTTGCATATGCAGCCTGAAATCTGCCCACTGACACATGTGTGCACTGACTGACACAGGGGTGCTGGGGAAAAGTGTGATCTCAACTCTAAAAAACTAGGACAGAGTTGGCAGGAAACACAAGGAAGGCCCTGTCTTAATTTTAAGGGCTGAAATTTGCAAACAACCAGATTTTTTTAAATACAGTTTCCTGTAGATAATTCTGCGTTTTACAAAGAAGAAACTTTGCTAGCATTCTAGAATGGGGTTCTTTATACTAACTTACTGTTGTTTTAATTATGTTAATTGCCAAAAAGATAATGTGCTGCACGTGGGAGAGAAGGACTCTCGCAGGTGCTGAACATGGAAATCACTGAGTTGAGGCGGGATAGGCTGGCAGAACTGGGGTTCCCCCAGCTTTTCTGGACTTTGGAGCTCCTGCCTTACTTAAAATTAATCATGAGACAGCAGAAGTGTTCAAATTTTGAAGATAAGTGCCTTTGTGCTACTGCATCTGCCTGTGCTCACAAGGTACACACTGCCAGTGTGCTGGTTTCTAAACAGATGAGCTGAGCAATGCAAAGCATCTGTGCAGGTCAGGGATGACTCAAATCCGAATCGATGGAGAGAAGGAGGCAGAAGGGGCAGTATTTCTTCCATCTGAAGTGAATGTATTGAAACTTCATGAAAAAACAACGCTAAACATATGTGGCCTTTTGGAAAGTGTCTCTGTGCAACTGCATCCACAACATGCAGAGTGATAAAATCACCTACCGAGCTGAGTCGAATGGCAGAGCTGAAGGAGAGCTGTAAATAAAATGGTAGGCGGTTTCCTGCTAAAACTCCCCTGCATGTCCAAGAACCCACTGTGACTCAGCCGTTGCAGTCACTGGGAACTCAGCACAGACACCCTTTTCTAGTTGGGTGGTTTTACTTCTCTTTTTGCATTCTTCCAAGAGGGGCTCCATTCATCTCTGGAAGAATTGAATTGACAAATATGACCCATTACTTTTTAGTGTCTTAAGGTAATGATCTCACAGTAGACCCAACAGGACTGTTCAGACTTCTTGTCTGGTTAGTAGTGACCCCACCCACACCTGCAAAATGATGTGCCTGCTTGGATCTTTCACGTGAAAGGTCTTGGGACTTATATTCACATACTTTTACTGAGCTCTTACATGCATCTCTTGATGGCCTAAAAATACTATAATTTTTGTTGCTTTCATTTCAAGTGCAAGAATTCTCAGAAATTACCTTTCCTTTTTTCTTCTTCTTTTTTTTTTAAAGAGTATGTGCTGAATGGGAGACAATTACGTATTTACTTAAAATACATTTTCTAATGTACCTACTGTTCTTTCAAAGAATTAGCACCTATGGAAAGATGAACTGAGCTGGAAGAAGCCCTTATTAAAATAACAGCAGTAGCAATGTCTAGTAGCTTTTAGATCAGCAGCATCCAGTCTCACTTGCACTAGATTATTTTATGTCTGAAGCAGTCAGATGTCAGTTTACTCCTCTGGGCTTGTGGTTTTGGAACATCCTTTGCCATTGAGATAATGCTTACCCTGGTCCATTTTGAATTTGCACAGATAGCTGGCTTTCCATGTGAAAAGTTCTGTACGCAGACAGCTTTAAATTTGGCATTGGGAATTAATAAAACAGGTTTGGGAGATCTGCAGGTTTCTATGAGCTGACCTAGAAGGGGCTGTTCTGTTCTTTTTTCCTTCTTTATCCCATACAATATTTATTCTGCTGCTTCTTTCTTTACTCTTCTGTTCCTACCTTGTCTCTTCTCCTCCACAGTCCTTTTTCTTATTTTTTTTAAATTTATTGTATTCCCTCTGTGCTGGTCCCAGCTAACTCCTTATTGGCTTCCTCCATAGTAATGCTGAGACTTTGTCCCATCTGACCTTTCTCCGTGTGAGCAAATACCAATGTCCCAGGTTGAAAATTTACTCAAATCTGTTTTTTTCTGCTTTTCAGCCCGATGTTATCTAAGAGAACCTTTTATTTCTGTTTAATATCTCTTTTAGTTTCAAGATCCTGTCTGTCTTTTGCTTTCTGTCTGTTATATTAAGTATACCTTGTACAGGGCTTTTTTTTTTCTTCTGAGAATTGTCTACTTTCTCCAGAGTTTTCAGTTTGGCATCTGAAGGTTATCTGTGGTTCCTTGTTAGTGAACTTCCTTTCCGGGAAGTTCAGCCTCCTTGTATTCTGACTCAAGTCATTAACATCGAAGTACATTCTTCTTTTTCTTTCAAATTCCTATAACTGCCCACCTTTCTTCTCTTTGCTCTTCCCCAAACCCCTTCAGTGCCCCCCACAGCAGTGTTCTGCGGAGCATAGCCTTATCAAAGCTGACACCCAGTTGTTTTCCCTCAGCCAAGGCCACAGTGGTGAATGGTGGAGGACTTGGTGTGTTTCGCAACCCTCCAGTCTGAAAAGCAGGAGTCAGGTTTTCCCCAAGTGCACCCGAGGAGAGGATACCCGAGGAGCTGGTGCCAGGAAGGAGCTCAGATTATTGCAGAGGCCAGAGGGAACTGAGGGGTGGGTGGCACTGAGGACCTGGCACTGGAGGTGGGGGGTGAGGGATGCAGAGGACGCCGGGTCCAAGGACAGGGGGAGCTGGTATCAGTGGGTGGAAGTGCTGGAGATGTGGCCTGGATGAGGGGACTCAAAGGCAGGAGGGGCTGGGGCTCACCATCTATCAGAGCTGGTGCCATCAGCTGAGATTCTGGCTTGGGGACTGAGGACACACAGTGACCTGCCCCATCCCCCTTCCTCCCAAACGAACTGTCCTAAACCCCTTTTTCTTCTACCAGAAATACTAGAAATAGTGTCAGTACATAGTACATCCACTTCCAAATAGAAGGTTTGACAGACAATCTGATCAATCCGATATCCACGCTAAATGATAATTTTATTTCACCAGGTGACCAGAACTCTCCTCCTCCTCCTCCTCTTCCTCCCCCACATATTCTTATTTTAAGTATATTAGTACTTAAAGAAAATTATGGGGCTACGTGGGTGGTGCCCCACAAACATGGAGTGGGTGCTGAGATCCTGCCTTCTGAGAAGAGCTCTCCAGAATGACCAGTGAGGGCAGTGAGTGGGCAGAGCCCAGTGCTGGGAGTGCTGCACCTCCCAGCATCCTGCAAGGTGACTGCTGACTGTGGCTGTGACAGGACAGCTCGTGCCCACATCAGGGAGGGAAAGTGCTGCACCCTTACTGATCATGGTGAGTCATTTGCACCTTCTGCTACATCTGGCATGAATTTCATTTTGAGTTACTCCTGTGCATCATTATTTTCAATATTTCCTTCACCAGAAGCTGGAGCCACAGAAGTGAAATTACATTTACCAGAATCTGTCATTAAAACTGACAGCTAGTTCTCATTAGAAGTAAAAGAATTAGGTTTTGAACAGCACTGAACAGTGCCATTTTCAAGTAGTCACATGTGGAGTAAGACAATTCATCAGAAATAGTAAAGAGAATATAATTCCAAGTATTCAAATGCACCTGCCTGTATACTTTTCCCCATTAGAGTAGAAATTGAGCAAGGAAACAGTACTTGGGGGACAAATCCAATTAACCATGAAAAAGAGGAATTTACCAGATGACTAGCAAGCCTGTTTTAATTTAAAGGGAAATGGTGTGTCACTCTTTTGTCTTTACATAACACTGTGTGCAACTTAACACTAAGCATTAGCTTCAAATTGGTTTTTGTACCACCTTGGATTACATCCACTATTTTGGTCTCACCCGTACTGTGAGGTTGCCAGTGTCTCTTTTGGCCCTCCAGATTTATGTCAATTCTTTATGACCTCAAATAACTGTACTGTAAACTCCTGGACTACTCAGAGGGCGTGCTCTGCCTTCAAATACTGACCTTTGCTGTGGCTTGGGAAACTTTCCACCAGGACTTCACCTCAGTGTCTTCTCTGTTTTTTCTCTTGTACATACATTGAAGTAGTCTACAGGGACAGATTTAACAGGAACTTGGACTCAGCTTTTCGAAGGGATTAGGAGCAAAACCTTTACTTGCATACTATGCCTGCCAGGTGTAACTGCAAGGGCTATCTGCTGAAATAGAAAACCACACTGAGAAATAAGGGAAACAAAGATAACCAGAACAACACACACAGAATTGTGTCTGTTTATATTTGAATCTCTTGTTTGGAGGAAGTTCTTTTTTTTACCTATAATACTATGCAAGTTCCTACAAAAGTCAGTTTAATTTTGGTATTACTCAATTTCCGAAGAAATCATTCCGTTTTGTGTTTAGAAAACTTAACTGCCAAGCCCCCTCTGCTGGAGGAAAAAACCATGTTTTCATCCCTGCATGCTGAAGACATCTAGTAAAAGCATTCCAGCTTATTACTGTGCAAGTAATTAAAGGCTCAGAGTTCACAAGAGCTTTACTATATTTCTATTATTATCTATCCTTATCAGTCATGAGTTGTGCTCTAGAGAATAGTCTGGATGATCACTGCAAATTGGTTCAAATTTTTCCTTCTGAATGAGTCAGTGTGTTGAAAATTCATCTTCTCAATTGGTTCTTTTATCATCCAAGTTATTTTCAGTAGTGTCCACCATCTTCATCCTCCTGCTATATCTTGTATGTATTATTTACATCCTTTGTCAGCAATCATTACACACAGAGTGAACTCACAGCAAACAGGAAAAATCTGACTGCAAGAAGCCACATACTTTTCCAAGGCAATTCAAACTGCAAAGGTGTGCTTTGCTTGTCTCTCAAGTGTGACAAGAGCAGCCACTGGGTGAAAGACAAGACAATGTGCTGGTTAAACCACACTCATCATTTGTGTATGACAAACCATTTTGGAAGGACCAGCTTTACATTTACAGATTAGGAAATAGGCACACCAAGGAAAGACAATCCAATAGCTTCAGCATTGAATGAAGACATGGATTTCAGCCCTGCTCTGAAACACACTGCCTTGTTCTAGTTAATTGGGCCAAAAGCCAGAAAAGAAGTGTGTCACAACATTGAGCATTGCCAACAAAAGTTGGAAGTGTCTGAGATAAAGTGCTGGACCTGTTTATGGTCCTCTGTGGTGTACACTGAGAGCACTGAGTTTCTTCGAGAGGAGATCCAAAGCAGCCAGTGTGCCATGCAAGCAGCCAGCAAGGAACTATTGCCTACAGAGCTGAAGCTTTTCCCCCTCTTAAGATTGTTCAGAAATCAGTCTCTGAAGAATGGCAGTCTTAAAAATGGAGCAAGCCAAGAGAACATTGCTGAGGCAGCTGATTAGTACTTAGACCTCCTCAGAATGTGGAAAAGTGAGGCTTATGTCCCTGCTTGGCAGGAGAGCAATCAAACTTCAGTTTCTCCCTTTTCTTGCAGTTGTCCTAACAAGTAAGTAGCAGTCTCCTGTCATTGAGAGGGAATGAGGAGTATTTGTTAAGTATTTGGGAACTTAACAGCTAGAGCAGTCACTCGGGGATGGGAAACACTGGATTCTGGTGAGTCTTCTGAGTGCTCTTACTTACTTACATTAATCAGTTATTAGATAAGCTACTTAAGCTGAGACAGAATTCAGTGGCTCACCTCTGTCAAATCAATGCCCCAACCTGCAGGCCTAAAGGCAAGGCCCATTCTTTCTGTAGGTCAATGGCTCTTGAAAGCCTTTCTGTGAACTCTTAAGCAAGTTCACAGAAAGACCAGAGAATGTTTCCTTCTATGGTCTGAGGTCCTTTGTAATTTCAAAATAAGCTTGACAAGCCTGTCCTCAAGTCCATGCCAGGAAAGGGTTTGAGCCTGATTTCCCAAATTTATGCCGGAAGCACCCACATTCCCACAAAAGATCTCACTAGTAAACTGCTGGATAAAACTGAGGAGGTTAAAAAGATAATAATACCCCTTTAGGAAAGTGTTTTTAATGAAGTCTCTGAAGGGATGAGAAGTACTTCAAACCTCTATTATTTAATTCAGTTCGAAAATATAGTGACAATTGTTCCACAAACATGAAACCAGCAACACTGAGGTAAGGAAAACCATACTGAATTGGTGGTTTATGTTAAAAAATATCTTTTTAAAAAATGTGATTGTATTTCAGATGAAAACATGAACTAATTAAAGTTTCTTAGAATACACTGTAAGCACAACATGTGAGGTTAAATGAGTATTCAGCCTTAGCTGCAGTAGCCAAATAAATGTTAAAGTTAACAACAGGTTTGGACCAGAAAGAAATCTAACTAGCCCTGAGTTCTAGGGAAGTTAGAGAACCCAGCCCATCTTTGGAAACTGATGCCCAACAGGGCAGAGGGTTAAAAACAAGTAGTCTCAGTTCTCCTGTATGCAACATTTTGTGACTGTGCAACATTTCCTGGCTGGTGAAATGCAGCTGCAGTACCTCCCAGGTGTAAGTCATCTGTTGCTTTATCATTGTAGTGCAATAAAGAGGTCCCTTTCCTTCTGAATGAGAAGGTTTTATTGCAGGATCTGTGCACACTGAAGGAAGAAGAGAGGAAGGGGGAGGAAAGGTATCAGTAAGTGCTTCAGTCCCAAGCAGTCAGTAACCAGAGTCAGCTCTGCAACAGGAGGAGCACCATCCTGCTGAGGCATTTGGACATGCTTAGGTACACCTCAGAGTTTCTAAGTCTGCAGTCTAGGGGTCTCATCCCACCTTCACAGGGCTCTGGTGCTTGTATGATCAGAGCTAAACTGCTTCCAGAGGCCAAACTCTGCCCAACCAAGCTGTAGCACTTAGTAATAAGTGCTGGAAAAACAAGCAGATGTTCCCTCCTGCCACTCAGTGGTATGTAGGACAAGGACTGACCCAGGACACAACGTGTCTCTTTCCAGAGGCCTTTTCATGCAGAGCCTGTTCATTTCTTACCATCTGAAATGCACAGTCTGCCCATTTAGGCAGAGCTGCAACATGAAGATACAACTTTAGAGCTATTGAGTTGAGGCATTATATATCCAGCCATTTACAGATAATATAAATGTGTGAATGAAAACCATGATGGAAACTTGTTCTTCAGTGTGAACCTGCAAGAGACAGTTACCAGGAAAGATGAAAGCATTGCTCCTAGGGCATCCATCTGTGACTTTTCTGATGAAAAAATAAACAATAGCACCCTCTTTCCCACTCATGTACCAGGAATTTACCAAGCTTAGTGTAAGGTTACAGACCATAAACTATAATTTGAGGACATTGCAAAACATGAAAATTGCTTGGAATTCAAGGACAGAAACTTTCCCCACAGTTTATGAGTAAGAATTTCATGGCACTGCTCCTTTTCTGACTTGACAAGTACTCTTTACAAATGTTATGAGTTCGCAATACTCCACAGCTGTGTGACAGAGATTGTGGAAGTATCGGTGGAAGGACCTTTACTGTTTTACATCTGGGAAATGCAGCCTTTAGAAGGAAATGCATCTATCCATTGTACAGATCAAATAATGAATGAGAAAGATTCTCCAGTTACTTTCAGTTCTGTTTCCTTTGGCTGGAATTTCTGTTTCCCCAGACAATCATGTGTCCAGCCAGAACCCAGGGTAGTACAATGACATTTCTAAGAAACAGAAGGGAAAGTTGCCACAAGCAAAAGGGGCATTCACCAAACACTGCCAGCTTTGAGTAAAATGTGGCACTATTTAAATGAACACTCCTGTGACTGTAAACTTCAAAGATTTTCTTAATAAGGACTGTTCCTCCCAGCCTTGATTTTGTAAGTTGCTAGTGACCATTACTTGGGCTGATAGCACAGGAGCCTGAGGTGTGTAGCATTTTTCAGAAGGCACTGTGTACCCTTCAAAACAAGGAATACAGCCTTCAGACAGAATAATCAGTGATTGATACTGAGCAGCACTGGTTTTATGAGCTGTATATACTGTTATTTAACTGGGTCAGCCAGTGTTTTGTGAACTATCCACATTATATATTCTGAATCTAACCTAGATACCTGAATGCTAAATTTTACCGGGCAGGGAAGAGCACTGGAACTGGAGAGTGATTGGAGCCAGCCCAGTTGCATTTGAAAAATGTCTGCCCAAATATATTAATTCCTTCATCAATATGATTAACTGTTGTTCACAACCCTGGATGGAGGGAAAGAAGGGACCTGGAGAATATTTTTGCTATCCTCAGATACTCACTCAAGTATTTCATTTGGCAGAAATGAATGTAAAACCAATTGCATTAAATGGCAGCATAAATGCAATAGTGAGTGTGCTTCAGCCTCCTTAGCTCCACTGGTGAGTGCTGGAAGCTCTTGTGGTCTGGGGTGGACTCAAACACCACTGAGTTCCCAGCAAAGGAAGAGCCAGAGGTACCAGAATGCAAATAAACCAATGGTCTGTGTCAAATAGTGGGGTCAACTGTTAAGTCTCCCTCTGCCTTAAAAATCTATGAAAACAACAAAAATGAAAATACCTAACCCACATCTGTTATGGTTATCAGTAATCACAGTGTTATCTTTTGGAGTCTAGATAACGCATTGGCAAACTAGAGATGTCTGTAGGTAAGAAAAAGAAACTTGTATGTGCCTTTCACTTTCATCCTACACGATTTCTCATAAATGAAGCTGTGACCGGCAACGGAGCCCAAGATCTGACAAGCTTTGCCTTGCAAATTCAAGGTCGTGTGCTGCCCTTTTCCGTTCTCAAGTGTCTGTTGTCTGAAATTTGTATTTGTTCAAATTGTAGCAGAGCTACAGCTCTTCAAATGCTCCTGTGTAAGATTTGAAATTACTTGCATGTAAGTGCTTGATGTTTGGAACGTCAAAACTCCAAAGGTGCAACCAAAAATGTGCACACAGTGTCCTGCCAGCTCTGCACAGCCACTCTGTGCTATGTGACATTTGCATGAATCTGAGGCACCATCTGCACTGAACTGATGTCTCCTGGTTGGCTCTTAAAGTATTGACAGTTTCTATTTTGAACAAACAAGCACTGACGGCTTTTGCAATAGAGTGCACTACTGCAAGTCTGGTTTTGTGGGCTTGTCAGGTTTTGAAAATAAGGTTTACTGGGTCTGCATTTATCATTTATTGCTGCTTTTCATGACAAGCTGAAAGCTTACTAAGTTTTTGGGTCCAATATTTTTGGATCCCTGATGAGTCATTTTTTTGGTTGTATTTGAATTTCAAGTCCAAGTTTCGTTTAGTTTGGAGGGCTGCCCCCAAATAGAGCTACATTCAGAAACAACCATTGTGTTGCACAGCTGTGTGCAATCTTCTAGCCTTCTATAAAAATCAAATATTTTTGTATCAGTCATTAGTATCTATTTAAATATATTCAGGTAAATAAATGTTCTTACAGTTGCCTCACTGCAGACTTCACACAACCATTAGTTCAGTAGAAAGGTCAGCTTACTTGTCCATAAAAAGTTATTTTACTATTTTTCCTTGAAGTAGATCCTTTTTGCAATTTCTTTCTATGTTCCTCTGGTTTGTGTTGTTTTCCTGTTCAGTTCATACCGTCATGAGGTTCTAAAGTCTCACTGGAATGAGCTGATTAAAATCTTGGAGCACCAGTAGGTGTATTTACCTTAACAAAAGCTGAGTACTGAGATGCTCATGGATCAGTTGTCAGTGATGGCTGTTCAAGACAGTGAATGCCAGCAATAATGCCAGCAATAAGACTCTGACCTTCATTCCATTAAATTCATATTGGACCTTGCATATTCTGGGCTTAGTGGAAAGAGATGGGTCTAAATTAGAGAGTTTCATCATAGTGCTTAGCATAAGGTGCCGTACAAACTACAAACTAAAACCTGTGATTAAAATTACTTAAATGAAGAGGTGGAGGCAGTTTGTGACATTTTAATGTCAAACTGTATTTTAAAATTTGACATTTCCATGTGGGTTGTAGAGGTCTTTCTAAAATGAGCTGATGAGATGTCTCCCCATTGATTCATGCAACCTTGTGTCTTTCGACTTTTTAAATAAATTAAAGAAACCTAAGAATGTGAAAACACCTTCAATTATACATTGAATGTTCTGATTTAGGAAGAACTCTGTGATTTAACATGACATTTCCTATCTTCTCTTAGACCTACTAACAGATAGGTAGGCCTTGTATATCCATACACTAATGTGACTTCCATCCAAAATTACCGCTATTAATACGCCAACATTTGTTCATCCATTCATTCACTCATGCCAGTAGTTGGGGAGCAGGCTGCTATTTGTAGGGGCTATGGCAATAAATGCATTCTAGATCCAGGCTTGTAAGTACTTCTAGGTCTGAACCTTGCTTTACAGAATGCACACCATAATGTAAGCAACTGACAACTCAAGCTCCTTTAGGTCCCAGTCCACCTGCGTACACGAAAACATGTAAGTGCTATTGTTGAGAAGCTTTAAACAAAGTTTCACTGCTGTTGATTTCCTCTTTATATTGTTGTTGCTTTTTCAGTCATTCAGCTGTTGTGAATCCATGCCCGGTGTCCCCCTGCCGAGCAGCACAAGGCCAGCTGTTCCTCCAGCTGTGATTCTTGCTTTTGCTTTCTGAAGTACAAGTTCCAGGGCCTTCCCACTGAGCCCTTGGCAGCATCCTCCCCTCCAAGGCCATTCCTCTCCCCTCCCGTGTTACTGCCAGCACCACGTGAGTCAGGACACCATTGCTCACAAGCACTTTCTGAAGAAGATGCTAGTGCTGCTGGTGCCCTGTGTCCAGTCCAGGATCCTTTTTGTCTGCATCCCTGGGCAATCACATGGACAAAGCTTTAGTCACAGCTTCCTGGAGAACTAAGTGCAGCCATTTTACGTGAAGATCCTCTGATGTCAGAGCAAACTTTGGTTAGTTAAGGACAGTCACGACACGTGGGAATACATGGGAATACAGGTAACAAACATTGGCCAAAGCACAGGGAGTAGTGAGGACAATTCACTTTTCACATGAATTATCAGTGATTAGAAACAGCTGTCTGGTCTGCTTGGCTGTGCAACCTGCAGCTGCCACCAAACCTGCCTAAATGTGTGTCTCCTGAAGACTGCAGAGTAGCACCTCACACAGTAACAGAGGTGTGGGCTTTCTCCTCTCTGGCTCCCTGTAACTCTTGGATGCTCACTTCAAACTTTCCTCTTCAAGTAGCTTGATGCTAACTTCCAAAAGCTTTTTCCTAAATTAATGCATGTGTGTGCTGAATGTGAGACTGGTGTAAAATTCTTGAGTTATATTAAAATTCTGGATTCCTTTCAATTCTGTTCTAACACTTTATTAATTTGAAATTACCTTGGGTGGTGCTGTAGCTGTGACGTTTTTAGTTAAAACAATATAAGGTTCATAAGGAGATACGGTCTTTTTGATTGGACCTGAGAAAGATCTTGTGTGCATGAAAATGGGACTATTAGTAAAAGCCTGTCCCTACTAAGCACCAGAAATTTATTTTATTAATATTTGAAGAGGCCTTGAATATTGCAGAATCCTGCCAATGTATGCCCTGGAATGGCTGTACCTTCTCAGCCTTACTGGTTTCTATGTAGATGTCTGATATTTGACAATATCTGATATTTTAAGGTTTTGGCAGTAAAATTCCACTCTTCTGCTTACTGTTCTTTTGGAAAATTATTCTTCTGTCACATCACTGAACGGGATGCTGACCATGCTAATCAGAGTGTATTTATGCAAAGGCAGCAGCTGTCAAGGGAAGGCACTGTGATCTGTAGGGACTGGTTGTAGGGACTCTCCAGTCTTGTTAAGCTTTTGCTAAATACTCAATTCTTTTATAAAGTGAAACTCAGTCACAAAGGCTGAGTGACTGAAATCTCCTAGCTACTGGCTTGACTTCAGTCAGGATGAAGATCTAATGTTTTGGATGCCATTCATATTTCCTGTTTAAAGAGTTCTTTTTTTCTTGTGCAGGAGTTTGAATAAGCCCACCGGGAAGCCAGCTCTGCAGACTGTTTCCAGAGCAGCAAGCAGTACTGGTAAAGACTCTGATTAATTAATTCTTTTCTTTAATCATGTCATAGTCCTATCCCATAGAACACTGATTTATTTGATTTACATGCCAGCATATATATACCATGGAAAGAAACAAACAGGTGACACCCACTTCTGCAGAACACAACTGGAGTTCTCTAAGTATTCTTTGTAAGTGAAATGAGTCAGCTAAGCAGGACAGCATCACCCTTTTCACAGCCTGCAGGCTCCGTGGCAGGGATGTGTGGTGAGTGACAGGAACTGAGTAAGCTTGCATGCTGGTGGGAGCAGTGAAATAATTTCTCATGCTAACGCTGGCTGTACCAAGCTGAGGTTTTCCCATCTCTCTGAGGAGATGCTGTTTTTCTTTTCCACACGCTGGATCCAGCTGGCATCTCCTGGCAGCTGCAGGAAGGCTCTTGCCATAATCCTCTACTGATTCCACTAAGCATAAGCTCACTTGCCATGTAGAGCATCTGTATTAAGTCTCAAGGAAAAAGAGGACTGGGGGGTGCCTTGCTAACACTTTAGTTGATGGTATTTACCACAGAAGTTAGGTCTCCGTATCTTAGAGTGACTCCTGTGCAGTTTTGGCTGGATGACACTATGGGAGAGGCCAGATTCTTCTTCTTGTTGTAAGTAGTGGAATTCTGATGTCTGTCAGTTACATTTACCTGCCCTGTCCAGTCACATCTAAAATACCACTTATTCAGAGCTACCTCCTAATTAAAACCTTGGCAGGTTGCACCTAGAGTTTTCCTGTTCCAGCAGATGACTTTGCTGGCTCCAGGTCTTTAGAAATTCCTGGTTGAACACAATTTAGTATCCCTCTGCCAGACTGCTCAGTCCAAAAGCATAAATTATGAGCAGCTGAAGCTCATGTTAGGGATGTAAATATGACTGACTTCCAATCCATTAATTCCAACTCATTGATCCATTAATTTCAAATCATTAATTAAATTCAGTGATGATGAGGTGGTCTAAAAAAAAAACCTTGAAGGATGAAGATGTTTTTCCAGACTTCAGATGCATGTCCACATTGCATCTTTTATGCAGTACAAAACAAACACCAGGAACAATCGAGTTTTATAATTTTTTTTTTGTTTGTGTCATATAGTTCTGTGTTCAATGTAAGAAAATAACTCTAAATTAGGACAGATCTCTTGAAGGTCAAACCTGATGCTGGTTGTGCTAAAAATTGTCCTCCATTAAAGTTTCATATGAATACCAGGGAAAGGAAAACAGTCTCAGACCCATCACTTAGAGAGTAATGCATTATTGCAAAGGATTGTTTTCACAACTTTCTTCTGTGATGCTGAGCTCCCATGTGCTGCTTCCTTCTGCTGAAGGAGAATATGAAAGGCTCAATCATATCCCTTTACTCTGTGACTGTGGGCAGCCAGTGTTGGTGGAGATGCCAGAATAGAGGAGATGTTGGCCTGTCCCCATCACAGTTGAATCCTCTGAGTTTCTGGGCTGCCAGAGACAAGGGGTTTTTTAGTGTATCTGTTTTATGCACATTTGTGGGCCATTCAGACATAACCATTATGATCCATGTATTTTTTTCAGCTCCACACTTTGTGACTTCTCTTGCAGTCAGCTGTGGAGGTCCCAGGTAGCCCTATTCCTAAAGCAAGTGCTTGCAAAAATACTAAAAATAAAATTTAAAAAAAAACCCCCATGATTACTTGGATTCCAAATCTTAGGAAAAAAAATTAAAAATTTGTTTGAAATCCAGTTCATAACTTCTCAGTACTAGGAAAGAGAAACAGAAATAAAATTGAAGAACCTGCTTTGTACACACTGGCAATGGACTGGAAAGAAGATATTTTGTTAAACTCTTTTGGGTAGGATGAAAGGCTGTAAAAGATCAGACTTCCTGACCAAGGGAAAGAAGGATTTTTCTGCTTGTGTATTATCAGCCTTTTACCAAAATTAGGGAGAGAAGCAGGAAATTACTTCCATTTTAAGTAGTATTGTCAGTGGGAGCGTGAAAAGGTCCGAGCTGGACAGAAAATTTCAAGTTGCTGCTTCTTTGCAAATCTCTTTTCACAGAGATCTGGGGTCGAATTCCTTTTCTAAGCTCTCTTGGCATCATACCAAGAAAACAGTCCCAGTGCAATTGAGGGAGCCCTTCTAATGGAGGGAGCCCTGACTCCTGCTATCATCTGGACTGTGTTATCTAGGTGCGGCTTGACATTTTTTTACCCACAGTGTGATCTCTCACATGCATGTCAGCCTGACGAATAATGTCCTTGAAGATTGCTTTGAAGTGAGGTGCATATTGTAGTGGCAGGCAGAAGAAGATTGATTCCTTCTTTTTTAGTCCATGCAACCCAAAACTCTCTCATCCAGCGTGATCTCAAAAAATCTGCTCATGTCTAATCCAGTGTAATTTAGAGCCTGGCAGCCACCAACTCAGTGCCTTTTCCAGCTGTGTGCTGAGCTTCCTCTCCTACTCTTAAATCAGAGAATGATTGCTGTGGGGTCACCTCCAGAACAGTCTGTTGAGGCATCAGACATTTGTCCTGCAGCTGCAGAATCTGTCTCTGTGCTGAGCTGCACCAGGTCTTGGGTAAGAGCTTTGCAGATAATTCAGTATAACTTTGCGTTTTACTGAAAGACAAGGATTTTCTGGTTTAGGAAGACAAATCCATTTCTTGATGTTGCCAGTGCTTCTGCCCTTCTTACAACACAGTTTCTTGAAGGCAAATCTTTTACAAGGAACCTTTTAGTCTCTCCTAAAGATTACACTCTTGTAGGGGTCTTGCCTTGATCTGTAGATTTAATGGCTTAATAAGCATTAGACCCTCCTATTATGCAGTAACAAAAAGGAATACAATACTTTTATCAATATTTGGCACAATTAATTTTTTTTATGTGAAACTAAATATTGATGCTGTCAAGTGACTGCAGCTTAGGGGCATAAATTACAAATACTCTCCTGTGAGCCTTGCTCAAATCTTACATTCATATACAGTAACCATCTAATGTCTTTCTATTCCTGTAAGCCATATGATTTGATTGCCAGATTACATGGTTCTGTATTGTGCTTAGATGTCAGTGTTTTTATTGTTATTACCAATATTATGTTTTATTCTTACTGTAAGTGGTAACAAAAAGTTAACTGCTTCCTTACACTATAAAAAGAATACAGTCCCATTTACAGAATGTCTCTAAACAGAAAATATCTCTGGGAAAAAAAAAGATATACTGAATAAATAATTCACAACATGATGGGTGAGTAGAAAAAAAGGTCTTTTGATGTATTTTGCTACTCAAGACAAAACCAGATTTTTAAAATAAAGCAACTGCTTATTTTAACAGAGAACAAAAGCTTTCCTAAAGAAGAATGATTGCAGTCAGTGTATTTTTACCCATTCTGCACTTTTGTTGGTAATAGGATTTGTAAAGTAATGAACCCATCCCCTTGGTTTTCCTGATTCTTTTGTTTGTTCCATCCTCCCGTTTTTTCATTAGCTTATTTCTTGGCTTATTTTCTAAATGAAATGTCAACCCACCCACACAAAAGAAACCATAACATTTCAAGAATTTCAGACTGCAGCGAAGTGAAGTAGCCTGTCTGTATTATAAACAGACAGCAAATAAATTCGTAAAGCCCTTGGAATTAAAGTCTCCCATCTTAAATCTGCCCATGCTTTCAGTGCATTAATCTCCGGATTTCCCTGTAAGAGCATCCCTGGGAAAATCATCATGTGCATTTCCCTGTTTTGTCACGGAACCGGAGGAGCTTCACCAACTCCAAGTAAACACCAAGCACCCTTTCTCGCTAAGCAGGGTGGGAGCCCGGGGTGGTTCCAGCAGCGGGGGCGCGGGGCAGGGGCAGAGCGGGGCAGAGGCAGAGCAGGGCAGGGGCAGAGGCA
>NW_008238321.1:3146165-3158970 GCF_000691975.1 Corvus brachyrhynchos
CCGCGGGCAGCAGGCTCTGTCCCTGCCCGTGGCCGCTCTAACGCGGTTCGGCACATCCCCTCCGTCCGGCCAGGCCTGGCGGCCGTGCCGGGCCCCGCGCGGGAGGCCCGGAACAAGGAGACGGATTCTACTCCTGTTTCTCTTTTCTGTTTTTCCTTCTTTCTTTCCTTCTCTCCCCTTCACCACAACTGCCAGTTCAAACGGAGAAGTGTTGGTCTGCAGAATTGCAGAAACTGTGGTACAAAATAGGCACATTGCTTAAATTTTCAGTCTTTTGACCTATCCTCAATCCGCTTAAACAGCAGGACAAACTTGTATTTGTTTGGCTATTACCGTATGTGACAATGTAGTTAAATATGCCATGAAAGTGGCTGTACAGATAATTACGTCTTTTTCTGAAATTTAGTTCTAAGCAAGTTTCATTCCTTGAGTTGTGTTACAAGTATTGGTATCTTCAATTCACACTGTTTACTCGGTTTTAGTAATCTGGTTTATTAATTTAAATGACAATACAAAGGTTAATTAAATTTAACGCTTACTTGTTTTTTAGGGAAGTATGTAATGGTCATGGGTGTGGTGCGGTCCTGCAGTCCTGAGCCCGTTCTTCGAGCAGTAAAGATGACAGATCTCTCTGAAAACCCCGTCCATAAGAATATGTGGGACCTCGAAGTGGAGGATTTGCACAGAGTCATCCCCTAATACTTTTACTTTCTGCCTAGAAGAACTGAGAATTTGCTTTCTTTTGCTTTTTGGTGCAGAACATTGGACTATTCTGTGTAACCACTCCTGGAGTAAACCAAAGTGAGAAGTTGGGCTCAGTTAAGTGTGGGGACCAGTGCTTATCTCATAATAATCACAGTGGTCGTATCTTACAGTCTCTTTTTATACCAACATATTTGAGAAACACCTATTTGATGTTGTAAGTAAGATGTCCACACTATTAAAAATGCTGTATGTTTCTGTGTGTGTAGCTGCTGTTTGTGGGAGCACGTGTTGAGGCAGTTGTTTTACAGCAATGTATTCATGGCAGCAACGGCTGCACAGGACTCGTGTTACCAGGGTGAACTCAGTAACGTGGCATGAAGGCAAAACGTGTTTCAATCCGTTTGGACTGTGGTTGGAAGTAATCGTTTTCACCTGTATTTTCTTTCAGTAATCACTGTGTCTGTAAACTACTTGTAAGACAGGTGTTTCTTGGTAACAGTTAGCAGTGTCTTGTACTTAAAATATCTCTCTAGTTTCTGAAATACTGAAAGTGGTATGGTAATGACCCCTTTGTTCCAGTGAAGTGAAGTTAATGAAAAGATGTGATGCAGGATTCCTTGGAACAGGTTCTCCAGGTGCAAGATGCAAATACTTTTTACCTCCAGAAGCAAGAATTCTGTCCCTAAGTGCATTTTTCTCTTTGAAGGTTTTCTTCTTCTAATGTATGCTATTTTTAACGGTTTAAATAATTCTAAATTATATTCTATTCTTATCTTTCTTTCCTTCTCCTCTGAAAAAACAAACAATGAAATCACATCAAGAAACCTATAAAAAGTAGAAAGGTTACTACTGTTTATTTTCTATCTTGTCTAAAGAGAATTTGGGTCCTGACGAATGCATTGGCATTATCTCTGTGGAATGACTTTGTGATTAGGGACTGTATTGTCCAGCAATAGCGTTATGTTAATTAGGAATGCATATTGGAAGGGGAGATGAATTGTAGATCATTCAGTCAGAGATTAAGATGAGAATCACATGGTGGTAATTCAATTTTTTGATTGTGGGATTAGGTTTTCAAAGCATGTGGAAACTAGCTAGTGTCCTTTAAAGATTGCAGACTAAAGACTGGATTTCAGAGTACAATTCCAGTCTTGACTTTGGTATTCCAAACCAGACCACATCACAGACAGCTGGGTAGTGGAAATCCTGTGCTCTGAGATCCTGCTGATGAAATGCCAAAACATACAGGGATAAAGAATTTTGGTAGTCTGGGTTAATGTGTTCTGGAAAAAATCCACTTGTGGAGTGCTGTAGCCTTTCAGAAATAATCCATGTGTTCAGCATATTGGTTGGCAGCTGGTTCATATTAAAAATTATTTTCCTAGGAATTCAAAGCAAAAGACACTTGTAACTGGGGTGAGTGTTGTGCTCTAAACAAAAGACTGCTGGAGATGGCTTTGACTCACAGCTCAGCTGTGCTTCACCTAATGAGAGGCTGCTTATGGATGTTGGTGGCTGTTTAAGGCTGGGCTGAAGGGTCTTCTCTCTGGATTTCCACAGTTTGGCATTGTAGGGCTCTACTGCGTACTGGAAATTCTCCCTTTTCCTCACCTTGTATCTCAACTTCTGCAGTAGAGCATGGGTTTGTGATTTTTGTTGCTATTGTACAGCAGAGCATGTAACTGAGAAGTTACAGGATAAGGGGCCTCTCTAGCCCTGTGTTGAGGAGGAAGAAGTCAAAGCTGGGCTCTTGTTACATCTGTTTTGGGGTTAATTTGGTGTAGTATGCAGAAATTCTGTGAACTTTATAGACCTTGGGGGTTCTGTATAAAGAACATGTTGGAGGTGAGTTGAAGGCACTAAAACTACACTGGGAAGAATGACTGAACTTACCTGTGCTCTGCGAGGACAGCTGATGTGGGCTGGTGTGTTCAAAGTGCTCTTACAGCAGGAGTTAAAGAGGGAGAAATTCCTGTGTGTTGTGTGATGGGAGATCTTGATACGTGAAATGGACATTATGTTATTTGCCATATGACAGCATAGTTTATATACTGCATTACCTGCATCTGAGGCATAAACATGTTGGATTACTTCAATAATGTGCTGCATTGTCAGTAGTTATGTACTAGAAGTTTAGCCCTGATAAAGCCAGGGCTAGTGCAGAGAAAAAAGCCAGTTTTGAAATACAGAAGCTGATGGACTGACCTGATAAATGCTTCAGTCAGATACTTTCAGGCTGTTTCTTTTCCAGAGGTTCGCATCCATGAGAAATCACAAAGGTCTCAGTCAGCCTGAGGGATGTTTTGTGTACAGCTGGCACAGTGCCCTGCAGGGAGACTGCTGTCCCTCCCTCCAGGTACATCTGGAATGGGCTTCCCCACATCCCTGTCTGTCACTTGGCTGTTGTGTTTGCTGATAGGAGCTGCCATCTCTCCTCTGTTAGGTGGGAGGGTGATATGTTAGCTCCAGTTTTTAATTCCCAAGATGAGACATTACCATGCAGTAAATAAGACACACTTAAAAATTGTTTGGCTGGATCGTTTCATTGGTTCATTAAAGGTTTTACACAGTTCAGTTGAAGAACCCTGTGGCCTGTGACACTGCTGTGGTTGTGGGCAGGTATTGGGTGAACAACTGTGACAGAGCACTAGCCTTTACATTAACAGCAGCAGTCTGGCAGGGACCAAAGGCACAGCTGCCAGTGCAGAAACATGGAGGTAAGACCTTGTTCATGGCAGCTATAAATCAGTGCTAAATTCCAATTATGAACATGATGTTGAACACTTCATTTAACTATGGGGTTGGTGGGGTTTTTTTCCTCCCTGGCCCCCAGGGGTGGCTCTGTTAGCCCTGCTCCATGTAAGTGGTGCCTTGTGCATGCCCTGTATGCAGGCAGGTGCCCTGCATCCGCAGGGTGTCTGGGCTGGCCCACAGGGTCAGCAGGGTCTCCAGCTGGCTCATGGCTCCAGGGTAGGAGTGGGGCTGGGTCTGGCCCCTGCAGAGCTTCAGGACTTGAGGTGTGTCTGGGGGCCTAAGTTCTTGCCTCTCTGGAGTATCTAGACAGGAACTATGCACATCCAGAACCTGGGAACAGCTCAGAGATACGGAACAACTGGGCTGAGCGAAGTGGCTGTAGTTTAAAATGTTTATTCGTGGTTAAATGGCTTCCTTATCACCAGTGATAAGTTATATGCAGCTTGTAGGAGACCTGGTGTCTGCATCCAGCTCAGTGTTGCTGTCTGCAGTATTTAGTTTAATTCCTGTATTTCTATATTGCTGACTGAGCTCTTCTGAATCCTTTCCTCTACTTGCTGATGTTTTTCTTTGTTCCTGAAGCTGTCACCTCAAGACTTTTCAGAGGTGTTTGGTGTGCTTAGTTGGGCAGTGAAGTGACATTCAGTGACTGGAGAGAAAATGATGTGGTTTTTTTAATCAGTAACTGGTATAAATATTTTTATAAATTATAGAAATATATGAAATATTTTAGGAATATTTCATACAATTTTGGTTTCATTACAAGGGCGCAGGTATAAAATTATTACAGAGGAAGACTTGATTTCTACTGTGTTTTATACAGCACCATCTGATGTGTGTGGGAATCCTAAAAATGGCAGGATTTTTTCCTGACTAGTGTAGGAATGGTGTTTTAATTTGTATCAAGCTAGAGAGTGAGTGTTCAGAAAGTGAGTGCAGCTGCCAGCAGTGTACATGAGGCAAGAGGCAGCTGCTGATTTTGTCTATGAGCCATTCAAACCCAGCCAGTCCCAACTCTCCAGGTCAGTACAACTTTGTTACTACGAATAATCAATAAAAATGTGTTCCAGCATAAAAATAAGGCAGTCAAATGTTTATTAGCATGATGTCATAGTTCAGAACACCATTATTTCAGTGTTTGCATATTATGCAAAGACATTGGATGGATTTTGCAGTGTTACCTTTTATCAAGGAATAGCTGCATTGCAGGCACTGTGTGGAGAAAGGTAATGCAATTTTTTGATCAAGTGACCTACAGTACAGAAAGTGATTTGACAGATGAGATGGCTGTAACACCTTAATGTTACTTTATGGGTGGGGTAGGTATTGGTCACCTTTTCCCAACACATCAACTGACTGCTGACAAGGGGGTTCTAAAGACACAAAGGGAACGTGTGAAACTGGTGCACAGAAACCAAGAAGGCTGTTTCTCATTTAACAGTGTATACATTAATAAGGGAAAAATCAACCAGCATAAAAATGAGAAAATTATTAACTGCTTTCCATTATTTAACCATCTTATTTCTATCTTAGCCTTCTTAAGTGTTGGAGCACTTGGAAAAAAAAAAAAAAATGTAACTTTCTCCAGAAACACTGAACAGTGGAGTTTCATTTCTGGAGAAAAAAGAAGTCAGCATCTCTGCTGACTCAAAGCTGATAATGCTGCTTTTACAAAGTAGTCCACTTGTACTAATCCGAGCTGGAAGAGAGCTTGTCTCAGCTTTTCAGTGTATTTGTGCTATGGTTCAAGGCTTGTGGAGAGGCAGTTTTGCCACTGAATGGGAGAATTCTTTTAGAGTAACTGATACTTCATGTCCAGTTTGTTTTGGTTGATTATAGTTTCTGTACTGAAATAATTGCTCTTGCCCTCAGGGGTTCTGGGTGGAAGGCTTTCCTTTTATACTATATATACTTTATGATATTTACAGTTAACACTAATGCATTCCCACTTCTACTGTTCTCTCTATTCTTGCCTCTAGCTTGTCTACCTAAAATAACTGTTCTGCTTTGGGTGCTGAAAGGGTTCTTCCATCTTCAGAGCTGGTATCTGCTATTCAGAACTGGCTCAAGCTGAAAATGAAGAAGAGATGAAGTCCAGGTAAATAAAGTACAAGTCATGTGTAATGCAACCTCTCATTACAATGAAATGCAAAAAATCTATGAAGGGAAAATAGCATCAGATATATTTATGATATCAAAAAACTGTGGGGAAAGTACTCCAGCATTTTTAGATATGGTTTTATCTTAGATCGCTGAACTGAAATAAAGATGTGAGGTTCTCTCATATTTGATAAATTCACATTTAGGAGGAAAAGGGCAGCATTATTTCTAAAGTTTATGAGGTCTGGGTAGTTCAGCTATTCAGTGGAACATCCTTGATAAGCATGAATTTCTAAGAAATAGTGCAAAGGAAATTTCTGCTGACAGCCACTTTCTGTTTTGCTCTCATGACCGTAGCTGGTTATCAGTTACTGTGCATGAGTAACCCAACCATTACAGACTCTTTCACTGTGTCAAAACTAATTCTCCCTTAGTTTGGTCTGTTCAACTTCCTTCTCTTTAGAGTGTTTACATATTTAGAGACTTAACTCATGTCTTTCCTCAGCCCTTCCATTTTTTCCCCAGGACTGTTCTCAACTCGTTCACAATTTAAGTAAAACATGATGTCCAAAACTGGATACATAAAATAAGCTAGATAGAGAAGAAGTATTTCTTATCTTAAATATGTTTATTCACATGTACATCCCCAATGTACTTTGCTTCTTTAATAGTGTGTTCTCATTAACTGAACTTGTGATCCACCTTCATTCCAATCTTTTTCCTCAGAAATGAGATAATGTAAACTGGCAGCATTAGCTGACTTCAATCATTCAGCTACCAGGCTATTCCCAAACCTTATTGTCTGAATACTGAATATTGTGTTGATTCACATTTAACAAAATTTGTCTCTGTATTTCATATTTATATGTTGAGAGCTAAAACCACTCACTGCCTACAGGATGCTACCCAGAAATGTCCTGATCATCTACTGCTTAGGAGCTGAGTGAACTGAACAGCTCGGGCAGATACTGACATGCGGCGTTGTTGCAGCATGTGGGAGTGTGATGTAATGCAGATGCACTTACAGTGAGTGTTCTTTTTTTAGGTTTTTATTTTATGGCCAACAAATCCATCTACAAATACTACTCCCTTCCTCAATGGGTAAGAAATCAGCTAATAATTGTAGATTTTTAAGGCATACTACAAATGGGTTTGTAGGCATCAGCTCACTCTTTTGAGATAGTAGTGAGTTTACAAATGCAAATAAATAATGCTAAGTCTTAGCAAAGCATGGAGCATAAAAGGAGTAAACACAGAAGTGCTTCATTTCAAGCAAAAGCATAATTGGCTCTTCTGCATGATCCTTCCATTTATTTGGTGTAAATGTTCCCACTGCAGTCTTGTAAAAGTATGGAAAATATGGTAAGTTACTACTTGGGCAAGAGTATCAATAATGCAACTCCAGTTAGCAGCACACATGGCTCCAGTGACCTTTGGAGAAGGAACTGTGCTGTTCTGCAGCAATGTGCAGTGCAGCAGTGTGTGCACTTTCACTGAGACGTGAGGCTCTGTAATGAATTTGTACAATAACTACAGATGTGGGCAAGGATTGTAATGACAAAAATTTGAAGCAACTGCTACTGCTCCATTCAGGCTTTTCATCTTCCTTAGCTGTATTCTGGGAATCCACTTAAAACTGCAGTCTGGCTGACAGCTGCGTTAAAACACAAGTATTGATAATCTGGGTATTCGAGGTTGAAAACATAGACAAATTTCATTATTAGAAGCTGAAAAGTACAAAAATGTCTCTTGAGTATTTTGTGTCTGTATAATATGTATTGTTGTTAATGTGACTCCCAAATGCATTATTCAGACCAAAAAAAGATGGAACTAGAAATAGTATCCAAGAGGAGAAGCTCCTAGGGACATCACACAGTATTCTGCAGGTATCCTTCTGCCTCTTTTACACAGCAGATTGGGATGAAGTAAGAAAGGCAGTACAGAATGTGCAGTGGATGGGCTCTGGTGTGCTGCTGAGTGAACAGCAGGAAGGGGAGGTAGCCAAGAAGAACACTTCTGGGAATAGGATCAGTTTTGCTCATGCCCACAGTCACGTTCATTAGCTTTGTTTTCTCATGTGTTCTTGAATTGCAGACATGCAAGTACTGGAGCAATGCAGTCAGAAATGAAACTTACCACTGTGGAGGGATTTCCACAGGGACAAAATTCCGGTTGCACAAATGAACAAAAGCTGCTGCTATGGTGCAGGCAGCCCCCAAGGCTGGGGAGTCACAGGTGTCCTGTGTACACATGGTGTAGAATGGCTCGGGCTCCACCTGGGCAAAAAGGGATGAGTTAGGGGAGCAGGGGGACCTACAGGTAAATCCAGAGGTTGGGGTTGTGTCCCCTTGCTCCTGCCTACTTAGGACCATTCATAAACCTTTATTCCCTTCCTAGCAGTGAGGAGGTTATTTCTGTTTCCATATTCTAGACCTATATCCTAAAGAGTAGTGCAGTCATGCCACTACTCTGTGGATGTCAAAAACTTCCCTTTATATTTATGATGATAAAACCACCTTTTTTTCTATCTGGATTGCTGTTTGTTTACTTCTAAAGTTCTCTGCAACTAAACTTCTATATCCTTGCAATGGTTATGTGTCTTCCTTGGAAGAATGACACATAATTAAGACAGTGCTTCTAGCTGAAGTTCTACTTACAACTTTGAAGCAGTTCCTAAGAAGTGAATGTGGTTCTTCAAAAAACACTTTACAGATGTTTTGCTTCTCTGTAATTGGACATGGCTTCTCTTTCTTTGGTGCAAGACTGCACTTGTTCACCTGAGAAAACAGAATTACGGAAGTTGGTGGATTTGGGGTTTTTTTTACATACATCAGGGTCGTAGGACAAGTTCTTCAGATATCCAGTGTGAGCTGGTTTGAAGAAAGATATGGGCAGCTCAGTACTGTGCTCTAATGTTTATTGTTCATTACTGTTGAGAGGCACTTTGCAGATTAGCCAGTTTCCTTTTCCTATTGATTCTGTTACTCGCTGAAGGATTTTGCTGTGTAGTTGCTGACTTAGAAGGCAGTTGGCTAGTTCTCTTTTCAAAGTTGTGCTTTTACTAGCTCTTTCTGATGGAGAAAAAAAACTTCAGATCCTTGTTGGGTTGGTCAAAGGTAAAGGTGGCTTTAAAAAAAAAACAACAAAACTACACCACCAAAAAGTTTTAAGCAAGTGTAAATTGTAGTTACTTTAGTTACTAAGGAAAATGAACTGACCGTTTAATCTGTGCTAACCCTCATCCTGCAGAAGTGAGACACTCAGTCCCCTTCTGTTGTGCAGCCCTGGCCTTGTGATGGTGGAGCTCTGCTGATGTCCTTTGCAAGGTCACTGTGTGACAAAGGCTGGGATAAAGCTCCTAGGAGCCAGTCAGAGTTTACAGTTCAGTGTAAACCCTTCCAATCAGTAGTGCAAGTGCAGCCATTCTGCCCCTAACGAAGGGCACTGAGGACTGCCCTGCTTCTTTATGACACTAAATTTCTTATGTATTGCTTTTAATGGATTATTTTGTTCAATGTCTCTGGGGAACTTTTCCATTTTTAGGAATATATTAGAAATTAATATTTCTAGCAATTAAGAAAATTGTGGCTATGGTCAGTCACATTGTGATCCTGCCTCATTATTAACAAACATAGGCTGCAAGCTCATGAACTGTATCTCTGCAACAGCAAGAAGTAGTACAAGATACTTGAAGCAATTATCTCTTTTACAGTAAAGCACTGACATAAAGCAGAAAATGAGATTTCTGTTCCCAAAACTCGGACATCTTCTGTGAAACAGGATAAATGGAACAGTCACAAAATCTTTGTGGTAATAAGATGCTGCTTCCTTTTCTTTTTGGTAATAGATTTGTACAAGGGATTTAGAGGATCCTGTCAACATGGCTTGAGAGCACGTTAAGGCTACTTTTCTTGGTTGGTTGCATTCACAAATGGTTCTGTACAACTGCACGTTTGTGTATTTAGATTATCTTCAGCTGATGACAGAGTACATGAAGTAAGCAGAGGTATAATGTTACTGGTATAAAATTGTTACAGCAAAACAAAGAGGCTCAACATACCCACCTAGAACTAACAGCTCTAAAGAAAACTTCAAATTGTGGCCTGAGTGATGAACATACAGATTTGGCCGAGACCTGATAGCACCGTCCCTGCATTCCAGGAAGAGGTGCTTTAAGGAGGAAAACATCAAAGATACTTGGCTCCAACTTCAGTTTCTTGTGAAAGCAGCAGCAGGAGCCACCTCTGTGTTTTACCTTACCACATAGGCCAAAAATATTCAATGCCTATTTATGGGGAATTCTTAAACAGTTTTTAGCAAATTTGTGCAACCTCTTCCCTGGTTAGACACAAAACAATACAGTGTGCTGCTGTTTTCACTATCGAGCTTTAGTTCATCTAAGCCAACCAAGTGTGTCAGACATTGCCCTCTGTGCTCAGCAGCTCTGCACACAGAAGCCCCTCAGTTCATTACCTGCCAGCTGTGTGTGAACTCCTGCACATTGTCAGTGAAGGAACCATTAGGCACCATCCATTCATTTCCAGCTTCATTATCATTGGTACCAAAAAGCCCAGCTGAAATACCTGGGAGGAAATTAAAATGGAATAAAATAGGAGTTGTCCAGAGTAGGTGCAGGAGAATTACAGCAGCTGTCTCTGGGCTCTGATTATTCTGTCCAGCAGGGCTCAGCTCTAGTGTGGAAGAGGGGAAGCTGCCCAGCCTGCATTGCCATCTCATGTCTCAGCTGGTCATGGGCTTCTCCTGAGCATACCAAGACATCAGATCCATTCTCTGGTAATCTTTGGGGGGTGAGTTTTAGAATAGTGTGGGGTACATGGATAGGAATGCATTCCAAGTATACCAAAAGGCCTGTGAGGTTTTAGGCGTCCCTCTGTAGCTGTCTTGCAGGTCTGGCAAGCTAAGCCTGCTCTAGAGCAGATCTCTCAGCCGGGGTTTGGGGCTGGGCTGACTGCAGTACCTCTGCCTCTGCTTTCTGTCTGCTTTATTGCATTGAATCAACAGTAAAATAGAACTTGTTGTTCTTACTGGAATGGTGCATTCCATGCTCTAGATGGCAATTACTGGGAATGCCTAGGGCCATTTCCAGGGTGTGTATAAATGGAGAAAAACAAGTGAAGGACTGCACAGATGCTGGTACTACTGATCATACAGATAATTCAGAGATAGCAAAAATTATGAACAGCTGTATGATTGATACTCACCGTGGTGCCACCCAGCCAGAGTGACAGTACAGAGATCATACTGAAAGTCACAAGAAACAGAAACTCCTTTGTGATCAGATATTTCTATTTTGTTGGTTCCTCGCCTTGAATTCATGGTACTATTTTCAAGGGATTGATCCAGTACTTGGCAGTTCTCTTCCATAAAGGAGAAGTTATACATCTTGGATATCTGTTTTAAAATGAAAATGCAATTTCAAATCTGTCATAGTGTAAGTTCAGTCACAGGCAAACACAGTCTGGATTTGCATGTGGGATGAGGCCAACTTAGTCCAGAATTACGGGAATAAGAACGGGGTTGTGTTAAACTTCCGAAAGAGCAGAAAGCGCAAAGCCTCCCTCACTGCCATTCTTTTAGGCCATGTCAGAGGAAAGTTGAAAAGTTTCTTTCATACACAGAGAGCAAAGAGGCAGCCCTTGAGTTAAGGGTTTTGCTTTGACGAGGTATTTTCTTTTTAAGAAGTGGTTACTTTAAAGCCCTTGTCTGAGAGTGCTTCTGATCTATGTTTTGAGAATTAATATTTTAAAAACTTCTTTTTTGTCGGTTGAAGGAAATTTCTGCCAAAAATAAAAAATGTTTGACTTGCTCTTCCTACCTTTAGTCGTGGGTAGATACTCATCACAGTCTGGTTCATCTTCACATACAGTGATCTTGAGTTCCTAGTTTCCTCATTTAGTATTACAGTGAAAGCATTGTGAACAAAATCCTTGGCAAGAAGTACACTGCACTTTGATGCCAAATCATACATTTTTCCATCAAAAGTCACAAGATGCTTGGTCCCCACTAACATAGCATGATCTGGAGAATGGCATTTCAGAAGAAACATCAGTGAGTTTTCCACAGAGCAGTAAATGCTGTGCATACTGCAACACACACAGCTTCTTGCTGGCATATTCTTAAAATAATTTCTCAACTTATTATTACACCGACATTACTACACTTACATTTTAATTAGTTACACTGTAGTTGCTCTGCAACAAAACTTTCTCAGAAACAAAGCAATTTCATTATTTATTTTTTGTTATAGATTTAACTGAGTGCTGTAAAACTTCGATAAACTTGAATTGGGATTCAAAGCTCATCTTGATTTATCATTATACGACTTGATAGTCATATTTATAAACACACACACTATACATTCTTATGCAGAAAAAACAAGAATATTGTCTCCAAAAATGACCCTTCCAAAACAGTGCATCAAACAGCTGCAGTCCAGGAAATTCTGCTGATCATCACTCCCCTGATTTGGTCACTAGGACCTACTCAGCCTGCTGTTGTGTCTCTGTCTCTGGGGAGGAAACCATTAAAAAGGGTTTTCTGGAAAAGCCATTCTCTTTAAGGGACAGTTGGGACTGTTAGTGCATTCCTTTAGCTTTTAGCAATACTTTTACAGGCAGTACTGTCTCTGAAGTTTTGGTAGGGCTGAGCTTGCTCATCCTAAAGGCAGCAGAGGTCAAGGCACCAGTTTCCAAGCTTCTCTGCCAGGACACAGAGCCAACAGGTATGACTGGCACTGAACCGTAGTATCAACTCACAGGAGCATATGGATAAGGCAATAAATGACACTTGCTGATTTCTAGTCTCGAGAGTAGAAGTGTAAGAAGTTGCAAAATTTGCATGAATATTAAGTAGAGCAGTGTTACTGCATGTCAGCTTTGCCCAGAGTGTTGCTCTTACACATACCATCACTGTCTTACAAGAAAGACTATGTAAGTTTATAGGAAAATTATTAATAACCATCTCTATGTAAACTACTATTCCAAATATGATTTTTAAAATAAAGAATTAAGTGGAAATAGACCCAGGTACAAAACAAAGCAGCACTTTGAAAGGGCTTACGTTCAAAGGGGCTCTCCATCATCCTCCGTTTGAATCTATAGTACTCTGCAAGGATGTTGAGATTGTAGAGGTCTTGCAGAGGCCTCATTAGTTTTTCTCCAATGAGGTAAGTAGTAACATTTGCCAGCTGCAGGGACAGGTCTGCTTTAGGCAGTACTGGCATTTT
>NW_008238321.1:3159119-3161503 GCF_000691975.1 Corvus brachyrhynchos
CTGAACTGATGAAATGCTATTGCATTATTATTAGAAATGTGGAAGTGAAATATTCATAAGAACTGTAGTCTGCTTAGAACAGCAAAACACAACCCTACTCTGGCCAAGAGCTGCACTGCCCCAGGCCATCTCAGGCCACTTATCAGTTACTGATAGCCTGTTTGCTGCCCAGTAGGGCCTGGCAGCCAACAGAAATAAACATTAGGATGTGATGTGCCCAAAGCAAAGAGTGGTTGGGTGGCTGTCCAGAACCCTCAGCTGCAGACTGACAGGAAGACTAACTGTGCACATACCCATTTAGAACACTGCCCAGAGCAGGGATCCTGCAAAAACACCAGTTACCAGTTACCTGGGTGAAAAACTGTACAGGTTCAGCAAGGGCTTCCGAATCTTCCTCACAGCTCTGGAAAACATGGCCTCTGCCCACCTGAGCACCTGCTGCGTAGCCTGTTGAAGAGTCAAGAGATTATAAAACAAATTTCAGTATGGCTTCAGGGCAGGGTCAGTACTTGCAGGTGAGTTTTAAATAAATGTGAAATTCTGCTTTAGTCTCTCTTGCATTTGTCACCTGCCAACCAGCATCTTGTCATGTAGAGGTTAATATCCAGAGGACAGACTCTAGTCACAATACCAACAAATAATGGACAGAAATATATTCTTCCCAAATAACATTACTTAAAGTATACCAATGCTTCACTAAGTTAATGTGCTTCAGTAGCTTGGAAAAGACTGGTATCTTTATTAATATCAATTTACCTCATGATATATCTTTTTTGCTTTTCATTTCAACTAGAAGAGCCCAGATTTATTTGTACAGTTTATTGGAATCACAATTCCTCCTCTCTATTGAAGCAAAGTAAAAACTACATGGATGACAGATTACTGCTACTGTGATTTCAACCAGAACTAGTAAAACAACCTCTCCTCTAGCTGGAAAAGTACTCTTTGAAAGCAGGGACAAATATTGCAAGAACAGTAAATCAGCTGTGCACAGGCTTATTATGTGGCAAGATAACTACACTATTTCAATAAACAAAAATAGTTAACTTTTCTGTGTAGCCGTAGTTCAAATCTGAGACTTAAATTTGTGGGCCTTGTCTTTCAAACCATTAAAAATGGAGAACTGAGTTATACCAACCATATCCAAGCTTGCTTTCACAACCTTTAATGCCACCTGGATTGATTCCATTAGCCACACATCTTTTAAAATCTTGGGCAAGAAAGCCTGGATTTTCTTCATGTGCTCTTCTGTCTTCTCTTTCCAGACTTCATCCAGTGGCTTCAAGGTTACATCGTAGTAGGCGTCCTTCAAAGTTGCTAATGGCTCTGAAGCAAACACATTAATGAGACAAACCTTTCCTGGTTTGGTACAAAGTGGCTGTTTGCTTGTTTGTTTCCACCCAATTTCCAGCATAAGTGCAGGAGGGGCACAGAAAAATGGAAGAGGCAGCTGTGTTTCCATGGCAGTCAGGCACATTGCACAGCTGTGAACTCAAAGAGGCATTTAGCTCTAACCCTGACCCCCCTACAAATACATTGCTGCTGTCCAAAAGGAACATAAGGGATGCTCTGCAATGTGCCTCCATCAGAGCTGTACTGCACAAACTGCACCTGCTGAGCAACAGGACAGTTTGGTCACAACTGATTTCAAGCATGGTGTTATCAACTAAATCCAGCCTTTGAGTGGGAAGTGCCTGAAGCTAAGTGGCTCAAAGTGAGTTTTTACCCTTGTGAGAAATGAAGGTTCTTGCAGCTAAATTCCAGCTGACCACCTTTCTCAAAAGTTTCCATATGGGCCACAGTCCAGCTGAACAGTGAATTAGTGGCTACTGGATAGGCTTGGAAAAAAATAGATCAAGTGAAATCCAATTAGTACAAGCATTAAAAACTCAAGGATGGATATGAACAGCCCTTTGGGAGGAAAGGCTTGCCAGGGGACTGTTAGCAGAAATACTTCAGCTTGGGAATTAAGGGCTCTGTTCTCATCATGTATAACTCTGCCTCCTATGACCAAGAAAAAGCCTCACCACTGATTTCATTAGAAAGGTGCTCACAGAGAGCCTTTTTAGAGCTTATTGCATCAAGGCTCACACTCTGTACACTGAGAGCCAAGGTCAGCACTTTTTCCTAAATCAAAATAGAAAACCTTGTGCTGTTCAGTATGTTTCATGGTTTACAGTCAAGTTTGGTTTGCCCTGCACTGACATTGCCCCTATTCTTGCTTTGCACTGTTTTGCTTACTTTGTAATTCATTCAGCATTTGCTGGACAATGTCTTGAATTTTCTCCAGATAAAGCGGGATCTTTCTTCTCAGAACGTGCCCAATGCCACTTTGCTTCCACGCCTGGGTGACAGCTCTACCCACACTGTGCAGCAATGCTGCT
>NW_008238321.1:3161619-3164717 GCF_000691975.1 Corvus brachyrhynchos
CTTTGCAAGGCCACTGAAGGCCAGCCAGCTGCTTCAGACAGGAAACCAACATGCTGCACCTACAGTGGTTCCAAAAAAGAAGCAATTTCAACACACACAGTGATCTCAAGCAAAGCTTTGACTTCATTGCAAGGCAATTCTGACTCCACAGTGTTGGTGCAGAGATACAGGATCTCCACCATAAAACATGGTTTTTGTCTCTGTATGAGTTACAGGTCAGCACAGGAGTAATCATTGAAATGTTTGAGCAAAACAAAACAGCCACAGGCAATATAACGATGTTTAATTAACACTGCATGAACACTTCATGGTGTTTTCACAGATTATGTACAGATACTTACTGATCTCCTGAATCTCCACAGGTTTCCATCAAACTTCTTTATCTTCTCTATCAGTTTGGCTTTCAAAAGGCTCCCAATTTCATTAAGCTTGTTCTGTGAGAAGATTATTAAAACCTTAAATTCATTAACTTAAAATTGCTTGTGCTGGATCCAAATCATTCAAAGTTTGTACTAGTTTAAATGCCAGTAAACAGCCACAGTAGCCTCGTCTTAAGGGAAACAACTTCTGCATTATGCAGTGGATAGACATGGGAACAGAAAAGTCAAACCATGAAAAGCAAAAAGCAACCCCCAAACAGAGTATGTGAAACCCTATTAAAAGTGAAAGTACATTCAGGATTCTAATCATTAGTTTTGTAACCAACACGCTGAGCAGTTACTGCTGCTCTCACTTTATTTCCTTACCCTCCTCAGAGGACTCACCCTTTAGAAGAGGGTCCTGTATTTTCTATCTCTAGGCATGGCTGAACTTCTTAATTCTCACCATCAACGTGAATAATTTAAAAATTGCGTAATTTTTCCTGGTTACTCACCAAGATTCACACCTGAAGCCTACATGGAAGGTGCTCCACCAAAATGACAAAATCAAATAATATTCTGGGAAAATCACGCTGCAGTTAACAGCCAGTCAAGGGTCTCACCTCAGCCTTAAGAACTGGATCTCCACATCCATGCACTAGAAAACTCAAGCTTCCATTAGCGGCTGCTAGAGCCACTTGTCCGACGTTTTCCTGCCTTTCACCATTGATGCTGAGATAGGTGTTAATGACAGCCATTTGTTGCCCATCAGAACAAGCACTGACTTCCATTCCTTCTTCCAAATCCCCTTAGGTAATGAAAAGAGCACTTTATTTACAGGAACAACGCTGACAGGCATTGTTTCAAAGCCAGCTTTTAATTACTTAGGTGATCAATCAGAATTGGAGTGTGTTAAGTGTGGAGGAAAAAAAACCAAAACACAAGAGATAAACAGGAGAAAATTAGATCAGTGTCAGGGTCTGATCCGCCTCTTCTGTGTGGCTTGTGAATGAATTACAAATACAGATTCGCTATTGCAAAGGAAGCACTGGATTAATGTAAATCTAAATCTCTCAGTCACACTGATTTACAGGCCTTTTTTTCTACTTTAGTCTTCACTGTCCCTTGTTGCAGATGTTTCAAAATTGCTCAGCCCTTAAATGAAGGCCTGTCAGTTCCACCCAGCACACACACAAGTAATTTCTACAGAAGCACTGATGAGCATAAACAAATGGTTGGCAAAGTGCACATAGAATCTGGGTTGAGAGAGCTGAGTTGAGTCATTTCTACAGACTTCTGACTTCAGTGATTCACAAACTAATGGTCCTAATCTCAAAAACCTCATAGCACTTACAGGTGAAGACATGAACATGAGAGAAACTCCCCTGCAGAAGTGTGGGATGGCAAATCCGTAAGTGAAACAACGGCTGGGATTGTCAGCAATACGAGTTTGAGACAACTGGGATGCCACCAAATCTACCTGGTTTGCACTCAACTGTAATGTAGCTGAAATGTGGATGAGCCCCACCTCTTGCAGCTCATTTCACCTAACTCACTAACACTAATTAGGCACAACTTGAACCAACAGCCGTTTTTACCTCTCTGTTGTCAGTCAGAGCTGACTGCTGTGAGACCATCCCCTGCAGCCAGTGGTTGCACACATCCCACTTCACACATCCCAGCTGTTCCAGCATGTGCTACAGTCAGTCTTGGGAGGTGCCTCCTCTCATTTCCTTTATTGAATATGGAATGTAATGATTGTCTTAAGGCATACAACTTTAAGATGGCTAAACCAAGAGGAAATTAATCCTATCTTTTGTTACCATCTATTGTAATCATATGAAAATGTCTCCCAAACTGACCTTTGTAACAAATTTTAAGCTTCAGCTTTTCTTTATCTGAAAGACCATAGCTTGAATGAACTGAGCTAGCTCAGCACTAGAGACAGGGCCTTTCTTCCTGTCTCTTCATAGCAATGACACACATAGCTGGGAGTCACAAAATAGCTCCAGTTGGAAGGGATGCATAAGGATCATCATGTCCAGCTCCCTGCTCTTTGCAGGATGACCTAAAACTAAGTCCTGTGGCTGAGAGCATTGTCAGTGAGATACGTACCTTTCAGATAGCCCATGTAGTACTGAAAACACTCCTTGTCTTTTGAAGCAGCTATTTTTACTTTCTCTTTCTGATCAATAATCCCCTCCACCAGGATTTGGCTCTGGACAGATGAGGAAGCAGCAGTTCCTGTCAGGCCTAGCGAAATATCTTCAAAGGCTCTTAACTGCAGCCATAAAGGAAAAACATTTATTCAAAGCCACTATACAGAATTAATGATCGTTCAGAGATGGTGCTCAAATATCTGTGCTTCCCACAAAAGGGTAAGTGGTGAGGGAAGTGTTTCCCAGTGCTTGTGCACTATGCCGGAGTTACACTAAGAGAGGCACAAGCATCAGAGTGACTGGCCCAGGAGCTGAATGACTGGATAGCACAAGGCTTGTGGACAAATTTTTAATGAAAGCAATGAAAGAAACATAATGTCCCAGTCAGCTTTCTGTGAGGTTGCTAATTTGTGCCGTTTATTCCAAAACACAGAATAAAGCAAGCTCATGCAGAGCGGCTGATACTTGTTTCATCTCCCTCCTCTCTAAAGAGAGAGACATGGAAAAATAATTTAGTATTTGTTACTGATTAAATCATCATAATAATTTTGTTAAGGGGTGGTCTATTGTCTCAGTGCCT
>NW_008238321.1:3164757-3168951 GCF_000691975.1 Corvus brachyrhynchos
CCTCACTCTGTTGTCTCCATCTGCCTCTCCACCATATTGATTTCACAGGAAATTAAAAACAAATGCAAAATTGGGGGAAGGGGGTAGAGAAAAAGGAAGATATTTTTCTCGGAATGAGCATCATATGAGCTGTTCTGTGCCTTTTTTAGTTCTTTTTTTGCCAGTTCTTTTTTCTGGCAAATGATGCTTTGTGTAAGCATTGTATTTTGTTTCCCTCTTCTGACAAGGTGAAAACCCCATACCTCACACAACAGAGCAGTTACGCTGAAGGGAAGTTATAACAGCACACAGCCTCTTAAAATTGATACACTCCACTAGAAACACGCTTACTACATTTGTGACAGCTCTGCAAAGAACTAATGTTGGTGCTTTCCTTTGTATGTCGGTCACACCACATGGACACTGCCTAACTGCTGCTTTAGAGACAGCACTAAAGAAACCAGGAGTGTTTTGTGTTGCCTGCTGTTTTACAGTCACTGCCTGCACCTGATCCGTTTGGGAGATAGATGGCAGCAGGCCTTTAAAAACCAAACCCCAGTGCAAGTAAAATAAAATAGAAACTCACTTCAATTTCCAAAGAATAATTCTTCACATCAGCAGTGCTCTGATTCTTTATGGATACTCCAATCAACCCCTCATCTCTCCCGTGACCAGCAAGGTGGAATCTGCCCTCTGACTGCAAAATGATGTCATCTTTGTTGAGCTGGTGCTTTCCAGATAAAACAATTACCTAAGTATGCACAAAAAAGGTGTTAAAGATTCCAAATTCTTCCAGACAAATGGGCTCTACTTTGAGTACTGAGAAGTTGTACAGTGACAACATTTCTCATGAAATTACAGCATGAACAAAACTTGTAGTTTCAGAAACCAGCACATCCTCCTGCTCCTCACAGCACTGTCTTCATTACAGCTTCAGTTTCTGTGCTATAACAAAGCATGTTCTGTGATTACAGCTGAAGACCAGAGGAACAGTTGCAAGAGAACTGTATTTTGTTAAAATGTCCAATGTTTTTGCTCCTACATTTCTCAGCTACTCTAGCCAGACATTTTGATAAAGTTGGGGGTGCATGGGAGGTGAGGTGAATATTGTCCTGGTTTCAACTGGGATAGAGTTAATTTCTTCTCAATAGCTGGCACAGTGCTGAGTTTTGGATTTGGAATGGGAATGGGGTTGGTTATACACAGATATTTTGTGTTTTGCTCAGTTGTGTTTATCCTAAGTCAAGGAGACTGATGTGCGTTTGTCTCCTGCTCTGCCAGTGAGGAGGTGCACAAAAGCACAGCTGGGACAGATGACCCAACCTGGCCAAAGGTATATTCCACACCACAGAATATCATGTCCAGTACATAAACTGGGGGGAGTTACCCAGAAGGGGCAAATCTGGGTTTGGGAAGGGGGGTCTGGCATCAGGCAGCAGGTGATGAGCAATTGTGTTGTGCATCACTTTGTTTAGTGTTTTTCCTTTTTGTTATTACCACTACTACTACTACTGGTAGTAGTATTAACTATTATTATTGTATTTTACTTTGTTTTCAATTATTAAACTGTTCTTATCTCAACATACAAGTTTCACTTTTGATTGTCCTCCCCATTCCACAGGGAGGAGAGAGAGAGAGGGGGTTGAGTGAGTGTCTGTGGTGCTTAATTTCCAGCTGGGCCTAAACCATGATGCCTTTGAAGAGGTGGTCCAAAAATACAGAGGCACCTGCTTCTGGAGTGGCTTGCATATACATTCTTTGCATTATAGGCAGGTCCTATCACACCTTGGTCTGGGAAAAAGTTTTCCTGTTGCTAACAAAGTGTGACCTGCTCTGACAGTAAATAAGGAAACCAAGATGTGTTTCAGCCACTGGAAACTCGAGAGAAACATTTATTGCAAGTTCCAAGTTCTGTGTTTGTTGTGAGTCTCTACAAGCAGCTCTGAGGTCCAGCATGTGCCTAAGGAAGATCATAGATGGGCCTTCAGTTTATGTGTGTAATAGAAAAATAAGGTTATGTTACAGTTCAAAAATCCATCAACTACCAGCAGAGCAATCATAAAAACCAGCAAACTTTTACCCACAGGTGAAGGAAAGCACTTTTACTCCTCTCTAGTTTTCTTTTTGATCACTTATGAGCCTGTTTTGGTATTCCCCAGAAACGTGAAATTAAAAGACTTCTGAAAGAGGAAGAGGAAAGAAAGAACATGGAGGAAGTGAGGTTTACAACCATAAAAGGACCTATAGAATACACTACAGTGGCAAACAGAGCCTTTCTGCCTCAGTCCCTCAAAAGACACTGTTTATTTATTTGTTTAAGTTACAGAAGTATGGTAATTCTTGTGAAGAGTTGCAGCTGAGGAAAACTAAGTCTCCAAATGAGCAATTACATTTAGAGTGAAGTAAGTTCAATGTGTTTATGTCAAACTTACATTTGGAAGGTCACAGAACTCAAAGCTTGTATAGTAATCCAGGCAAGAGCAGTAGTTTGTTTCTATTTTACTCAGAATCTTCTGTTTGGTACATGGGGTCAGGAAAATATTTTCCAGAACAGCTTCTAACTGAAACTTATCAGGATACAAGAGTTGATTTCTCTGCAATGAACCAAGAAAACAAAGTTAAAAGATGACAGCAGGATCTTAGACACTCCTTGGAACCCACTCATCCCATCCCCAGGCTGGCTTTTGTTATTCCAGTAGCTTCAGGATTTTAATGTAACATTTCCAAAACATAACATTTCCACTTGACAATGTTTTGGCTTATCAGCTTTGTTACTGGTCCCTGTCCTACAAGGTTTGCAAATTTACTGCACAGGTGAGGCCTCTAGTTTGTAAGAACCCTTTCTTTCTTAACTATCCTCCATTTAGCTTTCTTCCTGTGTAGAGAGATATGTAAACGGTAAAGTGAAATAATGTATCTCACCGAAAATGGTGCTCTACAGAAGCTTTCTTAAAATCCACTCAACATTACCTCTAAAATCAAAATAATTTCTCATCTACTGAGAACAGCTTCCATGAAAATGGTGAGTCAACAGATACAAGTATCTGTCAGATACAAATAACTGCCTTCTCTTACCTCATATGTGAAATTGTGTTTGAATTTTTTGTCATCCCAGTTCAGATTGAGGTATTCATTAAATAATGTAGGTCTTTGCTCGAGAGACCCGCATGCATGCAGGTGTTCCACGCTTACTATTCTCTGAAGCTGGAAAAGTGGAAAAAATTGACACATATAAGTAATTTTTTAAAAGAAGTATTCAGTATATCCTAGGGCAATAGGTTTCCTGGGCAAAAACACACCCTGTGAGAACCTCTGGATGGTCTATATCCATAAAACACTGCTTCAGTCTCTCCCAAGAAACCTACGGGGCTGACAGGTCTGTCCTCAGGGAAAGCTGCTGCCCAAGTACAACCATGTCTGACAACATGAAACAGAATTTTTCACAGGGTTTATTTTTCTTCCTCTGAGACACAAAATGGTTGACTTCAAGGCTTTCATATGGTAACAAGTACAGAAAAAAAGTCATTCTGTGAGGACTGAACACAGGAATTTGGCTACACTCATCCGTTCCAAGGCTGCAAAACTCATACCTGACCTGCAGTGAGTGTCACACAGCCACCCCAGGCAGTGATGTCCATCCTGGATTTATCCTCCAGGCTCAGCTGGAGGTGAGCAGGCTGCCCAGCATTTCCTGAGACCTGCAGCTGAAAGCAGAGAAAGATTTGTCCAGCAGCAAGACTAGAACCAGCAGAATGACCCCCATCCAGTGGAAGAAAACAGAGCCACAGTGAAAGCTGTGACAGATCCATGTTAAAACTCAGTGGAAATCTGTGGCCTGGAAGCTCCAAACCTGAGACAAACACAGGGAAGCTACACTTCCACAACCAAGGCCATGGAAGGCTTTTGTTACCCTCTCTGGAAGCTGCCTGGGGTCTGTCATGCAAAGCAATTAATGGCACAACTGCAATAATGACCCTACAAGAGAATTTATTCCTCTGAATACGATTCTGGAACCATCCTGAGTGTTGTGCAAACACCCCTGAGCACCAAAGGGCTTCAGATGAACAAACACTGCACTGCTGGCACAGCTTATTGCTGAAAGTCTTCAGCCTCAGCAGCTGCAATGATCCACACAGTGCAGTCAGATGGAAATTATACTGTAGTATTTGATCTTGAAGGATGGTTTGTGGAGTTCCTCCTCCTCTTTTTCCCTAC
>NW_008238321.1:3169053-3231801 GCF_000691975.1 Corvus brachyrhynchos
CCTACATGTGCTTTGCAAGTGCACTTCACAACTATATTTTAAAGCCTCTCTAGCCATGTACATTTTCACATTTGTGTTGCAATTTCCTCTACATTCCTCCAAAAATTTACATTTTCTTCACAGGGGTATCAAAGGGTTTCTGGTTTGGTTTTGTTGTGGGGTTTTTTTGTTGTTGTTGTTTTTCTTGTGTGTGCAAACTAGGAGTTTGTTCATTGCTTTATGGACCAAATTTGCCTCATTTTCATCGCTTGGCTGGTTCCTGTGCACTTCTGTGTTCCTCCCATCCAAAATGGGTCAATGCTGAAAGTGCAAGACTGTCAGCTAGGAACAGTTATACTTAAAAAGGGAAACAGTGCTGGTGGTTTGGACACAAGGGAATAACAGCACTTGGTGCTCTTTACATTTTTCAGGATGATATCTGGTTCTGCAATTCTCAGGGGTGAAAGGCACACTCACAGTAAATGCAGCATCACAGCTGTGTATTTTGCAGCCCAGTCTCATGATCTCACCTGCTGGTTGTACTTTCTGCCCCTTCTTTCTGACAGAGAATGCACCTCCAGTTGCTTCAGAGTGTAATTAAATGGGTGCACAGCAGTGGCTCTGTAGCTTGTCCAGTGTCTTCCAAACTTCAGAGAAGACGACACTGATATCTGATCAATATCAACAGATGGAAAAGGAACTTGTGAAATAAAACACGTCTCACATACTGACCTCAAACATGCAGCCAGTAAGATTTCCCTGTACCTTGTCCTCAGAATAATTATGTGCACAATAAAGACCTTTCTGAAGTAGTGAGGAAAGTTAATGTTCAAACTAGGACAATTCTTGCTACTTGAATTCTCTGCATAGCACAGCTCAAAGCAGAACTATTCTCTGTATTTTACTAAAATCACGAACAATGCTTAAGTTTGTTGAGGCTTAATTTTGGTCTTATCTTTAGGCACTGCAGGCTGCACTGCCACAGAGTCATTAAACACAGCTTACAAAGTTAAAGCACAAGAAAAAGACATTTGGTTCATTAGGAACTAAATTCTCTTATGTTGTTGAGAGCAAAATATTTTTGTGGTAATTTAGATAGTGGTGGCATTTAAATAGTTGTGGTAATTTAAGTAATAGTAAAAAAACCCTACTGCTAAAGTAAATTTTGGAATTTTAACACTTTTTAAAGAAATCAAGAAATTCTGTGCTCTTTGCAGGCACATTTATGTTTATGTATGGTAGCATATTTTATACATTGTCTTCTATCTTTCCACTATTCAGAAAATAATGTAATACTCAGCCAAGATGCTGTTAGCAGCAAGTCAGAAAACTGTCCCCACTTAACATCCGGAAATCAACCTACCCCAAGTTCTTCTAGTTCTGTCTTTTATATTTTTAAAGAATACTGCTGACTTACTTTAAGAAAACAAAGACTGGTTTCAACTGTTCCATATTTGTCAGTCTTGCTAATAAAGAGGAGAGTGAAAGAATGAAATACAAAAGAGTTTTGACTGAATTAGTAAAGTTGAAAATGCTAAGCAAGGTCTGTGTATGGTATGTACCCCCTTCTGTGCGGGTAAATATTATTCTGTGGGGGTAAATATTCTGTGGGGGTATTATACCCATGCAACAAGTTCTTTATCCTTTTTGATCTCAACTAATGCTCACACTCGCTCACTTGTCTTAGATTTTCTTTGTCCCTAAGCTGCTTTAAGCATGACATTTGTGCTGTTCTTTCCACCTACTCTCAGAGGCCTTTACCCAGTGCTTTGAAGTTTATGCATTTCATTACCTTTGGTTAAGCAGCAAGGTGTGGGGTTACTGCAAACAAAAAAATAGTATGGCCTGAAAATACTTCCTACAAGAATATCAGCTGCTCATCTTTCATAGTCAGAACTTTGTATATATCCAAGAAGGGGGATAGTTTGCCTTATAGTTGAATTCCCTGACTTGCTTAGTGCCTTTTTTAATTAAGAAAACCCCAAAACTCTTGATATTCCTGTCATTCTCCTGACATTTATTTGCTCTGGGCCACTGTACCTTGTCCTTCTCATTCCAAACAACAGTAAGATCATCCCGGTGACTGCGTGCCGAATGTTTCACATATAAGTTGACCCTGGCATACCATGGAAAAGGGATGGAGAGAGGATGGAGAAGTTCCACTACAAGGAAAACAAACAAGTAAGATTTCCCACCAGGAATCATGACCATTCCCAGGACATTTTCCCACAGGCAGCAGGACATCCCTTGGTTCCCAGGGAAACACGGTCTCTGCTCATACACACACACCCCCCAACCCAGCAGCCACAATGACTTCAGTGTGCTGATATCTGCCCAACATGTAAGTGAAAACAGGAACCTTCTCCCTATTTACCAGCAAAACAGGAGTTACCTGCAATAATCAGAAGATTGACAGCTACACCCAGAGCAACTTCAGCAACAACAGCCAGGGAAGTAATTTGTGTAAAACTGAGATGGCCTCACATTGGAAGGGGAACAGCCTACAACACTCAAACCAGTAAGTGCAGTTACCTTCTCTGTTTTCAGATCATAAAGCCTCAACATAAGGGTTTAAAACCTCAAGGTAGCAGCCAGTGTGACCAGTGCTCCCTGCAGTACCCAGTACTTTAATTTTATGTTCCATATTCACAAAGCAGGAAGACTGTTCTGAAGTTGACATTTCTAACAGCCAGACCTATAATGAATTTAAAGCAAATAAGACCTTAGAAGCCCTAAATTGAAACCAGGATTGAAACCCTTTGAACGTGCATTTTGAATATGTATTTTGAAATCAGATTTATGTAGTTTATTTTATTTTATAGTCTGCTTTGAATACTTGTAAAAGAATTGAGAAACCTACCCTGAATGCCATGACCTCCAGGCAGCTTTGGGAAGAGTCCAGTGTAAGTGCCTGTTAGCTTTATCTCTTTGCCATCCCACAGGGCAATGTGCCTCAGCAGACGTGTTCTGTTGCCTTTTTGGTAAATTGTCATAAATACAAGTTGCCTTGGAAGAATTTTAAACTAAAAATAAAAGAGGGAAAACATTAAACCCCAAGTTCTCTGAGAAGTTGAAAACCTAAGTGTAATTTTGGTACCCCAAAGTCCTGTGGAGTCTGTAGGAATGTGTTTTTATAGGTTCTAGTACAATGATACTCTAAGCCCACTATTCTCATACAAGCAACTATTCATTTCTACTTGTCTTCATTTCTACAGAAAGTCATCTTTACAAATGATGGAATGTACATAAACAACTGAGTATTCCCTTTACAACAGTCTTTGATTATTATACAGTTTTTCTTTTATCTCACAGAACAATTCTTACAATATCAAGAGTCCCACTATTACAGAATAAATCCAGCAGACAGCACAAACAACAATAGGTATTGTGACATCTTTTCATATTTAGAAAAAGAAATGTGTGATACCTGTATAATAAAAACTGGCAATTGTTCAGTTTGTAACACATTATTTTTCTTATTCCCTATAAATCCTATATGTGTGCTCCATCTATAGGAGCAAACAAATATGAACTCAAACTAATCCACAATCAAATGTTTGCTCATGCTACTGGAGAAATCAAGGGCTGAACACCTCACACAGCAGGAGCTGCGTTTGCCCTTCACTGCTTGGCAGCCACCCCCTGAGTGCCCTCCTGTCACAGCCTGCCTTTGCCATCATTGGGTGGTACCAACCTGGGCCATGGTCTGTGCCACTTCAATGGCATTACTGTAGCTGGCTCCAGTGAAAGTTAGGTTTGCTGAAATATTGAAATCCCTTTTTTCCATCCTGAGGTGGAGTTTGCCTTTTGCTTCACTCATATCATAATTTACCTTTTCATGTTCCCATTAAATTTAAAAAAAAAAAAAAAAGAAAAAAGAAAAAACTGGGATTGTTAACATCTTTAAATACAGGAACATCCTCAACAATAATGAAAATGTTAGAGATCCTAGTACTAGAAATAAAGCAGCTTGATTCCTAAAATACTTTGCAGTGATGTATGCAATGGATTACTTGCAGATAGTTACCTTAGAAGACAGTTCTGCTGCACAGGGGAAGTACGGTAGAAAGAAGGGATGAGTCTGGAGTGCTTTTATATTCAACTCTTCACTAAAGGGAAGAAATGAACTTTTGTTCAACACTGTATCAGAAGGTCCACTCTGGCTGGCAGCACAAGTTCATCTGAGTTAGCTCCAAGTCTGCCACAGCTTTTAGAGTTACAAACAGCAGTGCCTTCCATTGAACACAGCCAGCTCCCAGTTTTTGATGCATTCACACAAAATTACCACCTCTGAGCTCAATAAAAAAATCTGTGTATGCATCCCAGGGACAAAATGTAGCCCACTGGAGCAGAAATTACTTTGCCATAGCAAATGCCTCAGCTTTTTAAAAATGAGAAAGGTATGTTGGAATCTGACTTTGGAAGCACTGTCATGGTTTACAAACTTAGAATTTACAATTCTCAGAGATTTTAACAGAACTTACAACACCTCTCAATGCAAAGGTTTTTTGCTAGAAACTTAAGAAATATCTGAAATACCCCAAGGCTGAAAATATCAACCTATTAAACACCCTTTAAAGCCTACAGTTTTGTGCAGATACAGCCATAATGATACCAACTTAGCAAACCAAGGCTCCATAATTTTACAAGTTTCAACTGTGCCAAAACAATTTAATCAATTATGTCAACTTAAGTTACATTTTTAAGTACTTGTCTGGCTCAGGCCTAGAGTTTTATGGACTCTTCCACTGTCTGCTCCGTGGATGCAGTGTGGGCAGGCAGAGAGACAGGCATGTCCCAAGCTGTGAGGGGAGGAATCTGTCTGCAGCCCTTTAGAAACTCCCTGAGGTTTACAGACTGTTTGGTGTGACTACTCACTTAACCCAGGTTTTGTTATCCATTTCACCAGTGATTTGGTGATTAATACAGTAACTGTTTTCCATGGAATCAAAGTGGCCTAATGACATTTTTTTATAGTGCTCAGAATGACCCTTTTACCCTTGCTGGTCTTTTTTTCTACTGATGGAAAAGGAGAAGTTTGTGTGTTGTTCATAGGTCAGCCTCAGAGCTCCTTCGGTTTCATTTTCAGTCATGACTTCTTGAATTGTTATCTGTGGAGGGGGAAAATAAACAAATCACATGCCATAACTTCCACCCATCATTTAACTTACTTAAAATCATTATCTTGACTGAAGTTTATCTTCCAGACAGGCCTTCTGGATGCTTCCTAGATGTAAACCAAAAGCCTCAAGAAAGGTTTTCCTTTTTTTTTTTTTGTATTTTTCCATAGCTACTCATTTGCATTATTGACAAATATTAGTGTTACTTTCAATGTACCCTTATCTGGTTTAAGTCTAAAGCTACTGGTTCTTGTTTACGTCTCCCCCACTCTCATTTTTCATCTACTAGAAAGAAATTGCCTTTTCTCCTTCATTTTTTTTTCTTTTTAAAGAAACAGATGGGGCTCCACAATTTTTTTTTCTCCAGGGCATTTTCTTCCTCCCACAGCTGCTGCATCATCTACAGCTTTATCCTGAAAATGCTAAAGAATCCCTCTGGGAAAGATGAGGGCCGTCTACACCACTTCAATATCAACACTGTCTGTGGGAACAGTAATTTCTGAAGTCCCCTGGTTATACTCATACCTTATACATGAATAAGGCACCTCAAGAATTACCATCTCTGCTTTTATTTTTTTTTTTCATTCAAACATTTAGAGGATAAAAGACATTTCACTAAATATTAATGGAAAAGAAGCCGTGAAAGTGTCTTATACCTTTCAGTAAAATGCTAGCATTAAATATACCTTTGAAACACTGATACTTAATATTCAGGTTTAATATTGATCTAATGTTTATGTTCAGGAAAGTTGACCTTTACTCTTGCATCCTTAGCTACATGTCCTGTTATTTGAAGAGAAGGTGGTGGATCATTTGGAAGTGTTTTTCTGTGTACTACCCTTCGAAAGGGAAGGAAACATTTCAATTAATACTTCTTTCTCCCAAGGGATAAACAGGTACAGCCTTTGTTGATCCTATCAAGTAGTTTGGAATATACATCTACTTCTGTTTATTCAACACTGAAGCATTTTACATATTTGTGCTACGAGTGGTTTAACCAAGCCAAGGAGCTCTCTAGGTATGAAGGACAGCTGTTTTCTACCAAAAGTTCTTTCTACTTTTGTGAGCCCTTTTGGTTGCAAAGTGACAGTAAATATGTGCCTTCCTGAAAAGATTAACCCTGAAACCAGGGATTTCAGGTACCTGACCAGGTTCCTTGGAAACAGACCACTAGCTTTGTACTTAAGTTAAACTAGGATTCAGATAAATTGGGCCAGGTCAGCTCTCAGCTGCACTTGCATAAACCTGGAGTAATTTTACTGAGCCCACTGGAAGTGTTCTGGATTAATGCAAATGTACCTCAAGTGACAGCTTGAATCAAAGCACAGCAAAAGTTCTGTGGTGCGTTACCTTAAAAAAGAAGGGAAGTCCCAGGTGATGGAAAAGTGATACTGAGTGCTTTACCTCTGCCATGAACACAAATATACCAAAGAGTTCAGAGTCTGTGTCAACATCCACAGTCACAGCTACATCTTTCTCGTCATACTGGATTTCACAGATAGTCTTGGCTTTGTTTTCTATATAGAAGGGACAAAACAGTGCCAATTTGAGCAGCTAATTTTTGAGAAATTTCAGTTCTGCCTGCATAAAATCAATCCAGCCAGCTTTTGGGTTAATACATTCATCAAGACAGTCATCATTCAGCATTACAAAAACTTTGGCCTATGGTTGAAGAAGGGCAGAGTTTTTCTGGATGTCCTTGAATTTTGTCCTTACAAAGTCTTGTGGTAACAGAGCTTGTGTACCCACATCCAGTGTTAAATGGCAAGTCATTTCCTGTCAGGAATGTGTTTGTGCAGCTAGAGCTGACTAATCCATACAGCCAACTGCATCCCTGGCCTGTAGCAGCCTCTTCCAGGGAAGAGCTCTGAGCTGTTCTGACCTCCACTGACTCCTTTGGTTCCAGCTACAGCAACTCAACAATGTCCAAAGAGCGTGACCTGAAGGCCTTCCCCCACTTTCCTACCAGCTTTTCATTTTTGAAAAGGAAAATATGAGACTGCTAAAAAGATAAAAATGAGATGAGAGATGTGAAACCCCCCCAAATTCTTTATGATAAGACAAAACCCACAGAAATGAATGCAATCACATGGTGACTGTGGCTGTCCTGAGAACAACCTCTCATCTTGCTGCTTTTTTTCTGAGTGGGTGCAAGGAGATGATGCCACTCACACTAGTATTGATTCAGTGCCTGCTAACCTCAGTAATTCCTGCCCTTTGGTGCTCTCACTGTTGTTGAGTTTTCTTCAAACATGAATGTATTCCCCTGGGGGCATTTAAGGTACCTGATCACAGTGTAAGAGGGATATGCAGGTAGGATTTATGCCAGGGCAAGCTTTGAGGGTAGACTGGCTTCATCAGCTAATCACAGATACACTTTCAGAATGACAATTTTACTTACAAACAAGATAAAACTTCTTTTTAGGTACTACCAGGAAATCTTAGTTTGTAGCTGTTGAAGGAACAGCTAAAACATCCTCAAAGAGCTACTATAGAATAAAAAAATTCCTGGCAGGTACCCACCTGATTTCTGTAAACTGAGAATCAAGTTGATTGCCTTAGGGTAGCCAGATGCTTGGAGAACCTCACTGCTGTGCACACTCTGGCAGAAGATATCCACTTGGTGGCCAACATAATAGGAGTTTATTACGTATGTTATTGATGTTTCTCCAGCTGCAATGTGCACATATCTCTCTTGAGTAGTGGTTCTCCCTTGAAAAACCACATCTACCTAGAAAATTACATGTAGATATAAGTTCTCAAAACAATATTTAAATACTATTTAATCTTGAGACAGGAGAAAATGGAAGTGAAAGAAAATTCTTTAGTCTATACTTATGTCAAAACCTGTCCATTAACAAAATGTATCTTGGCCTTTCATTAATCATCCTTGACTTTCCAGTATGAAGCTCATTCAACCGAATGAATGTCAAGCCATGCCAGCCTCACTGATCTATATCAAATTCTCATGAGGTTCTCTTTTATCCTACAAACACAACTTCCTTTATATAAAAGATACTTAACCTACACCTACTGACAGTATTTATCAGATAGTAGGTACTCCAATACTCCCCTGAAAATAGCACCCAAGGAAATACTTCTTTAAGTATAAAATTCCCATTAAAGAGCACAGGAGCACTATTCCAGTCCCTGGTGCAATGTGCTCAAGCTATTCTCCTGTAGAGTTACTGTATCAACAATACCCAGTCTACTAACCCTAATCAGAATGGAAGAACCTCATTCAGAAAGCAGTCAAGAAGAAATTTTCCATTTCAGTAGTTCAGGTTTTAGCCATCCACAGTTTTTAAATATCAGAAAATGTCAGCTTCCATCCTGTACCTTATGAAATGGTAGTTTTCATTCAAGCCACGGGCTTGAATTACATCATTATCCAGGACAATAATTGTAATTTTTAAAAAAACCAAAACAAAACAACAAAACCACCAAACTACCTGTAAAGTTGATGGGATTCTGGCTTGTAGCAGCCATGGCGAAGTGTGATGGAAGTTCCCTGTTATGTTGGTACTTGTTTCAAACTCCTGGATTTGTCCTTCAAGAGTTGTTAAGTGAGCGCCATAAAGTACTTTCAAACTAAAGCTCCTGGTCACTTTGAGGTTCAAGACAGTCTGTGTGCAACAAAAGTAGATTGTGAAAAGACAGAATTGTAAAACTTAAAGCTCCTGCTGGTCAGGATTCTTTCTTTGGTTGAGACAGTATCATCTCAAAGATGTGTCAAAAAATGCATCTTTTATCATTTTATAACACAACATAGTTACAAATGTCCCTTTTATTTTACAATTCAACCATTTAATGCATATTCTCCAGTATGGCCATGCCTTAGTGGTATTGAAGCAGCTACATGGTTAATAAACAGTAAGTGGTTTTTTGGAAGTCTTGTGTTTCTCAGATAAAAAAATGTGCCAGGTAGTCTGGGAGGGAAATACCATTTGGAAAGGATCCAGTGAAATCCCACCAATGCTCCCCTCTGCCCTGTGTGTCCAGGGGACATTGCAGCTCTGTCAGACACACAAATGCAGTGCCCTCCTCTCACTCCACACTGGGAGCCAAGCTCCAACCCCAGGCCTGTGGAAAGTCCTGGTCTAAGCTATTCTCCCGTGAGAACAAACTGAGCTTCTGCACTCCCCTCAAGAGCAAAGGGAGCATCTGGACTCCTCCTTCACCAAAACACCAAGCGCGTAAAGTCACATCTACAGCCGCTGGTCTTCGCCATCTCGCTTCCACAGCTGCTGCTCCCCGCGTGGCATGACTCCACAATCATGTCTCCCCAGCCATTGATAACCTACCTGAAACTCAATCCTGTCTTTTATTTGCAAAGTCTTCAATGTCTCTATGTTATGAGCAAGTTTGTAGTTAAGAGACACAACATCCAACTTCTGGACAAAATTCAGTTCTTCCGTAATCTGCTCAGTCCAAGTAAATATGACAAAAGTTAACTGTGGCACATCTCTGATACGGAGACTTCTCTGAATAATGTAATTATTGGGCTAATTACACATTAGAATAAAATTATGAAAACTGTGAAAACTTTATGGTGAAGGATTGTCTAATTTTTTTAGAAGTCACAACTTCATACTATAAGAGGGAATATGCTGCACCAAGTGAAGATACCTGATAAGGAAGGTTTGATATAATTTACGAATGGGAGTCATGGATCATTGCTGATGTCAAATTTGTTGCACAGAAGGAGTGGCTGAAAGATACTGCCTTCATTTAATTAAGGTCGTTAGAAGCAAACCAGCCCCAGCAGAGTATTGCTTTTGGGTTGTTTGCAGAAACAATATTTAGCAAGCCAATTAGCTCACTTCAACCTCTATTTCACATATTACTGACATGGAGGAGACACTTACTTGCTTGCTGTTCACACAGAAATGAATAAATCCTTTATAGAAGTCAGTGTTTTTTTCTGATATCACATCAAGTAACACTCTCATGGGAATGCCAATGTCAGCAGCTCCTTGAATGTTATGGGTTAGCACCACATCCAACTCTTGCCTTTCCTGTTAATATTTCACAGCATAGATAGCAAAGCACGTGTAGAATCCAAAGCTTGCTGCAATACAGAGCTCAAACCAGAAATCTGTCTGTCCTACATTTAATATTAATTAAACTCCCACTAGCTACGTTGTTTGTCTATGGCACAGAAACATGCAAAAGTTACCAGTTGTGGCAGGAAAGTGAAATATCATGAGGAAACAGATACTTGTGTGTGTTCTCTACTCTCCTGCTCTGATGGCAAGAGAAGCCAAACTTGTAATTGTCAACAGAGAAGCCAGAGATTCACAGCCTTTCCTGTGCTGCTGTCTCACTGAATAAACAAACAGCTGTGTCTGAATAATCACTGCCTATTATTTTGCAGGGTAAATCACAGTGATATAAGGAACATCCAACAGTACAGTACAAACAACAAAAATTTACACATAAAGAGCATGACAAGGAAATGATTCAGGAAGTGCCAGAGCCTGTATCCTATTATCCTATACATCGGTTACTGCACACTGAAGGTGCCAAATTTTCAAAGATTTTGTTATTTTATTTTTATTCCAGGATTTATTACTAAAGCTTGACTATTTGTTCCAAATAAAATAGGTTAGAGTACATTACTCAGTACTTTGTACACAAACTCCAACAGCCTGCAGGGTACTCACATTAGTGACTTTTAGTATAAGGAGTCCTCGGAATTTACTTTTATCAACAGTGATCAACGTCTGTGAATCTAGGTTCATTTTATCCATTAAAAGGTAGCCTGAACCATCAATTTTCACTGGTGCTCCAAGATCCTGTAAAAGAAGAAAAAAATTTTAAAAATTCACCACCACTTAACCACAAATACATCATACCCCTGAAACTTTTAATTCCTACTAGTAGCTTTAATAACACCTAGCTGTAAAATCAAATATATCAGGCAGCATAGCCACAGGATGTTCCACAAATCTTGACAGCTTTTTAATACATTTTATAAATTTTGTCTTTTTTATTTTGAATATGTCTGAATATTTTTGATAAATGAGTCAGCATAAATATAACACTGGGCAATGTGGCAGCTCTTCCCGCCTAAATGAAAAGTTAGTTAATCTTCTATGTTTGGCATTGTCCCAGTGGCCCAATGCATCCATAAATTCAATGAAACCAGACAGTATACATAAGGTTATTATGGCAGTTCTGGTTTTGGGAAAGGGCAGATGAATCATATCTTTGTATACTCAGATTTTCCTTGACTTGCATATTGAATTCACAGATCATACTGTGATAACATGTCTCTCAAACTTTCCACACACTGTATTTTAGAAGATTATCTATTTACTTCATATATTTTTAAACTATTTCAAAGTTTGTTTCTCAGACTGCTGAGAGGCTGTAACTGCTGATACAGCCAAAGACAACTTTGAATAATCATTATTTCTTGAATATAAAAACCCTGCAGAATTCTCAACCATGTTTTAGAAAACACATCAGAGCTAGTACAAGCAAGTGCATTATCTGCAGGTACTGATTAACAGAAAATTTGGCTTATGCCATATGAAAAAACATATGAATGACTGGCTCCAAAAGTAAGATGCAGCATCAAAAGAGAATGTTTTTATTACTTCTCTGCTACAACCTTGAAATCCTTAGATTATTCTCTTTTGACTTTAGCAGGTACAATTCAACATCAAAGAAGGAAATTCTTTTTCATACCTGAATTGTTTGGCACTGGTTTTCTATAAGTATTTTCCACTGAAGGTTCTTTTCAGGGTCAAAGTCCCCATTCATTTGAATCTCACAGGCTCCCAATTTCATCCCAATTCCAATAAGATATTTTGAGTGTTTCCATGCAGTGATGGACAGCTCATTTTCCCTTGGGATTTCCTTCAGCTGGGGGACATCATGCCTGAATTGAACTTTCAGAGTAATCCTTGGCTTGCACTCTGCTCTCACTTCAAGATGGGCACTTTTGCCTTCTGTTTCCAGGACAGAGAGAAGCTCTGCCTGGCACTTGTCTTTCTGAATGGATCCTGTGAGCCGTGACTGAGTTGGGAAACTGAGATCCTATCAAGAATTAAACAAAAAATCCTTGACAAATATACAAACACTTTAAGACAAGTGTGTATTGCATTATACAGTATCAGAGACAAAACCTACAATCTCCATGCTGCCATTTTTCCCCCTCTCTACAAGAAAGGTTGTGATTTTTCCTGAATAGGACCTGATGGAAGATTTAAGGACTGTCCTGCAGAATTCACAATTTCTGTATCTTTACAAAGTTTTACATTTACAAAAATACAAAATACCTGTTTCTTCAGATTAGCAAAGTTTACTGAACATTCTATGCTTCATTCAGACTACACCAATCTCAGTTTTCAAACAAATTAACATACAAAAAAATCATAGGCCTAACAGACATTCTTGCATCTGGTTGTACAAGCTTTGGTTTTTTTAATAATTAAACTTCCAGCTTGTCTTGTGCAATATTCCAAATGAAATGTTTCTTCTCATTCTTTCAAAGGATTTCTAAAAGCACTGAAAATTCTACTATTTTTAATAGTTTAAGGGGTTTTCAGTCCCTCTTCACTACAACTTTCCTGTCATTTTTATTTTTATGTTGCCACATTGTAGTTGAGAAAGTTACTCAATTTGAGGATTTGAAAGCAAAATATAAATGCCTATGAACATCTAGAAAAAAACCCTAATTTTCCCATAGTAATTCTTTCTAATGTAGTCAGTGGGGCTAACTGGAAAAATCAAGGAAATTCTATTTTAATATAATCTACACAGACCAGGGAATTTGTTTTTGCCAGAGTTCAGGCTAATATTGCTGTTCAGCCTTAGAGGGCAGTGTCGGCCTGTGAAGGCAACAGGCAGCAAAGGCTGAGCTAATCTCCAGAGAGCACCTGTGAGCAGGACGTGAGACACTGCCTCTGCCTAATGCTGTGAGACAGGTGTGCCTTTACAGTGCCTTTCCAACACTCCAGCACTGTTATTTAAGCTAAAAGCCTCATGGCCTTCATTTGATCCCAAAACTCTCTTTAAAAGCTTCCCAGAACTACCTGCAGAAGTTGACAGTCTGTTTCTGTTTCCAGTGTCCAGTCAGCTTTATTCTGATTAGAGAAATCCCCTCTAGCCCTCAGTGTGCATCTGCCAGCCTGCAGCAGGAAAATGCCCTCTGTGGTGGAGTCTGTGGCTGCAGAGAACAAGACAGAGTTTTCAAAAGGCAGCCCAAGCTGGCTGAGCCAGGGAAGTGAATGCTTGAGCATCCCTTGGAGTGTATATTCATGCTTGCAGGAGGTGTCTATCTGCACATCCACTGCTCTGCCATCACACTGCAGGTTCATTAACAAGCCCACGTTGCAGATGTTCTGTCGAAATGAGCCCCCCAAGACTGCAGCACGAGGCAATCCCATCCTCTGCAACAGAAAAGATTACACTGTTTGAAACACACAAGGTAAAGCAACTGTCTTCCTAATTTGTTTCTAATTCAAGAGAAAGCATTTCTTCTTTCTGAAACAATCTGCTTTTGGAAAGGACCATACAAGACAGGCTTGTTTCATAGAGAAATCAGAAATTTCTCTGTGAAAAACCTGAAAAAAAAATGGGGAGGAAAGGGCAGGGGGTGGGGAAGAAGAATAAATCCTACAATAGCCTTTTCATAAATAATATAGAAGAAACAAATCTTAACCTCCACAATTACAAAACAAAAGGACATGCTTTTCACTAGATTTTAGGAAAAAAGTTTGTTTTAATTAAAAAACTATTATTAAGCAACATTTTTATGGCAACAGTAACATCTACCACTGTATTACTCCAAATTATCATCTTCAAATACACTTCCCCCTGCAAGTGCTCTGACTCATTGTTCTGCCAGAACAATTTTAATGACCAAAATTGGCCTGTCCATAAATGTGTCAGGAGACAGCTTTCTGTGAGTCAGTGATGTGAAATACACAGACTGGAAGGGCATGCAGAAAACAAACTGGGCTTACCTCTAGACTGATGCACTTGTTTCTAAGAGCAAGTATCCATCCTGTCTCATTGCTTGCCAGGCTCACTTCTCCATCAACTTCCAAAGTGCAAGGCCCAAGGACAATACCAAGGATGCCCTTGTACTTGTCACTTATCATGGCTGACATCTTCAGTTGGTTCTCTCTGGCAATTCCCAAAGAATGAAGTGAAGGCAAAGAATGCTGGAAGTCGATTTCTAAATGAGGCTGGGTGTTAGTGGTGGCACAGAGTTGCAGGCAGGCAAACAGGTCATGAAAAGAAACATGTCCAAAGAAGATGACAGTAAAGTTGCTGGTAAATATTGACCCATTCAGTGAAACTCTTGCTGGAGTCTGAAAAATTACAGAAAACTGTTGTCAAGTTTGCTTTCCTGTCAGGTCACATACTGTTTTTAAAGCCCATATTAATAGAAGAGAACTGTTCTCCTACACCATTTTGTATTCATCCTACATAATTATAAATGCAGAAACAAATGGAGAAATGGCCTAAAGCCTTTAGAGTTCCATATTAGAAATAACAGGAAGAAAACCCAAACCAACAATTAAGGGAGTGAAAATATTTGAAAGTGCACACAAAACTTCCAGGTAGTTCAAGTTCATTTCTAAATGTCTACACTTTAATACTTTGATTCCCTTCATGGTAGTTAAGACATTGTGTTATTGAGAGCAAAGTTTACAAATTAAGCCAGTACCTCAAAATGATGAAATGCAATTGCACCATTGCAAAGGCCAGAAAGTTGTTTGTTAGCAGATTCTCCACTGCATGCAACCTGTTGACGTTGTCAACAAAGCACATTCAGAGCACGAAGAAAAGCAGGTAGGACTAAAATTCAAAGGAGCAAGTTACAGGGCTGCTTTAAGGATCAAATGGATGAAGGTTCCAAAACACAGATTTAAGATTAAAGGTTAAAGTTCAGTTTCAAAAAGATAAACAGTTCAGTGTTTAGTGCACTAAATATATTACAACATTCGGCAGGATTTCTGCAAACCTCCAGTACACGTGGAACAATGTCCATCAGTCCTCTCACATCATGGTGAAATGAAAGAGAAATTTCCATAGCAATGCCAGTGGTTTTCTTCTCTATTTCAATTTTGAGCTGCTCTGTCTCCACAGTGGTTGTTATCCCTGCAGCAATCTTTCTGGAGAAATTCTGTGCACAGAAGAAATCAAATCATGGAAAGAAACAAACAACAACATCCCAGCAACAAATGGGAAAGGCAGAGTCTGTTTCACTGTGCTTAAACATCACAGCTTGTGTCAGGGCACCAGCACTGGTAAAATAAAAGTGCAAATTCATCAAGGCAGCCTCATTTCTAATAGAGATTTTAGTGTTATGCCAGACCTTCAAAATTCAATGCACCACTAATTCTTCTGGCTCCAAAACAGATTGAGAACATTCAGTACCCTGAAGGATTTGAGCCCTCAGGCACAAACAATTAAAGCAGTAACACTACTAAAAAGCAAGGCAAAGGAATTTTAGAATTCTTTCTCTGCACACCTGTGTGTCTCACCCTACCATAGTGGTTGAACCCAGCCAAATATTAGCAAGTGACTTGATGTCTGAGATAGCAAAGGATTCTTTCATGGAAAGATAATCTGCAATACCAAAGAGCTGTAATGTTGTTCACAGATCTATAGCAGAAATGCAGATAGAGAGAGCACTGGCAAAGCAACACCATACCAAGAATGATGGTCCATAGTGCTTCAGTGGGTAGGAAGTTTCAAAGGGAAAGCCGTGCTAACCACCCTTCTCCTCTTTAGCAGCCATCCAAAGGATGACATCAGGACCAGTTAAATCCAGTACCAGATGCAATGCAGGCCTGAGGCTGACACCTGATGGCTGCACACCTTAGGCCTGCTGGTCCACATCCCATTTATAAGGGAAAGATAAATGAGAACTGAATGTAGTATCTCATTTAGTCTAGATTCAGCTCCAAGAGCTCAGATGACAGGTCAACAGTATGACAAGGAGCCAGACAACACCTTTCTTTCACACAGTAATTTAGTACAGCTCAAAAACGGAGCAGCTTTTAAAACAAATACACACAGTGCACAGGAAAAGCCTAGAGTTATTATATATACACAAATTGTCATCCCAGAAATGAAATTTTCACAGGCAGAACTCTTCTTACCTCATAATAGGCAGCAGCTTCTACAAAAAAAGGAATCCCATGTTTCTTTATCTTTGAGATGTTGTGCTCTAAGCTCACAGATAGCTGGGATTTTGGAGGCTCTGTGGCCAGTCCAAACACAGCAGCAATCCTTTCACTGCCACTCTGCAGGGCTATGGCAGTGGTGTGATTTCTTGTGCCATGCTCACATGTGGCAGTAAGGATGCCTTCCAATGGCAACCCTATTGACAGGGAGGGAGGGAAGGAAAATCAACACAGCACTTCCGGGTTGTCATTATCCAATACAGAGAATATGTATTACAGATCAAAAGAAGCCTTCTGTAGTTCTTCGTAAGAAAAGATACACCTTTATAAAAAAATGTGATCACTTTACTAATATTTATAGAAGGACATGATCTACCAGGTGAAAATTGTATTGAAATGGGACTGCTAAATTAAAATGTGGCATTCACTTTGGAAATCAGGGATTTTCCTTTTCTTAATAAAGGATATCTACCAATTGGTATTGTGTCCAGCTCCAGAAATCAGCTGTCCAAAAGATTCAGAACAGATTTATTCTGTCCAAAAGAACCCATGCAAAATTACTAATAATTCCAGTTCATGAAAACCCACTGCTTTGCTTAGGAAACAACACTTGGCATAAAACTATACTTAGAGGAACTGGTCAACTTAGATCCTGTGCAGGAGCACAGATATACAAAAGAGAAACAATTTACTCTGAAGTATTTCAAAACTCTTTGAATTATTTCTGTGTCCATTTTACTGTATTTTCTCAACAACATTAAAAAGAATGCTGCTAAGACTGGATCACATTTTGTTCTAGTGTGAGCAAACACAACTCATCTATTTCCACTGGTCAGCAGTCATTTAGATAAATTCACCTTGTTACACCACACCTTCAAGTCAGAGTTTTCTTCCTACCTGCATTTTTTAAAAAGTTGATATTATGTGTGAAAGTCCCACTGACTCTGCTGTGCCCACGATCCAAGACATTGAAAAAATCTACAGAAAGAGCCTTCTCATCCACCTGGAAGCTAGCTAGCCCCCTTTTCTTCTCTTTACTCAGTTCCAGGTGTCCTTTCAGTCTTGCCTCCGCTGGGATTGCCTGACTGCCATTCTGAAACATGGCAACAGTGATATTGTGTACGATGGTGTTCCCAAACACGTTCCTGTTCCTGACATGGAGTCCATATAGTCTTTTGTTGACCATCAGATTGATGTTACCTGAAACAGGCAGAAATTACTGTGGAGAGAGATTCTTGGGACAAAAATAACCAGAGTTTTAGAAGTAATATATAAATTAACCATCAATTTAATATTGGGAGGAAGCAGAAGAATTTCCATTTGTTATAATAGATAATTTTGCCTAATCAAGAGAGCAAATCAGTTTCACATTGAGGGTTTCTCTACTAGTGAGTGTCTGTGTTTAAAACAAATTACATAATAGTATTTCTAGCAGCTGTTCCTTTTTATTCATGAAGCTGCTTGTGCCCTTAGACCATGGACTATACTGCACTCCCTATGAAGGAAAATTTACAGAGGGACTGTGACCTATTACCAGTGTAATTGCAGGCGAAACAATCCCTCCAGAGCTCAGCAGTGACCTGCTCCACCCATGGAGCCATTCAAAGGAGTAAGGGTTTCAAGTCAGCTCCCACATTTCAGAAGAGGAAAGAGGCCACCCACTATTTCCTTCAATCCATGAAAATATGAAAAATTATAAACTGTGTTTGTTCACTGAAAAGTACCCTCAACCCTATGACCCAAGGTTCATTTTGCATGCTAAATACTCTCCTCTGCATTATACAGAATCACAGAATAGTTTGGGCTGGAAGAGGCCTTAAAACCCATCTTGTTCCAACCCCTCTGCTATGGACAGGGACACCTTCCACCAGACCAGGTTGTTCAAAGCCCCATTCAACCTGGCCTTGAACAATTCCAGGGATGGAGCAGCCACAGCTTCTCAGGGCAACCTGTTCCATTTTCCCATCACCCTCATAATGAAGAATTTCTTCCTAGTATCCAATCTCACCCTGCCCTCTGTCAGTCTGAAGCCATTCCCTGTTGTCCTTTCACTCCAGGCCCTTGTCCAAGGTCCCTCTCCAGCTCTCTTGGAGCCTCATTAGGCACTGGAAGGGGCTCTAAGGTCTCCCAGGAACCTTCTCTTCTCCAGGCTGACAACCCCAGCCCTCCCAGCCCAGCTCCAGAGCAGAGGTGCTCCAGCCATCTGATCATCTCTGTGGTCTGGTCTGGACTTGCCCTGACAGGCACTCGTTATTCTTCTGTTGGGGTACCAGAGCTGAATACATTGTGCAGCTCAGGAAGGATTACACTAAAATTAAGAAGCTTCCTTAGGTAGCTGCAGATTAGAAAAAAACACAAAGGAACAGAGTACCATCATGTTTGTTGTTTTTGCACTTCAGTAATCCATCCAGAGAAAGAAGATGAGGTATGGCCTGTAATCCAGTAAAAGTGTGTTGGACTCTTCCATTTAGGGACAAAACAAAACCAACTTTTCGCTCCCTGGCTCCCATGAAATCCATGTGAAGCCTATTTTCATTAAGATTCAACTCAGAAGACAACAGAAGTCTAAAAAGACAGACATAAAAATTGCTAGTAAGATATTATTATGGTTGATTCAGGATTGTCAAGACACCCCTCATTACTCAAAGCAGGATCAATGAGAGTAGGGTGCTCAGGAATGTGTGTGGTCAAGTTTGGAGTATCTCCGAGTATGGAGACTCCACAGACTTTCTGGGCACTTGTTCCAGTGTTGTGATGCCTTGCAGTCAGCACATGCTGTTCACAAGATGTTTCTAAAACTCCTCAGTAAAGCTTCAAAGACTGGCGGACTACTTTTTCTTTAAATTTCTTGAATGCTTTTGTTATGGTTCCTAATAAAAGAAAGAGTCGGACAGAGTTTGAGTTGGAAACTAGTCCCTCTCTGTCACAATACGAAATATCACTTTGGTGCTGATTTAAAACCAACATTAAGAATTCAGCTTAAAAAAATAATTCTAAGTGCCACCATCATTTGAGTTTGGTAAATGAACCAACAATATTTCTTTGTATCTTGGTCCTGAATTGAACAGTGTTAGAGAAACACATCACAGCTTTCTGGGGAAACCTGCTGGAACAACAAAAAGCTCCATTTTCAGTGTTTTAAGACTGAGACAGCTTTCACATTGCCTTCAACAAACTATCCACTGAACTATCTGACTTTCTAGACTCGAGTATACTACACAAAATACCTAAAAGTGAGGCAATTACTCCAGTTTTCATAGTGTTAGATTTCCCTCCTAGACACTGGAACCCTCTGAAACACTGATGATGAGTAAAACCTGAGTGAAAATCCACTCCATGGGAAGAACAAAACTAAAAGCTCAGGCAATTAAGATTCATTCCATCAGTCAGCAACTGAAGTCTGTACAGACTGCATCCTTTTAGCTGTTCCCCAGAAACATTCAACAGTTTATTTTTCTCTGTATTCTCCCTGTAAAACAAATCCTAAACAAATACTCGTTCCAAAAATTTTAAGTGTTCTGTTTTCCTTCCTGTGAAGTGAACTGTAATAAATTACTCTCGAACAGCTTACCCTGGTATTTAAACAAATTAGTGCAGTACTGGATGCCCAGAACCGTAAGCAAGCTGCAGAACCACATGAAATATCCTTCTTGGAATATTTTGTCTTATTTTTAGCGTTACTAGTAAATCTAATGTGCTTCATCTAAATTGTAGTAACTTCTGATTTCTTTAACTCTTATTTCCTCATTTTCCTTATCTCATCCAATTGGTAAACACTGGGACCTCTGCAGACACAAAATTCTTCCCTATACACTTCCTATTTGTAAAATTTGAAAAATCAGCTGAAACTTGGGAGGGCCAAATTTCTATTTCCCACCTCTGCCACCTCAAAGCTTTCTACAATATCTTAAAAACCTTATAATAAACACTGGGAAGTGCCCTTTTCCACTGGCATAGCTTTCACCATCTGTTCATTCAAAGTTCTCTGTACAAAGTCCTAGGAAAGCAACTAGAACACATAAACGCAACTTACACCAACTTAGAAAGCATAAGGAGCAGAAGTATTTCAATGACAGGGATAACACATGAACTGGCATTTACTCAGTGGCCTTGCTGCAGCCATATGAAAGCAGTTACATTTAAATTTGTATCACAGAACACTCCTCAGTTCCTCAATTAACCAACATTCTGATTTCTCTACCTTGATGGAAATATTTTGCCCATGAGCTGGAACTGTACTGATTCTGGGTTTGTCAGGACTGTCTGATGGAGAAAAGCCCTCAGCTCAACAATTCTGGCATTCCTCCTGTTTTCATTGTTCACATCAACCTCCAGCATCAGCATGTCCTGTCCATTGGAATGAAGGTGAAGAGAGCCATTGACACTGTTTTCACCATAACTCTTCAGGACTGCCTGGGCCTGCACATACAGAAAAAGGAGAGCAGGACATTAAGGACCTCAGATTACAATACACAATTCTGAAACATCAGTTTGAGCAATGAGACTGCAGACAACAAGTTGGGACTGGACAAAAGCAGAGAGGGGAGTGAAGGGGGAAAGGAGTTTTTAATTCTCGTCTTTGTTTCTCATCATCTAACTCTAATTTGATTTAGCAATAAATTAAATTAATATTGCCCAAGTTGAGTCTGTTTTGTCTGCGAAGTTAATGGGTAAGTGATCTCCCTGTCTTTATCCTGTCACCATGCTAGAGCTTTCAACAAAAAAATGTGAGCTACATTGAATTTTAAGTACAATTTAACTCGATTTTAAGAGTTTTCTGAATTTCAGCCAAAACATAAGCCAACTATACCAACCACACGCAGCTATCTAGCCAGAACAAACTCTGAGTTAACTGTTTCCCTAACAATTTACACCTCTCCACTACAGTCATTGAGTATATGAATTGCAAAATCTTCAAGTTCAAGCAACAAGACTGTAATTACCAGGGGACTGACCTGTGAAGACATGTTCTTGTTGATGATGGCTTTTACACTTACACCACAGTCAAAGTGTTCCAGTTTAGTCTGCCTGGAAAACAGCTCCCCACTTAGGCCCATTGCTTGTGGAAATTCAAGCTATTTGACAAAGTAAAGTATCAGAACAGAACATTGCATTCCCGCCAATTGCCTCATGTGATTTAATGTCTGAACTTCTAGCATGAAGTGGAGAATAAGTATAAACAAATATGTGTATAAAATGTTACCAATTTTATCCCAAGATACTGAAAAATAAATCAAATGCAGTAAAAAAAAGCATGAAAACAAAAGGTCAATGTATGTCTTATAAGGTATTATTGATACAAGTTATTGATCCATAATTGGACCTGCTGAGATACCTACAGTTCCTTGTCAGGACCAGGACTCAATTGGATTAGGACACTTACCAGCATCAATTACAGTTCTAAAGACAACACAGTAAAACAGTCACCAAGACATAAAAAATAAAATGCCAAAAATTAAAACCACCAATACCTGGAATGAGTGTGTCACATCCATGTGTAAAAGATGTCTAAAATCTGCCTCACTGGATTTGTCCTGATACCTCCCTAGAAAACTGAGAACATCTTCCTTATTCACCTTTAAGATAGTCTCAAGCTCATGCTTCACCTGTGTGTTAAGAATGGGAGTAAGCAAACTGCATTGAGTATTAACCCTGTGCATTATGAAAGATCACAGAAGTCATCCCTACACATCACGAGAAATGAAAGAGTTGCAAGATTTTATGTTTTGGCTCAGAATGAAAAACAAGAAAAGCAGAAAAAATAGCTACATTTGGTAAGAAAGATGAATAGATACAGCTAGATATGGGTGAGAACCCTGAGTCCATTCTATCCCAGTACTGGTTATTATTAATAACATTCATGCATAATAATATTCTAAAAAAATAATGGATAGAGTATTCTTATCATAGATTACTACACAACATATTATTATACAGAATTAAGGAGGTCCAAGGACATAATCAACCTCTGAACATTTTGGTTGCAGCAGCTACGTGGTGAGGAACTAAAGACCTATAGCAAGTTAGGTCTGAAAAGACAGTGAAGTGTAAATAAACAGGTAATTAACATCTCCTAATTGAATTTAATGGGAAATTTACTCACATTTTGATGACTTAGAGTTAAAATGCACATTTCAACATCTTTGGGGAACATCTTGTAGTTATAAGGATGAGTTAAGCCAGCACAAATCTAAACAGAAGTTTGAGAGGAAATACAAGGAACATAAGATATATGCAGTAAATCACTCATTTGCAGGCTGTTTTGGTATGTCAGATTAAAGGAAGTTCTTGGATAACTCACATAAGGGTTTTCAGGTTGGTAACCAAGTATAAGAGTCTGAACTGTTTCCTCCACCCCATTTATCAAAACTTTTGTTTCCATGAAATAGTGCTTTTGCTTTTTGTCAACAGTAAATGTCTCCTGCAGAAGGAAGCTCTGCAGAAAGGGCACTTTAAAAGGATGCCTGGAAAAAAAAACAAGAAAGAAACATAGTGTAAAAGATCTTAATAGACAACTACAAAAAGAAATCATGCAAAGATCAGCTTGAACTCCAAATGTATCATTTACGACCAGGGTGTCAGGTACAGAAGTAAAACACATAGGACCAGGACGTTTAAGAAACTACAAAGCATAATTACAACTTCAAAAAAACTCCACACACTTACCAGAATTTTTGATAGCGTTTCCATCCTTAATTTGCTAAAGGCCTGGAAGGGCAGAGGAGGTGCTGCTCTAAAATTCTGACATGTATAACCAGCACATACACCTTCTATACCTGCATGACCAAGACTTCAGTTCAAATAGGGATAGTGCCCAAAAGCTCCTGGCAGGTTTGAAAATCTCACCCACCCACATTTTATGCTTTTTGTACAAACAAAAATCTACATGCCAAGGATCCAGTGCAACAGATGTTCAGCACTACACAGCTCTTGGAGTGGTTTACTACTTCAGTGCAATGTTTTATGGACTTTATTAGATGTTTCTGCACATTTACTTAGACCTCTTGGAAACATGCACAAACTTTTATAAACTCAGACACTGGACTGCCTTTATACATGTTAGAATATCTGATACAGCTCTTCATTTACATAATTTTTTACTGAAAAGACACCTCACAGTGTTTTAGTTATCTCTGAGTTGCACAGTGGCTCCTAAGGCAGCCTGTGCACTCCTGTTGATCCTGCTATGCATTAAGAAAGCTGAGATTTCCCCAGAGGTGATCCAGATGTCTCTAGTCTGAGCATATATTTTTAAAAAGGCCTTCAGGCCTTTTTTAGTAATGGATAATGAAGAGAGAAATTTCAGGGACAGCCAATATGTAGAAGCAGTGCACTCCTTCTCATCAGAAAATGGAAACATATTCCAAAATCTAAACAAGACCATTTGTTAAATGTTTTAAGAGGATACCTTTGGCTTTAGAACGGCTATCTAATGCCTAAGGACCAGGAAAAAGGCACATGGATGGCACAGAGGATCAGATCTGGATTTTGGAACTTCTCACCACTTCCAAGTTTGGATACACCATAAATCCTGCTGTTTTCATGCAAGGAGGCTATATGACTGAGTTGCCAACAAATATGTCACAGCACACATGGCTTGTTGCCTTTGACAACTTTGTTCACTGTCATTTCAACAAAGAGACCAAAAGCTAATGGATGCAAATAACCAGCCCAGGAAGATGCTGTGCTTGAGCAAGTTCAGAGAGCCAGGCAGGACAAAGCACAGACTTAGTGCATGTGGCACTCTCACTTTGTAAAGCCCAGAACATTTCCTAAGAGCATCAAGATGCTCATTAAATTAGGCCAAAACATTCTTAAAAGATAGAAATAAGAATACTAAACCTGAAACGGAGGGTTGCACGTTTTTGATAGAGCATCTTCTCCTTCTTCAGCTCTTTTATCTGACCTTCACACTGCAGTATGACAGGCAGACTCTTATAATCTCTCCATACAATCTCCACAGAAAAGTTTGTCGTCTTAGGCTGCACTCAGATCATGAGACCAGAACAGGAAAGGACAGTTGCATCAGATTTACTGCATTCATATTCAGGAACATCAATATGGAAACCATATTGTTCAACAGGATGCAGCAAGGCTGTCATTTCACAGATCAAACCATTTCTGCTACAGTTTCAGTCCAGATCTCCATTAATTTCTCAGGGGATTAAAAGTGACATCAGTAGAAAACAGACTCCAGCAGAAGACAAATGTCCCCTAATGTATCACTTGAGTGTCACCTATTTGCAACATAAGCAAGCTCTGGTACGTGAAAAACCTAACTGGATTTTCAAAGTATAGAATGCTATGTTTAGAAAAATACTTTTTAAGACTTCCTGCAAGGTATGAATGGACCAAAGTAACTGATCAAAGTACCTCTTTCAAGGAGAAACTGCTGATTACCCTTCCTCTGCTGCAGACATCAAGCAAAGGAAAAATTATTTTAAGACTGGAAGGGATGTAGAGATTAAAACAGCATATAAACATGGGCTGTTACCATGCTCACTAGCAGGCAAGAGATTCTGATTCTCCAAGACAGCAGAATCTTCCACACCTGTCATATATCTGCATCAAATTGTGAGTAATCACATCTCCAGCTCCCTTTCTAGTCACACAGTCTCTGTTCACCCTCTCCTCCCTGACTGTCTGTAGCTGGCCTCCAAAATAGGTGAGAAGTACTCCAAACTATGCCACACAAGTTTTTGTTTTCTTTTTGAACCTAGTTTTACACTGCAGCCTGTCAAAACAGACAGAAATAGATGCAGGACTGGAAGGGTTTAAGTTTCAACACTAGCAATAACATCTTTCAGGAAGAGAGTGCTGAGTCAAAAAAATTGCTTTTGTTTTTTTTTCTCACCATTGGCAGACTCTGATAGCTGGCCGTGAAGTTAAATTCCTGTTTTGTACTTTTAATCTTAAAGCAGAGAAGTTTGGCTCGTTCATTATTTTCCAAATGAATTTCATTCTTCACAAGCTGATTCCACAGAGATATCATTTCACTATAGCTATGCAGAACATTCCTCCCAAGATGATTAAATGTGGATGCCTGAAAAACAAAGACATTAGTCAGGCTGAGCTAGGACAGACAGCATTCCATTGTGCAGCAGCACAGCACAGAGGTGACAGAATGATCATTTACAAGAACTATTAGAAATGTGTGCCACCTTTTCCATTATAAAAATATTCAAAATTGCCATACAGAGCTCAAAGTTCATTTTATCTCCTCTAAACAAGGAGAGACAAAGACCTAAATAGTTGAGAAGAAAATAGTTGATGACCCCTTTTTTCTCATTCAAGAATGTTTCTCACATTCCTCCATGCTGTGCCTGAAGCAGTAGTGACCTAAGGAGGAAAAGCCGATAAAAGAACACCTTAATCATAAACATAAGTCAAAGATTTAGACAATTGCATAATGACAGAAGTCTACCATATTGCTTAATGCACAGCAACCACGATGAAATTAGTTTTAAACCTCTACTGCATAACACAGTCTAAAATAAATTACGAGGAAGCTTAGAAACCATAGACTCAGGGCGTAGTGATGGCACAGAGCCCTGTCCCCAAAGCCATACACTCTGTGAAGCACCTTGTCACCAACCTGCAGGAATGTGGTAGCTGGTGTGTAAATGTGAACTTTTCCTTCCTTCTCATTGCCTTGATCTTTATAGAATAGTTCCAGTACAAGGTCTTTAATGGAGAGAGCTTTCCCAGTTGTCAGCTCAGATGTCAATAAATAAGCAGAATGCTGAGGCTGATGCAGTTTGTGAGCTGTGTACAGATAGAGCCATGGGCTGTCTATATTCAACCCACCTGCAAAGGACATACATTAAAGCTGACAGAAACGTGAGATTTCAAGCTACCTGGATTCTAACTCCACAACAAGGCTGATAAGATCCTGGGGTTTCAGAATGAAGCTAAAATGCTACTATCAACCTTTTCCAATTGCTAAAATCTCTGGGAGGTATATAATGAAATTAATGTCCTTCACTAGTGTAAATGGAACTGCTGGAAGAGACCAGCCAGCTAGGCTTGGAGATTTCAAAAACTTAGCTAGACAAATCCACAACAGATGTGACCTACTGCTAGAAACAGTCCTGATGGGAGCAGAAAGCTGGGCTGGACAACCTCCGGGTCTCTCTCTTCCAATAAAAATTCTTTATCATTCTGTTGCACTCACGCAAAACTGCTCAGAAAAACCTGGCAGCAGCTTCCAACACCTGCTTTTCTAATCACAGACTGGAAATGGTTTGTGGTACTTCACCTTCCCACTTCTTCAGGCCATTTCTGGATGCATCCTTCCACTGCAACCCAGCCACAAATGGTACATGGTCATTATACTGCACCTCAAAGTTGGTGCTGCTCTGCAAATACACCTGAGAGGTGTACAAGTGCTGCAGCTGGGTTCTATAATTCACCTGTTTTTCCAGGACTTGCATGGTAAACTGGAAAAGAAGTGAAGCAAATTTAAATAAAAACAAGATTCCGTTTTTAGGAGTGTCTAAGTCAATACACACACAGTAGCAGGAAGGTCACAGCTTCTGCTTTTGCACATTTGCCATTCACTGTATAGATTTTCATGCGTGCTCACCAATTACAGACTGAGGTTTCTTTAAGATGCATTTGTTACAACTACAGGAGATTCAAAACGAAAAATGCTGTAATATTCTGAGTTATTACAACCTGCAACCTCCTTCCATATTGTGTCAAGCAAAGCAGCTTTTGTAAATCTCTACAATCATTTTATATGAGTTAACAGCGCAAAAACCTCAGACCAAATTACACTCAAACTTTTCCAGTATTTGCAAAATTTGTCTTCTAGCAAATGTCTGCAATCTCAGTGTCTCTGGGCTAAGACCTCACCTAACTCAAAATTATTAAGTCTGGGTACTTGCCCTATATTATTAGTACATATCATATTTACAAAAAAAAAGGTCATAATAAAAAAAAAAAATCAAAATTTCTTCTTAGTTTGTCTATTAAATATTTGAAGTGGAGGTCTTACTTTTCAACCATCACTATTACCTCCATGAAATAGCTGACTACAGATGAACTGGAACTGTTCTTAAAGGCTTGGCTGATCAGCAGTTTCTTCTTGTTGTTTATTTCATCCCAGTGTTTCCCATAGTTCACTTCCATCTGGGAGGAAATCCAAGATGCACTCGCTTCATGTTCCAGGTGAACCTAAAGAAGAGAGCATCACCTTTTTGCTGTGAACTCTGCTTTCTGTCCATGTTGACAGCCCCGAGTACAAGTGGCACGGGCATCCAGCACAGAGTGCCTGGGGCTGTACCCACCCTGTGGCTGTAGGTGGGAGCCTGCACACAGTGGAACTCATGCCCCAGCTCCAGTCTGTACAAGCCCTGTGCACTCGTCTCCACCTGAACCTTCTGCTGCGTAGTGCACTTGTGGCAAGGGGTTTTTGCCTCTCCTGTTCAAGTTAAATCACAAAGTTACCTATTCAAATAAATCAGAAGTAATCTTTCAAAATGTTAATAGTATAAATCTGACACTGGCTTCAAGACTTCTGTTTTGCAAAATATCAAAATTAGATTTGTCTATTTTTACAGCTATATACTTGTTGATTTATCCTACAAATGCAAAGGAAAGCACAAACTTCATTACTTAAACAGAATTTTACCTGGTTGAAGTAAAAGCACTACAAACTAATCCTGATCAACCTTTGCAGCTTTCTTGGTATAGCTCACAATATTTGATGATTTTCTGTTACCACCTACTCCCAACATCATGACATTACACGGTATTTCATTTGAAACAAAAAATAATAATGAACTTCCAGCCCTTCTGGAGACTGAGAAGGAAATTAAAATAAGGAATTTGAAGTTCCAACTAATGAGGAGGATAACTTTTTAAAACAAAAAATCCAGTACTTCTCCAAGGAAGTATTTGCTGACCACTTCGTGTGGAATAGATGTCAAACTGGGTTTATACCAAAGTGTAACTATGCTCCAAGTCTCTTATTTCACAATTACATAGCTATAGCCAGGCATCATAAGACACTGTTTAAGTCTTTTGATTGTTATTAAGTGTATGTATGCAAACATCTGAAAACACAAATTAATGAGGAGCAATTCTCACTGAAAAACTGATTTTTAATCAAATGTTGGACATGCTTGTGAAAAGCCCATTTTAAAAACGAATTGTTTTGATATGCAGACTCAAAGAGTAAAGTTTATCCAACTGAGAAGAGAAACTTGTCCCAGGTTACAGATCACAGTTTAAAAATGAACTGAAATCTTTCTATAGTGTTCTAAACACAGAGGCAAATCTTGTAGGAAAAATGAGTAATACAGAATACTTTTACTTTCCCTCTTTTTCAGTGTACCTAGAAGTCCATATTTTATCTGCAGACCATGAGCCCACAAACCCTCACGCTGCTGGAGAAGAGCGACGGCATGAACTCCAAGAACACCTGGAAGGTGAGTCTCCCCTTCTAGCGAGTATTGTCTCAGCTTATCATCAACCTTTTTCTCCAGAAAAGCTACAGAAAGAATAGAAGTGGTTATGCAGTGGTAGAACTTGAAGTTACTTCAGCTAGTCAAAGGAATACTACATACTCTCCCACCATGATGAACTCCCTGTGTAGTGAACAGATAAAAAGACACAGAGCTGGATGCTCAGACTCTCTCCTGCAGACCACACTTCCCACAACCTGCTTCAAGCTTACTGAAATGAATCCAGCCAAAGCTGCTTCTCAAAGGAAATAAATTTGACATACAGACCTTTTAATTAATTAAGGCCTAATGTGTGAACACATGGGTGGTTACCTCTACATAAAGTCAGAGCAAGGCTATGGCTTTGCAGCAGTAAAACTGGTGCAGCCAAGTTCTCAGGTGCTAGGAGTCTGAAATCAGACCAGAACTGGCTTTGATGTAGGCACTGGCAATCCACGTGAAAGCTAACAATGAAAATTGCACCAAAAGATCCTCTTCCAAAAGACAAACTGATCTTCTGCATTCCTTAAAAGTCAGTTCTATTTGAAAGTACTGTGTAACACTATGACACTTCAGTCAAAAATGAGATAAAATAAATTACGGGTTTATTCCACTGTATTATTTTAATTTTAATGTATTGATGTTATACAAATATTAAGGCTCTCTTTCTGATACTTTCTCTTGTATTTTCCTCAGCTTATTTGCGAGAAAAAAAGTCTTCAAGATGTTCAGAACAACAGGTCTTAAGAGACATTTAGCTACAAATATGTGTCTCTGCATTGTTTTGTACTAACAAAAGTGAAAAACAGCTGCTATTGTTTTGGTATGTTTTTGTTAAGTAATTCCTTATATCTTATTTTCTCCATCTTTTTCAGTAATTCAAAACAGACTTTTAAAAAAATTTCTTTTATTCTGAAATGTATATATTCATATTAATTTATGAAGAATAATAATTTTAAAATGCAGTCTTTATGGATTTGAAAGGAATTTTAGGACTAGGTGTCCAAAACCAGTCAATCCTAACAAATAAGTGCTCCAGAACTTGCATTTATATGGCAAATACTTACTGTCTTCTAACCTGAAATAAATGCAGCATCCTTCAACAAATTATTCAGAGATGCTGAAAAAGCTATCTTCTTGCCAAGCTGTTTAGTCATGTTTCCTGACAGAATGATAGGACTGCTTTGCTTTATCAGTTTTACCTCCAGCTGGGTCATGTATCTCTGCTCTCCATTCAGCATCTGAAAATCTGTCATTCCCTAGAATAAACAAATAAATCAAAAAGCCAACTCCAAGACCCTCAACAAGTTGATTGAGTTTTGAGAAAGCAGTAGGATAGACTTGGGTATTTCAGGAACGAGATGAGAGGAAGAAGAAAATGTATGTTTTTCTATACATCTAAAAACAAACCTTCCACACCACATTCATAAATAATGGGAAGGAAGGATGAATTTGTTTTTCCAGTTACACTGAACTGGTGCAAGATGCTACTTCCTTCAGCTTCTGCTGGTTTTAGGACTGGAATCACTACGAACATTGCAATACCAGGCCAGAAATTAATACGGTGTTACTGAAAATATTGGCAGTCTCACAGAGATTTAGGTTAAAATTTAGCACTGAGTCTATCTCAAAAATATGTAATAAGGAGAACTGGTAACTTCTCTGATGGATTGCTCACAAAACTGTTTTTCAATAGTTGTATTTTCATTGCCTTTCTTTTCTGTGCTTTTATGTAACTATTCGCCCTAGAATGAGAGCTCATTGAATACAAACATACCTTAATGTAATACACATCTTGGTCATCCACTATCAGCTCCAGGTGTCCAACTCGTGAACTTTTAGAAAACTCAATTCTCCCTTGGAGAAAAAGAAAACTCTTTACTTTTTCTTTACTGTTCAGTGATGCTTCATAAAACTGTACTTGAAATGATACTCGTTCTTGTTATGAACAATAGATAGAGAGATAGTAAAAATATAATAAATATTAGCTCAAAGCTAAAAAGTTAGGATCAGAATTTGCAAAGGTATATTGCAAAGTGTCCTCTGAATAAACTAGTAACTTTGAAAGGATTTTCTAAGGAGAACAATTGAGAAGAGGCAATGAAGCTGTCTCCAACAAAAACAGCTTAGTTCTGGAACTGATTTATATACTTCCTTTAGGCCTGTGCTAAAATTTGTAAACTGTGTTGTGCTGTGAAGACATTTCAGGAGCTCAGAACACTGTGCACACAAAGCTTTGCACAGTGTGGGTAAATCTTCCTTGCAATCCATTTGGAAATAACCGGGATCAAAAAAAATAAAAATGGACTGGAAAATTCTAAATATGTGATACAGTAGAATACATCAGCCCAAAACATCACTTGACCAGCATGCCAAAGAAGCTGAAATACGTTGTCTATATTATTACCATGAATTTATCAGTTTGTATTTCCTCAACTAGACTTTGTGTTCTATATTAAACTGTGATTAAAATGTTATTTTTTATTATAATGCATGGCAATATCATAGTCAGTACTTAATTGATTTAGCAACACATAACTTCATATCATAACTAACAGAACACAGCAAACTGAAACAGCAAGGCAAGTTCAGCATATGTAAAAGTTGTCAGAACAATCCATGTCCTTTAGCCTTCATTTCATCAATCCTGGTAACAGCTTTCTTCTCTAACATGATTTTATGAACCAGGTACCGAACCTGTAACTGTGCAAAATATAGTCTTAACCTAGATGCAAACCCCATTGAGAATGGGTGCTACCTAAAGCAGTAAACTGAACAGCTATCACATCATAATGTAGTTTCAGCATTAGATTAGTGACTGAAATACACTGATATTTCTCAGTTAATTGTAACAAAGTTCTCCTAACTGATATTAGCTGACAATCAGGCTCTTAGTTGAAAAACCTACCATCAATCTCAATTTTTTTCTTAGGTTGTATAAATTGGATTCTGAATTTCTTCTGTGGGACACTAAAACTTAGGTCAACACCAACATCTCTTTTCAACGCTGACTTTGGAGTCCCAATGAAGAAGTGAAAGACAGCTTCACTTGGGATCCATGAATTATCCTGAAAGAAAGAAAAGATAAGCACGTTATTCATTGGCACACCATTTACAAAACAATCTCTCACACTGGGACAACAGACTGTGTGTGCTGTTTCATAGACAAAAAGAGTATATACCTACTATCAGCATCAGTAATTTTTGTTCAACATATCTTCCCCCTATATTGGGAATGGAATTAATAATAACGTAGACCTTGGAATCCAGAGGGTTGAATATGCAGTACTGAGATTCAGCACTCTGTCACCAGAATAACCAACTAAAAAGCCAAAGTCCAGTGTGCCAGTGGTACCTGAGCAATGTAGTTATAGGCAGCTTCCACCACGTACTGCTGCAGGCCTCTGTCTTGCTTAGCTAATGTCACAGCCACTCTCAAAGGTGCACTAAGGGGGAAAACCAAACCACTGTCTGGGTCAGGATAGGACATTTCAGAACACAGCTGCCAGCCAATAATCTCAGATACTGGTGGGAAGACAACAGTTGAACATTTAATTAGAACAGCAAACAAAGAAAACATGAAAATTAACATTGCATTGTAGACCTTTTAGAAGTAACATGTGAAAAAAGAAACTACTGAATAAAAATGATCTGTCGCGGATATTTCAGAATGCATTTCTAAGACAAACATAATAGCTGAACTCACCGTCCTCCCTAGTGCAAGACCTGGTTTCTGTGTGGTCTTGGAAGACATCTATATCTTCTGTATCATTCACCACTCTGAAGTACAGTTTAGAGCTACAAACAAAAATTTTGAACAATAACTTAAAATCAATTATGCTAAAGTTATAGTAATATTTAAACAAAATTCTCAGTTATAAGCCACCTTCTCCCAGATGTGAAAAACAAGATGAAGTTCTGCAATGGTCAGTCTACATTTCTACTAATTATCACTGACTTTTATCCACAGTTTTCATGTTTAATCTGTCACTATCTTGAGATTCATCTGCCGTTCCTTACAGTCAGTATTAGATTTCTCTGTTCTGAGCAATTTGGTATAGTCAGCTTATAGCAACTCCACTCACTTCCTGGCTTCTAGATACATTTTCCCCCGTTAGGCTATGTAGGGACATCAGTTTTGTTCCAGTCTTGACATTCTTCCAGGACTTCATTCAACTGCTGATACAAAAATCATGGTCTCTGCACTTGATGGGAGCAAGAGAGTTAATGCAACATCTAACAGACTCTTCAGTCAGGCTTTTGTTCAAACAGTGCACAGTACAGGTTAGTGACTATTTTGACTTTCATTACGGTCTGTCATCCATCCTAGCTGACTGAACCTGACATCTGTAAGTTTCCCAGAGCCCAAAGGGAATGAATGGTTTAAATGTGAAGTCCAGAGACTTTCAGCACTTTTCTGAACTGCATATCCTGTGGCACCATGATGTCCCAAATCAAGAGAAACACGAAGAAGCAGCAATCCACAAACTGTAAATACTTCATCCGCTGTCATGTCCAAGACATGCTGACATGTCATTTACAATGTGTCTTCTCTTGGACTTCTATCAGAACTAAAAGTCCAAATGAAAGAGAAAGCCAGCAGAATAAAATGAACTAAAAAGCCTAGATTGTATTAATACAAGCAATTAATCTGCTTAACACCTGACAGTTGTTGAGGTTGTATGTTACAATGCAACCTTTACCTAACATTAAGGAACCTAACTAAAAACCAAGCAGAAATGTTTGGGCATGTTTATTATTACTATATTCCAAATTACACCTGTGTTTTGCTAAATACCACCTCTGGAAGCAAAGCTAAACTTTTCCTCCACCATTTTAATATCCTGATCTAGAGTCTTTGGATACTGAAGTTCCAGAAACAGCACTGATGTTCAGTAGGAAAAAACAGGGTAATACAAAAAATTCATTTCCATCTTTTGTTATAAGGCTTTGATATGAATGTATGTTTTAATGGTAAAATAATAGAAAATTCAAAGAATAATCTCCCCTTCCTTTTCTTCTGAATGGCAGATTTGGACTATGAGTCAGACTGAAACAGCTTGTTTTCTGACAAAATCTATTTCTGCTCTATCAATCTACCTTTTAGTTAAGCTCTGATTCAAGAAAGTTAACAGTAACTGGTTTAGAAGATTCCCTTGCTTAATCTTACCTGAAATTAATTATGTCCATAGATTCTTCTGGAGTGTTCAAGAAAACTTTGAACTCAAAACCCTTTCTTCACCTGGATTCCCCCATCAAGACTAGTAGATGTCCTCATTCCTGTTAACCACTTTAGACCAGCTTGTCCCAGAGTCCCCACAGTTCCCATTTGGACAGAAAGCTGGACAAATGCACTGTTGAAAGATTCATGTACATATCCTTCTATGAAATGCAGTTTCTTTTTAAAGCACTTAATTTAAACCATTTCAATAAATACACAGCTCTTGATGCTGTAACACAGTATATTCTATGATTAAAATATATTTTGATAAATTGAACTATTTTGTTTCAGGAAATAACTGAAAAGATTGCACATACACCAACACACACTCTCTAACATGAATTAAAGTACAGTTTTACTGTATCTCCTCTAAGGAAGGGATTTGAACCCAGACTTCAGCATGAAATACTAAGAAAGGGAAAGCGATGAGAACTGAGTATCACAGGGCAAGTTTCTCTCTGTCTGTACAGCCCTTAGTGAAGTTTAGCAATGTATTCAGCACATACAAAAGCTACAACAGGCAGGAAAGGAAACAGCATTAAATCATTCACTGGTTTGTACATCCATAACCTGTAACAGCATGTTTGATCCTGAGAAAAATCCACTTGTAACAGGTAAAGCATCTGCATGCAAGCAGACTCCTAAAGGAGTTTGATTTAGAGATAGAGTGGAATAGTCAGCTTAAACCAGTACTGGAATAACACAGCAAGAGAGTTCAAAATCAGACAGGAAGGACAGCAAAGCACTGCTGCCCTTACACCATGGCAACCATTCAGCAGAAGGCTGATGACTGCTTTTGTTCTTCAGGAATCTCCTAATTAATTAGTAGGCATTCACACAAAACTTTCACTTCAGGAATTGCTACTTTACACCAGGAAGATGTGAAAGGGACACATTTGCAGCATTTATTACCTTGGCTTGATATATCCATTTAGAAAGAAATTGGACTGTTGTTTGAAATCTGCATTCCCTTTGATTTTCATGTTGATTGCTGCTGAGGCATTGACTGCCAGCTGAACAGGAAAGCCTGAAATTGCTGGAAACTGCAACTGTTCAGCAGCCAAACTCATCCTTTTATTAAACTGGACCTCCTGCCCCTGTGGTGAAAAAAACACAAACAAAAACCAGAATTCTATTTTGCATAACAAAATTCGAGCATTCGAGAACTTTTCCAGATATAACTTTTGACTGCATCTATCTATTGTGAAAGTGTTTTTACCTGAGCTGATTTGGGATATCAAGAAGAAAGCAGCCCAAAGCCTGCATATGGCCATGGCAGGAGTCAGACACCAGTCCTACCCCAGTTAAAAAAAGAATTTGCACTTAAGCATGAATGGATTTGAATGAGAGAAGCAAGAGTTAAGAACCATTGAGAGAAGAGGCACATACAATTGAACAATTGTAAGAACAAGTCTGCCTAATGTACTGAATGCTGTTTAAACCAAATACACACTGGAGTCTTTTAGAGTTCACTTTAGAGAAAAAACAAGTAATATTTTGTATCTTTTACATATCTGTCAGAAAGCAGTTTCTCAAGATATTTACTTTCAAATAGAAAAAAGGTTCCTTTTACCTTCAGAAGTCTAACAGCCAACTCAGCCAGATTTAAGGAATAATGTTTCATCTGTTTTCTTAAATCTTCGCAATCTAAGAAACTAAGTTCATTTCCAAAGATTTTCATGCTTAGCTCACATTTCAGTGCCTCCTTTCTTACTGTTCTCTCAGTGAACTGCCATGATAAAGAAAGAAATCAAAGGGAATGGTGTTATAATTTCCTTTCAAACTCAAAATAAACAATTCCTCAATGCAGGCTATGCTATTAATAAAGAGACATTCAAATACTTTGGAGACCACTCAAGACCCTGGATTAGTAGCTGTTCTTTCCAGCTACACTTCAGCTCCACATCACACAAGCTGGATGTCACTATGAACACTGCTCATGTCCAGTCCTAAGATGGCAGGCAAAGGAGAAGTATTGCAATACACACCCACAAACAGAGGAAGCTTTTAAAAATACAATCTCAAAACAACATTAGGGATGTCTTGATTGCTAAATAAACTGCTAGGAAGTAAAAATTTTACATTTTCTCTCCTAATGATTCTATAATACCTCAGCAACACAACATGATCATGAGCTTACTCTCTAACAAGAAACCCTAGGAAGATGAGTCCCAAGAAGAGAGATGATCTAAGACAAACTAAATGAATCACAGTCCCTGAGTTTTCCAGCTAATACATCAACAATTGAAGTCAATTCTCAGAGCTTTCCTGTTGTGTGCATAAAACATAGTGCTCTCCAAAAATGGGTAAATTCACAAAGGGTCAATGTAACATCTGACATCAAACTGGGAAGTCAGACTGCAAACAACAGGACTCAGGAACTCAACATCAAGTGGCTGTTTACAGTGGCACAGCAGTCAATAGACAAAAGCACATCAGCGTAAAGGGACCAGAGCTCAAAATAATGAGAGGAAGCCCAAAACACAGGCAACATAATCCCATGGCTGAATGTCATTGTTTTGAGACAATAAAACAATCTGAAAAATACTAAAGATCTGGCTCTTTGCTGCTCGGTATTTTCTGCAGCTGTTAAATTCTCTGCAAGTGAGCAGAATGAGTTAAATGTGTCTTATGCAAAGGAGTCACAGTAATCCAGAGCAGTTGTCCAGTGTGAGATGGGGCCCTGTGTTTGACTGGGAAATGTCATTAATTTTTCCAAGATCTGCAGGTTCAGTTACCTTTTTGACTAACTCATTCATCTTACTGTATTTTCTACCAAGACAATTTTGGTTTGTTTTTCTCAGCTTTGGCTTGCCAAACTTTGTCACAAGATGATCAGCAGGGCTGTATCGCTTCAAATTCGAGTTCCTCTGCTTGACTTTCTCTGCTGTTTCCACTGGGGTTTCTGACTTGTGGTTTTCTTCATTAGTATTTCCAAAAAAATAGTCACTGAAAGTAGCAGATTTCGGCCCAAAACCCTTCTCTATGAGGGTTTCAGCATTCTCCAATCGCACACCAACCTAGTGAAAAGCATACAGCAGTGAAAAGCCTAACAGTGACACGTACAGGCCATGGCCAGTTCTAAAGCAGAAAATCAAATATACAACTAGATGCAACCAACAGAAAAGATTTACCAAGCAAGATCACAGTAGTCTACAAAGTTTAGCATTCTACCTCCTTCAGCATTCCATACTGGATACTTCAGTATTAGATCTTCCCATAAAAATTAGATATGTAAAGCTCAGTCCAAAATAAAAATCCTTTTTCATTCAGGTACTGTGGTTTATTTACACCATGAAGGGCCAGAAGGGGCTACTGCTATTTTGGCATGTTAAAAACAGTATTTTGGCTGGAAAACACTAACATACCCTTTTCATGCTCTGAAACAAGATTCTGTCTGGAAGCTTGCTTAAAACAGAATTACTAACACACATACATCCGTGGTATGTGACACTGAAAAAAATATTTTGTTCTCTTGCAAGCTTAAACTTGAGATCTGAAGGCTACGTTAAATTCTTTCTTTCACGTGCACATTGTTACCTTGGTACAGCAGAGGCACAGCTAAAGATTATGAGGTTGCAGGCAGGTCATTGAAATATCCCAAGCACTGGATGCTCAACGGCACTAGAACAGTGACTTCAGCTCAGTACAAATGAGTCTGTCTCCTGTATTAAAGGAATGGTGTACCCAAGCCAATCCATTTTCCACTGTACATCAAGAAAAGGAGTCTCACTATCCTAAACAGGAGCCAGAGCAGTGTCTCAGGAAGCACTGACTTTAATGTTTCATTTGAATCAACAGGAGCTGAGTGTAAGTCACTTTCCTAGTGCATGGCACTAGCAGAATGGCAGTGCTTTTATTTTGACTAAGCCCATTGCACAGAGGACTCACCAGTCTGAGGCAACTGTGCTACAGCAGTGAAAAGCACACTTTGCTAAAGGAACTGCAACAGGAAAACAGAAAATGTTTTGTACTTCAATATACCAAATGTCATTTGAGGAGGGGAATAAAAAACCCCCACAATTAAAAAAATCCATAAACTTGCCTCCAGGAGATTTATAGCCTGTCCCATAAGGTGAACAGTCAAATTTGTCATGACTGATCGTGGTAGAAAAGATGCAGGAGAAAAGACCACTGATGCTTCCATATTTGCACCTGCACCAGCTGCAATGGAAAATACCAGATGTCTGTCAGCTGGGGATCAGCTGTTCTCATACACTGTGCAAAATTCATAATTCTTTGGAAAACTGTTACTCCACTCAATAAGATGATGGTGAATGAAACATTGTCAATAGGTGAAACTCTTTAACTTTTTAATACAGCAAAGACATTACTGTAAGTAACTTCCATTTACTGGAATTCTGTATTTACTGGATATTACTGGGTATTATTTCACTAACATCAAAAAGGAAACTATTTATAATACATAAGATACATAAATGCACTGGAAGAAATGGACAGAAAATCAAAACGTGACTCTGAAAAACATCATCTAGCATTTTCCCTGAAAACAAATGAACAGATAGTAAAACAGGAAGGAACTAGTTTGACTCTTTTCTTATACCAAGGACAGCACATGAATCAGGAGAACAAAAAAACATCCCAATCCCCTGTTGCTGCAAAGGAAGTTAACTAAGGAAGGAATTAAATGTTGATGCTCACAAAAATAATCTTAAATGTTCATTGGTTCTTAGTCTCCTCTCTCACAAGAGGCAAAGGTGTATGGTATCTGCTTTGCTGGAAATACATTTCATATACTCCAATTAAGGTCACAGCAGAATCAAGCTTACATTTGGATAGTATTAAAGTCATAAAAATCAAAGTTCTCTGGAGCAAGTCGTAAAGTGTCAGAAAAGCCATGTGGGATTTTAATAATCCTTATGCTACAAAGCATTAAGTTCTAAAACTGCACATACCTGAGTGAAATGTGACATCAGAATATGAGGAGTATTTCCATGTCTCCCGGTCAAAATCTTTGCTAAGGATTTCATCAGGAATAGAATCTCGAAGATGCTCCTTCAATGGATCATCTGTCTCCAGGAGCTGAGAGAGATGACTCCAAACAAAGGAGCCCACTAAAATTCAACGAAGAAATGCATTTGGAAATCAGAGAAAAATTACAAGAGTTTTAAAAACAGATGCAGGAAATATTTTTATTTATTTATACCACCATTAATTCTAAGCCATTCCCCTGGCCACAACAGAATTCATTCATTTTCAGCACGGTTAAAATCAGTCTGATGCACCTACTGCAACAGCACTTTAAACAAAAAAAAAAAGGCACATACAATTGAACAATTGTGATTCAGAATTAGTATTCCTGCATGACACTGTGGAGTCCCAGTTTGGCCATGTATGTGCTGTGTTGTGGGGGGCAAACATTTCCCATATGTTCTGGAGTCTGGTTCTTAAATAGCAGCTTTGTTGTCTCCTGAAGATAAAAGGTAATAGGCTCCAGTGCTAGTTCAATGCACAGATACCGAATACGGATGTAACTGCATTTTTCTCAACACAATTTCTTTGTTTCAAATTTTGTTTTCTGAACGTTGGAATTGAAAACTAACATGTGCCCTATGCCTTCAAAAGCACTTGTTATTCAAACATTTATTATATAAATTATTTAGCTGCCACCTCAACAAAAGACAAGGGAAAGAAATTAAGAATATTCAGGAGTACTGCGTTAAATTGTTTAAAATACACAACATTTTGGATGGACTTATAGAGCTCCTTCATAAATCAGACAAATTAAATTTTCTGCATGGAGCCACAGGGAGGAATCCCTGAGGGTACACCTTGACAGGATTTTGGAGGTGCATGCAATTTCTCCGTGTCTGAACTCTGAACAGAGAGGAACGAGTGCCCTCCAAACCACAAGCCACATCAGCAGGCGAACACAATGCTGAGCCTGGACTCACCATCACTGCAGGATACACTGGTCCGGACATAACATCCTGGGAAAACAGGTACCAGCTCCAAGTCAGAGCTGGCCAGGATCCAGACACAGTGCAGACAGAGCCTGCTTTCATCTGCCTGCAAACAATCTTCTAGATACCCTTCTCATGTTTGCTTCTTCTTGACAGATGTAAATGCAAAGGATTAGTCTAGAGGTATTCTTCACTGAACGTGGTGAAATAATTTTAGAATATGGGAATATTTTTTTCTGCCACCTGCTTCTTTCTCACCTTAACAAAATGCAATTTACAGTTATCCATTTGTATTTCTAATGCACTCAGCATCAAAGCTGTTCCATACATCCTTCTCAAGAGCCTTCAGTGAATGAAATGCTGACAGTAGAAGGGATTAAATCTATGAAAAGTCAGTCCTTACTGACTATTGCTAAACTAACACTATCACAGTTTCAAAATAAAACTCATACAAACAATCATTTAGAAACCATCTACAAAGCATTGAGATGAAATAAAAATTGATATAGGTTGGTACCATTACACCTGCAAAGTAAATATCACATTGAAGTATCAGTTAGGAACATGTAAGACTTCAGTAGATGCTTGGCTGACCTTGGCTGGATGTTTCTTTCAGCAAAGTCTTTTGAACTTGTTTAAATAACTCTTCATGTGGACATTTCATTGCTATATAATAAGCAGCAATTCTTATTTCCACATCTTCACTGGTTGCTTGATACAACTGAAGTAATACAGCATTCTAAGAGAGAAAGATAAAAATATAAAGACAATTATGATTTACTCCCCTAAAATACCTCACGTGCACTTTCAGGCCCAGGTAGGTTTTTGTTCTCAAAGAGCTACTGCTATATTTACAGCTATTGCCTTATAACTGACAAAGTCCCTTTGTGTAACATGGATACAAATGTATGTACATATTGTCTATACTACCTTACCCACAAATTTCCTGAACAAACTGTCCTTATGACCTTGAACCCTATACTGACGAATCGATACAGGACTCTGCAATGCAGAGCGTCCCTTGCCAGCACAACTGTTAAGGATGGTTTTGTTCCACCACAGGGGAGACCTGTCTATCATATCTCTCACGTGCCACAGCCAATACACAGACAACAATGGCCATGGTTTTGTTCACAGGCTATTAAGATCATTACTTCTGGTCTCAATCAAAGAGCAGGACTGCAACAAATTTATTCTGTTCAATATTTCCCCAGTATCAACAAAGATGACTTTTTAGTGAACTGCCAGGAATTAAGAAACTGGTGACTGACACTACGAACATTTTTATTAGCATTTAGCAACCCCAGTCCACCCAGTTCAGCAGTTCATTTGCTAGACAATGATGTGGTATATAACATAGAGACTTGATACTTTGAACACGTCTAACGAGCAACACCAAGCTTCATAACTGCAGAACAAGTGACCAATCCATGCTGAAATTAAATTCTAGGAAGCCATAGAGAGATGCTTCTCCAAGTGCAAGTCCACGTGGAGCCTCTTGTTCTTCTGGAGCATCTCTGTCAGCTTTGCCCAGGCCAGCACTCCTGGCTTTGCCATTCTTTTAAACATCAAGGTATTAGAGATAAACAAGTTTTGAACTTTCTTCCATTAAAACATTTAACAAAATGTTGTAACTATGGCAGTGTTATTGCAAATCACAACAAGCTTCTCACATTAATACTTTATATATCAGAGAATGAAACAGTGAAACAGACTATGGGAAAAATCAAGTCCTGTGGGTTCTCAGCCATAATGCCCCCAGACATAAGGCACCCAGCTGAAGTGACTAATTAGGAAGTCACAAACACTGCCCCAGTCACTGGATGTGTTACCTCAACCGCAGCAAAGCACATTATAGGACTGCTCATCTGGGTGGTTCTACCCTCTTCTCCAACAGCAGAGGGGGCTCTGCTGGAACACGTCTACACTTGTTCCTTATCTGTTTGCATGGTTTGTAACTATACCAAAACTCCCAAATCTCTATCAGTGCCAGGAAGCCATCAGTCACCTCTGGCAGTAAACCACGTACCCTGACAGAGCAGGGAATGCGCCGGAAGGCTTGGACAGCAGCGAGGCGAATTTCCACGGGATGACTCTTCAGGGAAGCACACGAGCTCAAAGCAGGAGCCAGCGAAGCTGCTGCTAGCCCCGCATTTCCAATGGCTTTCAACACCAGCTGCATCTGTAAATGCAAATCAAGGTAGAACAGAAAGCTCTCCATGTGCTATCTGCTGTACATTGAATTTTATGGCACTAACATTTTCTGTGCAAAACTCTGTTTAAAATGATTACTGGTCATTTGGAGAGCTTACTGCAGCCCCTACTGTACCACCTATACTCTGGCTTTACTGGGAGGACAAGACACATATGGACCCCTGTTCTATTCTAATGCCATGTGGCACTTGTGAGAAGAACCTGACTTAGACCTGGGGGAATTAGAAAACATTTTTAAAAGCCTGCATTGCAACAGAAAAGAAAAAGTCACAAATTCTATGTACAGGAAAATTTTCTCAAGTTCTTTGATATTTTGTCCCTTTTGATCACAGGTATTTAGACCTTTTAGTGATTCAACATGGAGTTCTGCACACAACAGCTAAATTAAAATGGTAATTTGTCAACAGGTGGGTGTTCTTCATACTGATCAACAGTATGAAGTTTGCTTCATAAGGAAACCCAAGACTTTTCCTTATTTCCACACACAAGAACACCCATACTGATAGGTCATACTTGTTGGATTACAAAATTTTATCGGCCTGTTCTAGCAAGGAATATTCATTCACTGAGCTTGTATTCATAGCTTTCTGGAAATCCAATTAATACCATTTTCATCAAACACGTTCTAGATCATAAAGGGAACAGAAAGCACTATATCATATGCTTCTGTATAACCAATACCTTGCTGAGATGTTCTGAATCTTGCACAGTACAGTTTCCTCCCAAAAATTTCCCAAGAGTCCTCATCACACTCTGCACAGCAGGTACATGATCACAGGAGCTGTGAGCTGAACAAAACCTATGTACAAGAGCAGTTACTCCCAAGAAGCAGCTCTGGCTTGCTCTAGGTGACTTCAGCAAAGGCTGTAAACAAGTACAAAAAGAGCAAGGTGTTTCAGAAAAGTCATGAGAATGACTATTGTAACATACCACAGATAATAAATGTATCAAAATATTTACATACTAAAACTCAATCTCAACAAAGCTCTCTGGACAGAGCTTTGTACGAATCTGTGAAGAAGACTGTTACTGTAAAATACAAAAATTATGAGCCACCTAGATTCATTACAAATTAAAAAAGAAAAAGCAACATCCACTCACAGCAAGAGATTCAATCATGCCTGAGGTGGGAGTAGAAATGAATGTAAATGACCAGAAGAAATATTCTACTTTGTCTTCCTCAACTTCTGCAGAAGCTATGAGGTCTTTCATTAGGACAACACATGCCTCTGTAGCACAAGATGGGAGAGCATCTATTAATGGCTGCCTGTAACACAAGAAAAAAGTACAGCAAATCTAAAATGACCAAAATACTCAAGAATCACATAACAAATACATTGATGCTGGGCTTCTTTCAAAGTAAATAAAAGTCCAGTGGCTTAGCAAATGCCAGATTTCACAGAAATCAATGTTATCTTTTGGTTTAGTGGCCTTACGGAAATATGCCTCAGCCAGGATGTGATGGAAGTGCACTGGTGTTTCAAGAACTGTATCTAACCAGATTTTCAAGAAAATACTCAGTTGCTTTCTCTGAAAATGAAGCCACATCATATCCCAGGTTTGACTTCTAAAGACTGAGGTACCTTAAAGCCCTGATTTTTTATTAAGGTGGTTTATTTGTTTCATTTCACCTGTAACAAATTAAAATATTAAACCAGAATTGCCTAGCTTTTACTTCCTGTGCTTTTTTAGACCTTATCTAAGGGGAAAGCTTACACCAGCAGACCATACACATTTTGGCTCTTAAGAGTCCCTCTGTAAATATTCTATACCTGCCTTCTATACTGATGGAAGGACACTTTTGCATTATCTAGAAAGCAGTTAAAATAAATGGCATGAAAGCATCACAGAGTAGTCTGCATGGGATTCTTTTTCACTCCTAAACTTAACAACCATGTCCTGAGTAAAATCAGCCTAAAGTTAATACAAAAGAGGAAGAATAGTTTAATTACTGTCTAATACTGAAGAACATTAGCATGACTATTTGTCAAAGAATGAGAATAAACCTAACCCAAAACAAAATTTCCCCCTTTTGCATCAAGTAAAGATATTGTTGCAAACATAAAACCTGGCATTAGATTAATTTCAAACAAGCTGATGACATTTTGTACTGAAACCAAGTAAAAGAATTGTTTCATTGTTTTCATTTTTGTGAAGGAAGAAAAATTTAGTACTGATTTTAATAATACTGGATTAGTATTTCTGATAGTCTCAAACCACTGGATCAGAACTACTCCTGACTGCAGAGGAGTAGGGCCTTGATCTTTAAAGCCATGGTTCTACAGTCGGTATAAACCACCTTGAGATCCAGCTGCTACTGAAAGATGCAGCTCCACCACATCCATACTCCCAGCCTAACATCTGTCTCCTCTCATCCATGACTACTAAGGGCATTGAAGGTACAGATCCAGGTTAAGCTTCTTCATAACAAATGGCAACATAAGCTTAAAACCAGCAGAACTGATTTCCATCCAAGCCATGACTCAGGTTTCCCATTCACTTTGCTTTGGAAACAGGAAGTCTGGCAATGGGAATAGGCATGGGACAAGAAAGTCTATTTTGCACATAACATTCATTCCGTAAGGAGACAATATTATCCCTCTGCTACATAAACAAGATCTGCAATACAAATTATTCCTTTAAAATGCTCCAAATTTAAATCCAACATTTGGGCACAGACTTAAAACGTTTACTATTTTAAATATTTGCAAAACATTTTTTTCCTGTATATTTTTGAATGCAATTACTAAAGGAGCCTTACCAGTTGTCTCTGCACTTAAATGAAGATCTTTGCCATAGTGCTCTTAAGGCCTCAAGAGAAAGACGTCGAAGTTCAAACACGAGAGTCATGAAAAGGTCTGCAGTCTGTAAGTGCACAACCACAACTGTAATACTCCTGCTGTGTAGAAACCAGCTTCAGAGAACAGAGCACAAGAGGTTATACAGGCATTGCCACTGATTTACCATGTAACCTGGGACTAAACCCTCCTTTCTCCACCATGTCTTTACATTCCTTCCCTCACTTGCTTTTCTCTCCAGACTGCAAACACATATGGAGAAGGGCTTTTGCTTTACATGTCAGTCAGTCCCTCAGACAAGAGTGCTCAGCAACCACCATGCACACCACTGGCATACAAATGAATAATAAACCAAAATGCAGCACTGTGGGTACAATCCAGAAGAGAAAGTTATAATCTTCTGTGAATTTGTATAGCAAGATCCTGATTTATGACCAGAACTGCTGACATGGCTTTGACGCAAATGAAACAATAGTCAAGCTAACTGTATATTAATCTTAGGTTTATGCGAAAGATCATTTCACTGAAGTTTGGGCAACACTTAGAAGTTTCCCTTGAGAACCCTTGGGCTGTGAGAAATTATTGCATCTTACTGGAGAAAAGCCCAGGATAACTGCCCTTACCTCTGCAGGCAGCACAAGACTGGCTGGAAACATGGAGGCAGACGAGCTGTTCTCTCTCGCTAAGAGGAACTGCTACATCATACAGCAGCTGTTTTACCTGGTATTTTAAAGGCTATATAGCACATTAATGTGTTCCTCTGAGACCTGATCCAAAGTTCAAGAAAGAAGATAGGTCTCATTACTCGAAAAATTAGCAGAATGTTCAATACAGTATCTCGTATATTCATTTTAATCAAATTTTATAATGTGTAAGTTTTAAACATGGTCCATATGTCAGATTCACTTCAATGCTTTATTCACCTCAGATGTGAAAGGCTTAGATATAGGACTAAATTTCTGGTCCCAAAGAAAACATTTTTCTTCATGTAAAAATCATACAAAGTCCAATTCCACTAAGTCACATTTCCAAAGGTTTGGGGAGAGACCTACTTTGACTTCCTGACCTTCCTTCCAGGAGCTACTCCAAAAAACAATGAAAACATGGAATAACCCAGTGCCAGCATTTGATTTTAAGACTGCCAAGACATTTTCAGTAACAAGAAGCTGTCTTTCAGTAAGAAGTCTGAGTAATTTCTTACTGTTTTGTTTGACAGGCTGAGGGAGTAATTTGTCAGATCCAACACAGATACAGTTTATGTTTTTATTCTTTTGGGATTTATATTCTTTTTAGAAATAATACATTAATTTCATCAAATTAAAATTTGTTCTCGTATGTGAAGCCCCACTTATGTATTAATTCTGTTAAAATTTATAATTCCATAGCTAAAATTCAGATAGATCCACATGCATTCCCTTCTCTTCCATTCCATCCCATCATTACCATTAAGGTCTATTTTAAAAAGAAATTACAAACCTGGACATTATGGAGCTGGTGAAATATATTACATTTTATGGTCAATAAAATATTCAGAGAACTGTGCTTTATGTAATTTTTTAAAAGCCTTTCTAAAGTGTGGGCCTTATGTGCGTTTTTCCACAGGCAAATCCACTGTGGGCAGTATGACTGGGGGGCTGGGGACCCTCACAAATCTCATCACAAGGAGTTGTTTGTACAGCTGCTGCTGAGCCCAGGTGGCCCATCAGCTGGAGCCTGCAGCACAGTTCAAGATAAAACTGCCAGACTGATGTTCTTTCAGGTGATACAATTCTAGACTATAGACTGACTTCATTCTGCTTCACACCTGCTGACTAGACAAGCTCCGATCTAACAACTTCGTGCAAAATTTTGCAGAGAAACAGCTATTTTTACTTTCCAATAATAAAGCTTTAGAATGAACTGTCTGACCAGGTGGGCTGTTTTCATTTTTTTAAGGTCAGCTGCATTGAAATTGAGCTGTCATTGCAAATTCCTCTTTTGGAGTATCATAATAACAAACTATATTCAAATCTGACTTCCATGCCCACCTCTGAAAGAAACATAAGAAAGCCTGGCTTTTATTCTACATAGAAGCTTGCTTTTCCTTCTACCTGCAGGCCTGCCATATTTTAAAAAAAGCAACTAGGTAGAAGCAAGCAATTAGAATGCCTTGCCAGGAGAAAAAAAACCAACAAAACAACCAAAACATGAAAGATCATGCCCTGAAAGTAAACTTTTTTTGGGTCAGACTGGGGTTCAGGAGCAAGGCAAAGCAAATCTGACTCTTGCCCACATTGCTCAGTGTATACACAGCCACATTCACCAGAGCTACTGACCAAGCACCAAAACCCAACCAGCCACTGGAAATGCAGCCCCAGAAGAAGTGGTGTGACAGGCTTTTCTCCAGCCTCTCTCAAGAGAGGGTCCCTTCTCCCCATCCCTTTTTCCATTCTTTGTCAGTATGCAGCTTGTTCACTTAATGGTCCATTAGCTAATCTACATCCACATTGAAATTCAATCTTGTCTCATAATAGCATTAAAAAATTAAACAACAACTTTGCTTCCTTGGAAATGACACAGTCTCCACCTCCATTTTCTCATCCCTTCACTGTTTTCCCTGGAGTTGAAGATTTTCCCTTCCATTTATTCTTGGTTTTGTGTCCTGAAAGAAATGCATAATCTCACCTCATTCAGAGTCAAACAATAAGGGGACAAACAAGCTATACATGCAGAACAGCACAGCAGTCTCCCAAGCAACGCTCTGGGCATTCCCATAACTTCTTTCCTGGCCCAAAGGACATTTTACTGGTTGAAATGAGGGATGATAAAGATTCTCTTTGAAATGTCTTGTCACACAGAAAGAACACTCTGAAACAGTGAAAATGGTTGACAACCAATCAAACCCTGAGATGGGATGGGCACATGATGAATAATTCACCTCTCTTTTAGGCAGTGGCACAGACAGCAGCCACTTGTGCTAATCTTAGTGATTTACAAAACAAATTTCCCACACATGAAGCCAGTAAGCCTCTTTGGAGGCAGAAGTGACATCCCACTGTTACTGGGAAAAATCATCTACCATTCTTTCAAAGACACTGAATTAAGAGTGTTCCATAGAAGGCAGGATTTAGAGAAAGTTTCTCAGGTCTGCTGCAGTAATTTCTTTTTTCAGCATTTTCCAGGCAGTATGTGGCCCTCTAGCCTGGGCCTAAATGCCATTTCATACTGCTGTAACACTGACAACCACATGGAGTTAAGAATTATCATTCCCAAAGAGGCTGCTTTTATTCTATATTAGCACCAACCATTATTATATGGCTCTCTTAGCCCTCCATAGCTGCAGTCCCCACAGCATGCAGCTAAAAGAAATGGCAGACCTGCTTATAACTCACAGACAGAAGTCTATCCCAAGTATTCCAGCACCCACAAAGGCCACCTACTGCTTTCTCCTCAGCCTGGTGCCAAGGCCTTTGTCAGGCTGTGGTACCAGGTCAGACTACGATCACGGTTTAACAGATTGGGAGTAAAGTCGGGGGTTGGAATTTATCACAGCTGACTGAAGGTGCTGGCTTCAGCAGCTGTGACTTATCCTGCTCCACCCTGTGCCTTCCCCTGAAGTCTCACACACAAAACATGAAGGCCCACCTGTGCTCATGAATCACAGGTGATGCTAAGAGAAAGGTGAACACACCCAAGATATCACTGCAGAGCTGGAATCCAGCACTGCACTTCTCTGCAGTCCCCATAAAGCCTCTACTCCATCCCCCAGTATCTATGTACAGCCCAGGGGAAAGACAGGCAGAGCTTCATTCTTTGACATGGGACTTAATCTAAACAAAGGAAGGTGAGTGCGTTCTATGCTGGGTCTGAAGTGTTCTGTTAACATCACTTGTACCTATGTGCATTTACAGGAGAGATCTCAGCCCCTCTGCACAGGAAATCACCTTGCTCCAAAGTACAAACAATCTAACAAGACATCAGAGGACAGGGAATATATCAGGAATGAGCTGATTAAACTCATCAGTGGCAAATTCAAGGAGGCACCAATGCCCTGTTTAGTGCCTTTCCCATTAGACCATACTTGTTTTCTAGTAATATCCTGACCAAAAATTACTTAAAGAGTGTGTTCTGTTTTCACATGAACTTTTTTTTTTTTTCCTTATTTTTCTCTGTAGGAACATCACTACCAGCAAGAATCACTCTATTTGAAGGATAATGGGATATGAAGTGTCCTCTCTTTGCCCTCGGTTGATCTCAGGTGAACAGTGGTTAAGCATAATCATCTGTTGATCTTTCTGTATTGCACATAACAGGTATTCTTGATAACCTCTGAATTTCACAGAGATAGGGATCTTCATTTCAAACACAGTGACAATTACTGATTCAGTTGCTGCCAGTATCAACAAAAAATACAAGACCTAAGTGAGCTAAGGAGACAGGCAGACCCTCATCTAAAATGATGGTCATCATAAAAAGTATTTAAGCCACTGCCTGTTCCACATGACCAGAAGATTCCACCCTATCTTAGCAGCCTTCATCAATGAAAATGGTCTAGGGGGCAGAGATTCCCTCTGGACTCAAGCAGCATCCCCAGAAAAGATGATGGTTATTAGCAGAGTCCATCAGAAGCACAAGGAACCTACCAGCCAAGACCCAGAGGCAAGGGTTTCACATGCAAACTGTTTTGAGGGGATGAGGCAATATAAGGACAGCAGAACTCCAATAAGCATGGAAACAACAGCACTACCAGCAGTAGTATCTCACACTAAAGCTGTAAAAATGGTGTTTTACAATAAAGTATCAAAACTGCCAGTGACAACCCAAACCAGACACTTTTTATGTTTTTGGTTTTTTCACAGCAAAATAAAAATTTGGGACATTTTCTTTCAGATTATTTTAGAATATAATTCAAAATTGCTTTTGCCTAATATTCAGGGGTTACAGGATGGTTTGACTCCTCAGTGTGATTTACTGCTTTTATAAGAAAACAACACCTCAAACCATTTTCTCTAATTCCACATTTTAAAATGCCCAAAACAATGGAAGGCTTCAGTGTTTCAAAATTGCTGCTCTCCTGGCCACCTCTTATCTGTGCAGGAGAATTCTCAGCCCCCACAGAGCCTCACAAGGAAGCAGAGGTTGTGTGTACAGCTTACCTCATAACTTGCACTGTGTGCTAAGCAAAGCTTCCACACCAGTTCAGTCACTTCTCCCCCAGTGATCTCCCTCTCAGTTACCTCCCTTTCATAGAGAATATTGGTCACATACAGATCCTCAGAGTCCCCTGGAGAAAGGAACATAAAGAAAAAATCAGATCTCTGGTGGTTTCTGGCCATTTGCTATGGCTCACCCTTATATGCAAGGGGAAAGTTTCTCTCTGAGGCTTTATTTCTCTCTTTAAGAGTCTCTCTAGGCTCAGTACAGCCAAGGGATAAATATGAATGCCTGCAGTCAGCTTGAATTTAAGAACATAACAGGATAAAGACAAGTGTGACCCAAAAGAAAGAGTCACAGAAACAAGACAAAGATACACATGAAAAAAAGCCCTATTTTCCATAGATATGTCTCTCAGGATGGCCCTGCTACTTTACATTCATCACCTTTTCCAATGTCATCTAATCACTTGTCCCACACTTCAACCACCCAAAAAATCAACAGGAGATCTAGGTGCCAAGAAAAATAAATGGCTTGGCTCTGAACCTCTTCCTGAGGAAGAATCCTATCATCTTATGTTGGTAGAATTATAAACAAAGTGTCCTGGAAATTTGGGGGTTCCTTTAAAAAAAGAACCAAACAACTACTTAGAAACAGACAAAGAAAAAAATGTTTCTCAGTATTTAGAGTTCAACTTTGAAATCATTCCTCAGGCAAGCCACCTGTTGACTTCAGTAAAATTGTTTTCCTAGAGAAACACACAGAGCAAAGAAGCAGCAAAAATTGAAACAGTTCTCAGACACGGCATGTCCTTAGTTCCATTAGGACTTGCAATTATTCAGGCTCCATTTGTATAAAAAGTAGGAATTGTCCACAGACATGGGAAGGCTGATGCTCTACATACAAGGGCACTAGGTATGTAAAGTAGATAAACAGGAGCTGGCCATTACGGATTGTCACTTTTGGAGACCCACCCAGTTTTGAAGATCCACACAGTTTTGTAATGGCAGGCCCAAGCCCTCGAAGAAGGGACAGCTCGGCCCAGCCTGTAAAAACACCTACTTTAAAACAATTTAATACATTAAAGGTACGAATCATAGGTGCAAAGAGTTCTCACAGGCAAGACAAAGCCACAACATTTTTCTAGGAAATAAATTTGCTTTGCTTTAGCAGAAACATAGTTACCTTTATTGTAGAGTGTCTCTGTTTGCACTTGCAAGAGTTTGAGAGAAGACTGTGTCTGCATCTCTGCCCCGCTGCCCTGGTGAGGGAACAGCGTCACACGGTCGGACTCAGTGCATTTGGCCTCCTCCAGGACTCCATCCTTAATGCTCTGAACACATTCCAGCTGGGAAGACAGGATCTGCTGTTCAGACTGAGAAGAACAGATACTTCAGGAAGATTCTTGATGACCTATGCTAGCCTATCCAATCCTTGCTCTCCCAACTTCACAGACAATTCCAGTTCTGGGACAGTGAAAAGTCTCTTGTCTATTCCTCTGACAGTGCCCAGCCTGTGGTTAATGCACTCCTTATTTTGGCCTAGTTTTTCATCACAGAAAAACAATTGCTATTAACTGTCAGAGTCAAATAGTGTCAATTCATTTCAGTTCACAAAGCCTCAATGTTATGCAGATCTTTGGTAAGCAAAGTAGAAAAAAGCAAAAGGCTGGTAAATTACCACTATCTAGTACAATACAAGAAACAGGTAATATTCACCTAAAAAAATACCACAAGATACAAATATTGACTGTATTTGCTCTCAACAGTGGAAAGCTGTAAGTCTGGCAAAACTTCTATCTTTCCAAAGTTTTCTACAAATAATAATTTTATTTTCCTCATGTATTTTTTCTTACCCACATCTCGCTATTCCTCCCACAGTCTACCTTTGTTTACCTGTATAACATATTTTAATGAGTTTAATCCAGGTGCCTAAAAATATATATTATAATATATATAATAATACAAAGCAAATTTGAATTAAAACAGATACTATGAATAACAGGGAGAATAATATTCACCATTTCTTTCCTAAGAACTCAAGTTTGGGCAGATGCACTTTTCAAATAAGTCAAAAGGCCCTGTGGAAGAGTCAGTGTCATTCCCCAAAACTTACCGACACGTGAGGAAGAACAACCGACTGCACAGAAGTCAAACCAGAAGAGCGATGGGAGCAGAGGTTTAGGTCCTTTGTCTTTACAAGAATGGGCCCCTTTTGCTGATACCTAGTTGGGCATATTCCCAGGACATCCACCTAGTAACAAATATACACTCTTGAATCACACATGCACACATACAATACAAGGAGGTAGTATAGGTTATTGCAATTAGTTTTAATAATTACTGTTTTTGTAATAACAACAGAGACCTAAATTCTCCCTTGCAGAACACCGGCTTTGCCACAAAGCCATGAAAAGGCATATAATTTTAAAGACCTTGGTTGAACTTCATAGTAGCCAGGGTCTATTGGTTTGTGTAATTTCACTGTGTTATTCTGAATCAGATCATTTACAAACATATGCTTTTTCATTTAAGATTTTGTGGGCATGCAGGGAAGCATTAATTCAGAAGAGCATTACTAGGCAGAGTAACTTCAACTACAAATGGGTGTGCCAAGCCTTACTGCAGAACATCTCTTTAAGTACTGACATGCAGCAGTAGCCTGAGAATGAGGCAGTGCACATCACGCTGAAGGTCAGTCTAGAGACAGGTCTTCACAGCAGCCCCTGAGGTGTGTCAGCTGAACCCATGCAAACATACAGGTGACAGCAGGGTATGCTGGACTATTGTTTCAGTGTAACACAGCAGAAATTGAGTTTAATTGAAATAATTGCAAAGAGCTCTGAGAACCCTGATCTTAAAACCTCCTGAAATTAATGAAAAAAATAACAAAAAATAATCATGAATTGTGACTATTGTATTTCCTCCAGAGAACAGGTAAAGCCCTAGCAGTAGAACTCAGGTAACCAAGTAGTAGATTCCAAGCCTCAACAAGAATGCAAGTTATAGATAATTTTAGAACATTTACTACAAAAAGCAATCAGATCACTGCCACTGTCAGCTGAACCAAGTGGCAAAACCCTTTATTTATATGAAATAGACTTAACATGTACAAAGAGCTAAGAGTCACCTCAGAGCACGACTGACAGTCTCACCTCCTCAACGACAGCACCAGCAAGGAATTCTTGCACTGTCTGCAGGACACTGAGAATGCCTCGCTTGATGTTCAGTGCCCAGGTCTGTTCACTCCTCACAGGACAGAGCTTTAGAACTTTCCCATCGTGGAAAGAAAAATGAAGAGGATGCTGTTCTAGTATTTCCCTGCAATAAAAGAGTTTATAATTTCTTGCTTTAAAGAGTGCAAGTCACTTTAAGACTAGACTCAGATTCTCCTCAACAAAGCTGCTCCTCCACAATGGATCTAATTCTGTATCTCCACTCTTTATAGTAAGCCTCTATTCTTCATAAATTCCCCCTGACCCAAGAAGTCCTTACAAAAACCCTGTGAAACCCTAAAACCAAATCCTCTCAAGATAATCACAGCACCCTCAACATAACTGTAACACTTAATAAAAGCAGTCCTGGCAGATTATTTATAAGTAAATGTACTTAATGGCAATGATTCTTGTTTAATTAAGACAGAAATTCCATTTAAAGATTCAGGGTGCCTTTAGAATGTCTGAATTGCAAAGTAACTGCATCATGCCTCTTCAGCTGTGATGCACACAAGAACAACTGCTTTCCAATTAACCCATAATTTCCTGCTCTGCTAGGTGTGCATACTTGGGCTCTATCCCAGATTGATTCCCCAATCTCTGCTGTCACTACACTTCCTAATTGCTTTTGCTATCCCAGATTGAGAGTACAGCGTTTTCTACCTTTCCAAGAGATCACTTTTTAACATTGATTTTTGCTCCTAATATAACATACTTTAATCATATATTTTTCCTCTATATGGGGAAAAATAAACCATCCAAAGGAAGAATTCTGCAGTAGCCCAGTGGTCAGCTCCCATACAGGGAGCTAGTCAGTTCATCTGCACATTAACTGGAGAGCTAACTATTCATCTAATCAATCAGGTCACAAAGTAAGAGATAAGATTTTAATACACCAACATCTGGATTAAGTCTTTCCAGGAGAGACTGGGCGCATAGGATAAGGGTTTCTGAACTCCTAGGCAACTGTGCCTGGTTTTGCTACTATCTGTGGAAATTACATGCATGTTCAGAGGACAAGCTAGACTACTGTATATTCACAATAGGCTGAGGCAAATGCTAATAAGGCTTACTTGTCTGAATAGTTATTTTGAATAGCCAAGCTTCACTGAATGCTTTCTTTGCTACCTCTCTTTTTTGGCTTCTCTGCAAAGAACAATACACAACTGCTCTTACTGCTATGAAAATCCTACAAATAACTTCACAGAAGATGTGCCTGTACAATCATTTGAACTCTGATACCACTGTCCATAGAGAGAACACAAAGTTCTTCCTGATGAATATAAAAAGGAATGCATTTACTCCAAGCTTGCTCTGTTTGACCCTTTGAATTGAGTCAATTACCTCAGCTCTCAGTGTTGTTTAAAGGCTGAGAATCCAAGTGGCAGGACAAAGAGGAAGGTTACAAGGCTGAGCTTAATCAGACAACAGAACTGCTTTTTTTTTTGATGACACAAGAAGCATCAGCTCTCTGGGAAAATTCCAGACTTCCATAGTTTGAGGAGATCTTTTTGTATAGCCATCTACACTGGAGACTATACCTTGGCAAGTCAGTGAGAAACACACTGACATGTTATGAATGAGCTACTAAACCCAAAAACATAAAAGGACAAAAATCTCATTGGACAAATAAATGCAATTCAAATATCCTGGAAGAAAAAACCACAATGTTTTGCCTTATGAGAATCTTCCAAACCAAGAACTTCTGAAATGTACTGCAAAAATCAAGAGTCTGTAGAAGTAACATCTGTAGCTCTAAGAGCTGTGATCCATACGTGCTGCTAGAGGCCTGGTGATTTGTACCCAGAATAATTTGAACTGTCTACTGTCCAAATGGTTTTACATACAAAGGGATGACAATTAGGTTGAAGAAAAACCTGTTTGGACCAAATATCTCTCATTTTTGCTTATGGTGCTTGTATCTGGATCCTTGCTTTTAAAAAAAAAAAAAAAAAAAAAAAATCAAAAGAAACCCTAAAACTGAACAGAGTATGAAGCAGAGTGAACAATGTCCAGTCAAGCTGCTGCTAAGTCATATAGCTTCAAAAAAACTCAAAAACCAGGGCAGATTAGGAGGTTTTCTACCTTAGACTGTCCATTTCCTTCAGAGACTCCAGTCTGGATGCAAAACTTTTCTTAATCTGCACGTCTTTCACCTAGGAGCAAAGATTATAGGCAATATATTTCATTGTTAAGAGGAACTTGTGGACTTTATCACATCAGGATATCTACACAGAATGTCACAGACCATGAACAAAGGCTCGGTGTTGCAACAGAACTGCATTAGCCCCATCTTCAGGTGGCATATCTGAGGCAGTTCCCAGAAATTTCTTCTGTGAAGAAGTTTCACTTACTATTAAACTGATTTTATACAGCACTATTATATCCCTTTCATTGTCAAACCACTGACCAGTTAATTTTTATCCATGTCCTAGGACAAGGATAACTATCCTATTCTTTGTTGGCCTCAGGTATATGTGTATTTAGCAGATATGTGTCAACCCCCCCAGCAAAACCAATGAATCATCCCCTCTGTTAACCTGAAGGAAAAGCCAGGCAGCTGCGAAGTTTATTTTCCCTGCTGCCCCTGTAGTTCTAAAGTACTGTAATTCTCCACATGACCTACCACAGGGCTCACCCCAGGAGAAGCTCTGCAACTTGAAACTGCCCTGTTGCTCTTGTCACTGAGAGACAGATCTCCTGTTGTGATGAATGGAGTGTTACAAGACTGAATTTTACACTGGGCTAGGAATGGCACCAATCCAGCACATCATACAAGTTTCTCAAATTCTCTTTATAATGCTTGCTGGGAAGTGCTTTAAAATAAACCAAGTTCCTTTCAAGGACTGGCTTTATCTCCAGTTCTGCACTTCATGCAACAGAACAGTGAAACTGTTGTGCCACTTAGAAAACAATTATTTGCTTAACCTGGCTTTTAAAACAAGCAAATGCCTAATTTCAAGTTGTGGTGCATCAAAGCAATACTGCAACTCTAATGATGAGATCCAGAATTGAACTGGCTTTTAATTACAAGAAAAACAAATGTTTTAAATGTAGCAATAATCCCAAAGAAAAATATGATTCCACATCAGCTCATCCCAATCACTCAGAAAATTATGACAATACTTACTTTCAAAACCATCTGGCAATTCCCCAATACTTCAATAATCACTGTGCTCTCCAGAGAGATGCCACTGCTTTTGTAAATATTTCCCTGCAGGAATGTGTTGGTGACTGCTGAATACCTGTAGCTGTATCTAGCTCTTTTGGGGAAGTACGATGCATTGTGTCCTAGGAAATAAACAAACAAAAAAATATGGTGGGGAGGAGCAGGGGGAAGGGGTTAGCCTACTAAACTTTCCCTTCTCTCTATTTTTTTTCTACCTTTTAATCTTTCAGCCACTGAAATCAGCTAAGCAAAGGGCTGGATATTCAGACTGTTCCCTTCCCACTTGGACTTAAAATTGAAAGAACTGGGTTTCTGAAAGCACCCTGCACACTGGCCATAGCTCCTGTAGGGAGGGTGAAAAGACTTCCCCCTCTCCCAAGCACATAACCTCACAATTTCCTTCAAGGCATGAGGTTAATTTCCGAGGGCAGAAAAGGAATGTAATGCATTTACAGCACAGTGCTCTTCTGACACCTTTCAGAGAGCAGCAAAGCAGGACCTTCACAACAGCAAAATGAAATAGATCTGCTCTTCATGCCCATAGCTGGGCTTAGTCCCACACTGGCTTAGTCCTCTGCTCAGCTCTAATGCTTCGGAGTTTTTCAGAGTTCACAGAATGTAAACTTCAGGCAGGTGTGGGCCTGCTAAACCTTAGTGGAACTTCTCTGCTACTTCCATGAATGCTGATACTCAGACATAAGTATCATTCTTCTCAGAATACGACATCCCTGTGGAAGTTTTCAAATTCCTCTTTCCTTATCATATAAAAAGCCTGAATACAGTCTTGTTTTACTCACCTGGACAGTCTACAAAACAGGAAGCTCCATAACTTAAAGTCTCTGAGGACCCTGCAATGACAGGTAACAGAACAGAAAAGCACTGAAAACTTGTATGCAGCTCAGCACGGACCTGCTGCTTCTAAATTTCAGTGAAATTACTGAAATCAAAGCATGGTTCTCAAAACAAATAAATAAATCCATGAGAGTTTTTCTATCAAGTATACAGGGACAAGACTTTGCTCTTGCTCCTTTCCACACATCTATATCTCACAAACATATACATGAAGGAATGACCTACCTTAGTGTATTTATTGATGTAGGTATGGAAATTCCACAATACCATGGACTATGAAGCAACTTAAAATAATGGTTCTGAATCCAAGAAAGAAATATGTATTTTACATACTACACTTCTTCATATCCATAGTTTTTTAATTTTATTGCAGGTCAGGAAGATTTCTACATGGCTATGATTTATATTGCACATGGTCATTCAAAAGAAATCCTAAGCATCATTTAAAAAAGAACAAGAGCAAGCTTTACTGCCCAAGAAAAGCTTTTCCAGCAGCAGGAAGGATGTTAAAGAACATTTAAACATCACAACTTGAGGGAGGCAATTGGTTAAGATGTCCTTTAACACTGGAGAGTCTGTTCTCCAACAGGACTTTCATTCAGACTTTGACTGGGAGGGCAGTGAATTCAAGGGGATGCAGAACACCCCACACACAGATGGATTTGCTTTAGATTCACATTGGCATTAACAGGGGAAACAGCTGGGGCTGCTCATACAGAGCCTCCTTTCCTTCTCTTCAGTCTGTGCACACTGAACTAGCAAGACTTTCATTCTAATGCTGTGATGCTGAATGAGCTTAAATAAACCCGGCAGAATTACACGCAGCAGTTACTGAAAGCACTGCTGGAAAACACAATCATGTATGACATTATTTAATTAGTATTAAAAACATTCAGCCCTAACTTACTTTGAAAAAAGATTTATCAATAATGGCAACTCCCACAAGAGATTGAATAGTAAGTATAACCACCCCAACCTCTATGCTGTATCACAGGCTAATGAGCCTCCCTGTGAAGCAGTAACTAACACCCCTGTGTTGCTCAGCTTTGTCTCCTGCTGCAGACAGAAGAGTACCTCTCTTCTGTTTCTGGGCTTTTGGACGTTTTACGCCTGAAGGAAATGCTCTTGTCAAATTACAACATTTTAAAAAAATCCACATTTATATTATTCATTTGAAGCATATTTTCCCTTCTCTTAATCCCTTTTTTTTAATGTCAAAATTATTGGCAGAAGGAAAGAAGGAAATTCATTGGATTTGGAACAAAAACAAGAAAGTGTTTGTTTCCTTAGTCCCCCTTCAAGTTTACACACATTTTTATTACCAAGTTAAAATTTAAGTTTCTAGAGAGTAGAATTACATTTTTCTTGAAAACGTCTTACCCCACATTTATACCTCCTCCCAGTAAATGCTCCTTTTTAGTTTGCAGAACTAATTCTCTGTATGGAACTTCAGATTTTTACTTTTCAAAAATATGAATAGCATGTTATTTTCAAGCTAACTTGATCTAGTGCTAAAATATCTGCAAAATGAGAGAGCCTTCAAGCACAGAGAGACCAGGTCATGTAATATATGAGAATTATCACTCGACTATTAATTTTTATAAATAGACTTATCTATACATAAAACATACACAAGTTATTAAAGACCCTTAAAACAAATATGGTAAGACAAACATGGAAAATAAATCTGTTATGGAGCATCAGAAGGCTCGTGTGGTTACCGGAATGCTGAGCTCAGAACTAAGTGATAACTGTGGTAATCACAGACAGAGTGTGGTGGGTTGAGCAGCCTGGACAATCAGGCACTTGGTCAACTTTATTAGGGTGCCTAAACTTAGAGTCTCTGCTCTTCATTTGTTCTTTTAAAATTTTCTTCCATCATTTATTTTGGTTCTGGAAACAGCATGCACTCCTCTCTCTTCAGCTGACAAGAGTAACAAAGGACCACAGTATTGACAGTTCAAAATTTATTCACACTTTTCAAAATCCTTCATCTCCCAAATATCAAACTGAGCACAAATGTTGAACATGATACTAACATATTATTTTCAGGTAAGAATAATTAAATGGCTGACACAACCTCACTGTTTCTGTTGCTTTCCCTAGAATGCTGAAGGAAGATGCACTATTTAATGCCTCCTCTCCAGGTAGGGTGCTCTCCCACCTGCCCAGTACCACCCAAAGAGCTCAGTAAACCAAACTGCTACGCCACATTAAAAATCCAGACAAAGCTGCTTCAAAAATTACTACAAACTGTAACATAATTCTCTGAAGTTTTGCTAGTGAGAACATTTCTTAGCAGAAGTATTCTGCATTGAGAGAGATCAATCTTAGCAGAGGAAAAGTTTCTTCTACTTACTCCCTGAAGTTCCTGCCACAACAGCACAGAGTAAAATGATGGCGAGCAACCCCGGGGCCATCGAAATCACCTTCTCAGACCAGAAGTTAACACAAACACATCAGTTCTGCTCTCAAAGGCACCTCTGAGCAAGGCACTGAAAGAAAATTTCCTTCACAAAGCAGGAGCTCACTATTTCAACTCCCCTCTTCCAGCCAGAGGAGGGGCTCTGGCAGGACAGCCCGCAGAGGGGAGGGGGAGGTTGGAGTAAGGGGGAGAGACAGACACACACATAACCACTGACCCCATCTCCAACAGCATTTCAGCCTTTTTGCAAAAGAAGAGAAGGAGAAGTTAACCTATTAGAAATCCCACAAAACTGCAAGGATAAGAAATTAGGTATATGGCACCACAACAGAGCAAATGCTCAGAACAATCCCATGAAGTGAGTTTAAAACAAATAAATAAATGTACAAGTCACCCTAGTGATCATTCCTTGATGATTAATCAACCAAAAAGCACACAGGATGAAAGCCAAAGCTTTGGGACTAAAGGGAAGGTGTTTCCATTGGGAGCAAGCAAGTTCACAGGAGGCAGCCCATCCCATCAAGTCCCAAATCTCAAATGGGTGAAATTGTGTGTGAATAAGACACAAAACCACTAAACCACCATCCTTCTGGTACCAACCAGGTTTGTACAACACATCAGACACAGGCCTTCCAGGATTCACCAAACTTACAGACCCCTCATGCAGGCAGGCCCAGGACTCTTCCCACACTTCCCATGCAGACTGAGCCCATGTTTAGAGTCCACATGTAGCAGAATGAATGGATGGTCACTCACAGCACAGAGACATGGCCACAACTCAGCTGTTCCTGTGTGCCAACACCTCCCAAAGGAAGCTGCATGGGCAGGCAAATATTTCTTTACTCCCACTGCAAGCCCTCTGGTCTAGCCTGAGCTACTGTTTTCTCGAAGCAAGAGTCACAAGTAGAAATTTAGATAACAATCCCAGTCACTGGTACTACTCTCCCCCACTAGGTTTGTGCTGCTCCAGCCTCTTTCCTGAACTTACTTCCTCCCTCACATAACATATGCTCACTAAATGCTTACAAATACTAAAGGGAAAGCAACTTCTCATGTGTGCTTTGCAAACATCAATTACTAAAGAAGATGAGAGAGAGCAATTCCAGTCTAAAGAGTTAATAAAATACTCCACGATGTAAACAGACCCCTCTATCAAAATCCCTGACCTACCAAATGCTCAACTCGGAGTCAGGCCAGGTTTGAAACTGCATTAAAAAAAACCCCCAAAGCCTACATATTTCATACAGCAACTCAAATTTCCTAGAACTGACCCAAAGCAGTAACTGAGAAAGCCTTCTTCTGCCTTCACAGTGATTTTTCATAATATTCTAATTTTGAAACTGCTTCAGAGATTTCTTCGTGGAAAATTACTTGCTGAATTTGCCATTTTTACTCTGCTGAGCTACTCAGTCTGGTACTCATTCTAATTTTTCATTTAAGAGTACAGCTCATATGGGCATAGTATGTACTCTATGTAAGAAGTCACTTAGCTCTTGATCTACTATCATCAATATGGATAGAAGCAGGAAAGTCAACAGCTGGGCAGGAACATAAAAACATGATGAATTTACCAGAAAATTGATATATTGTCACAACTCTTTCAATTATTTTTTTCAATCACTACTATTGCCCACACCAGTCTGACTTTTAACTGTTTATATAATAAGATTTTTCAATATATTTCACACAGCTATTGAAAAAAAAAAAAACTTAAAGCATAAAACTTACACCAAAGTCAGTAGGAACATCAACTCTGAAATTAGAGAGAATTTCTGCTTTATCAAGACACTGGTTCAAGTGGACCAGCATGTAACTTAGACTTCCTAAAAAAATCAAATTTGCATTTTAATCTCAAGTTTTACCTTTGTGGCTTCCCATTTCTTAGGGAAGAAACTATACTAATAAAAAAGAAGAAAAATATCTTATGGTAGGAATATGAACATGCTCAAGAATTTATAAATCTGAGCTTGTTTGAATCTTGACAATGTCATAGACCCAAGAACAAAGAAGTTCATGAACAAAACTCTAGGGCTTTTTTCACTAAAAATATTTCAAACAGCTGTTTTCAGTATAGCACAGATTTGGGGCCGTTTTTATTGAAACTTCTAAATATGGAATTAAATGCCTGAATAGCACTTAGGTCTTAAATGCACACTGAAGCCAAACCTTTAAGAGAAAATATGACATAAAGTATCCTCTGCACTTGACTCACGTGACTTCCCTCATGTAGTGGTTGGCAAGTGCAGGATGGAGCCCAAGACTCAACATCTTGTAAGCATTTTTTCCTACCTCACATCAGATGATCTTTTTCTAAAAAATCAAAACACCACTTCCAAAAGAGGGAGAAAAAGAACCTCCTGAAGAGAAATTTCCAGCACATTGCTGTCCTAGATAATCTTAAAATACTGAAGAAAATCTGGCACATGTGTTGCAAACACACTGGTTTAATGACACACAAGAGACCCCCACTGCCTGTAAGTCTCAGAAAAGTATTCATCCATTTTAATGGATACTGTACTCAAGTTTGGAAAATGAATTTAATAAAAATGACCATCTGTCACACAACAGGGTAAGCCTGTCCGTGGATACCTGAGAACTGGTCTCCAGTATTGCCAAGAAAGCATGAGCTTTTACAAACTGTCAAAGTCTGCTTTTTATAGGCCCCACAAATAATAAAATTAATATTATCGCGACACTGACGTCTCGCCCTAACAGCCGAAGGCAGGCGGGAAGTGCCCTTGGCCAAGGTTCCACACCCACCTGTGTGCTCGCCGCCCTTCCTCCTCCCTGTGCTCGCAGCCATCCCGCATCCGGAGCTCTGCCCGGTCGCGGGCCCGAATCGAGCCCGGGGGCCCCTCACAGCACCGAGCATCTCCCACAGCCCGCGGCCGGGGGGCCCCTCACAGCACCGAGCACCTCCCGGAGCGCCCCTCATAGCACCGGGCACCGTCCGGAGCCCGCGGTCAGAGGCTCCTCACAGCACCGGGCACCGCCCGGGGCAGCATTCCGGGCACAGTGGCCCGAACCCGCCGCATCTCTGAGGAAAACGCCGTGAGAGCGCTGCGAGACACCGACCCTTTCCCGGCCTTCTTCCCCG
>NW_008238321.1:3231949-3241573 GCF_000691975.1 Corvus brachyrhynchos
GTCAGCGATGGCTGCAGTGAAACGGGGTGATGGGGTCGCACCTCCAATCCGGTATCTAGTCTTGGGCGCCTCGCGACGAGAAGGACATTAACCTGCAGCAGCGTGAGCACAGACATGCAATGGAGCTCCTCATCAAGCCTGATGAGCAACAGCTGAGGGAGCTGGGGGGCCTCAGCCTGGAGAAAAGGACTCTCAGAGGGCCCTTCCCTCTCAACTGCCCGAAAGAGTGGTCAGGCATTGGAACAGGCTGTCCGGGGAAGCGGTGGGATCACCATCCCTGGAAGCATTCAGAAAACACCTACACGTGGTGCTTAGGGACATGGTTGAAAGGTGAACCTAGCAGGTTGAGGGCAATGATCTTCAGAGGTCTTTTCCAACCGTAGTGATTCTATGATTCTGTTATCCTAGAGTAAAAAAAATATCTTCAGTGCTACTTTGTGAACAATAAAAGCTTTGTACGAGGCATGGGCCTGAGGTAACTTTTTCACAAGTTACCAAGACGCAGAGCACTCAGAGTAGCACCAGGAGAAGGTTCTTCAAAGGCTGTGGGGATTAAGAAATGGAAATTGCTTTGGGATAGTCTTTTTCCCCCCTCCAATGCTTTTGTGAGCTCCTTGCTGTTACATTCAGGTGCACGATGGCTTTAAGTCCTAGAGCAGTGTCATACACCCTGTTAATGCAATGGCCCCCTGGAACTCACTGAAGCTGCTTTTTGGGGGTATTTTTTTTGTTACAAAGAAAGAGCTGTAGCATGAAGCAAAACAGCCAGCCACAAAAGGACTTTCAAAAAGCTGCCTACTCTCTCTTAGTTTATTCTCAACTTGGGCACAACTACTTTCAGCACCTCCAGACCACAACACCTCCTCTTCAGACATTAAATTTTCAAGTTCTTACAGATAAAAATATTCAGTTTTAAGTGGTAATAAGGAGCACTTCCTTTGAAGTCAGTAGGTTTCACATGCACCTTTTGTGTCTTGGTTTGAAAAGTACTAAGATGCTCATGGCAAATTTATTTCTGTACCGAATTCCCATCCAGCATATCATACCTGAGGGTATTCATCTCACAAAAATACATTAGAAGTCATCCTAAAGATAATAAACTTGTATCACATTGCAGGATCTTATGAAGCAAATGGAACACAAAAGTTAATTTGCTATAAAATACAATCACCTGAACTACAAAAACACACCTTTGTCACAGGACTTATACTTAGCTTTTACTCCTAGGATGACATTATTGTATACTCCATTACTGACCTGCTGCTTAGTTATGAATAATAATTAACTAGGTTGGAATAAACGAATCATTTCTTCAAATAACCCCTTGTGGTTAGACTGACAGAAGTGCTTTCACAAACACTGCAGTAAATAGCAGCTTTTCAAAACCACTCTGAACTTGCTCAACACTCCCTCTTGTAAGGCCATCAGCTGCCTTTTACCTGTTTTAACAACTTTTATTTTGGATTCTCTTTGCATGACAAAACAAATTTTATTTCCTTCTGGCTCAAGCCTCACCAGAATTTGAAATTGTGCAAGTTCTGTCTATTAAAAACAGAAGCCTAATGAAAATAACACTGTCAAAATGTGACGGAAGGTAAAGTCATCCTGGAAAGCTCATGAAGGTGGAGGTAGGGAAGGTTTTACCTGAACTTGTAATGTGAGGCTGGAGGATTTCAGATGGCCTATGCTCCTTCCTTAGGTGAAAATACCTAGAGCCCATAAAGTCAGCATTGTTCCTTCTGTATCTACTACCAAGGAAAAACTATTCATACAACACTCATTTACTACCAAAATAACCCTAAGGTGCTTAATAAAAATAATAAATATCAGGGCATTAGAACAAACTTGTTTGAGGTACTAACCTTGCCTTCCTGTTCTTTCTGCACCTCAAAAAAACCAACCAAACAAAAATTTAGACATTAAAAGAAAGTAGGGTATTCTCATATGATTAATAGGGATCCTTTCCCACTGAATACAGCGGTATTTGATAGCTATTTTCTCTAGTGGTTCCTGGTATGTGAACATGGAGCTATATTTTTATGTGTTTGTTTAGTTGCATTGCAAGTGAAAGTTTTACCCAACAGTTTTAACTGAAAAAATATTTATAGCACCCGAGTTGCAGGAAAACAACACATTTTCAGTGTGGCTCTCTGTTTGACAGATGGTCTGCCAGGCAGACAATCCCATTTATCAGACTTGGCCCAGGTGAGACTCTGAAAAATTTCTCCCTGTAATTACTTTTCTTCACTTAACATTTCAGCCATCCATGTATTTGGAAACATTCCAAATGCTATGATTTTCCAATTACAAGCACTAGATAGGAAAGACAAAGTTTTTTATTTTAAATAGAGTCAGTTTTAAAAACAAACAGTAATTTCAACACAATCAAACACAAAGCGCTTTCACACAAATCAAGTTATATCCTGCATTTGTTTGTCCAAGGTAGGTTTAACAAAGCAGTTTACTTTGGCAGTCTGTAGCTCATTCCATACACAAGAGAACAAGCACAGGCTTTGCATTTAAGAAAATATAACTATAGAAGAGGCAGCAGAAAGCTTTGCAGAATGGTGAATTCGAAGGAAGAGCTGCCAACATTGTGTGTCCTAATCTTAATCCATACATGGAACTTAAAGAGAATCAATGGACTATGCACATAAATCAAAACAAACACTTTTTTTTTTGGTCAGTGTTTTGCATTTTGGTGCCACCACCTCAGATTTTCCAACCATCACTTTGGGGAGAAAAGGGGAGATAAAGGAATAACAACTGGAAGACTCAGCAAATGAATATATGGCAGGACTATCCAGACGAGACTGACAGGGTACTAAAAGAATTAAAAATCCTCCCCACCATGCAAGCAAATCCCAAGCTTGGAAACGCTGCGAGCTTCATTGCTCCTTTCTGCTTCGCTCTGACAATAAACTGACAAGAAGCACATTTTCTGTCACTCAGTGGGGGAATTCTGCTTCCCAGTAAGGCACAGGACTTGCTTGTGTCACCAGAACAGAAAACACTGCAGCATCACCCAGGCCCTTGAAGAACAAAGAGAGCACTATGGTGGTGCACCAGCAGACAAAAGCATATGCTGGTACCACGTCATCAGTGTGGAAAGCTATAAAGCTACCAGCTTTTTATCTCCATCATTCTCTTGCTAGTTAGTAGCTGCTCATGTAAATTCTTATGGTATGAGGAGACCAGAAACCTTTTCCAAACACACAAGGAAGCTCTTAAATCACTTGCAGACTGACTCACAAGCAGCAGCAGTTTACAAAACCTAATCAAAACCAGGCCTAGAGATTGTACGTGATCTACAAAATTACTGGATTTCAAACATAAAGTGTTGAAAGACTTGAAAAACTAACTTACACCAAATACTTACAGAAGGCACATTTGGCAAGAACAGGAAATGCAGTATTTTTTATTTGTATTTATTTTAGCTTTTTACTTTTACAGACATTAATACAGTGTTACCAACGTAGCCCGGCTTAAACACCTGTCTGCCTTTTCTGGACAGGTATCATTTAGGTTGGATATTAGGAAGAAAATTTTTACAGAAAGGGTGATTAGACATTGGAATGGGCTGCCCAGGGAGACGGTGGAGTCACCGCCCCTGGAGGTATTTAAGAAAAGATTGGGTGTGGCACTCAGCGCCATGGTCTGGTTGATAAGGTGGCACTGGGACACAGGTTGGACATGATGATCTCAAAGGTCTTTTCCAACCCAGCTGGTTCCGTGATTCTGATTCTGTAATATGCATCAAGATGTTGTTTGACCAAGTTGCTTATGACACAGAAATTACTTAAACCTTCAGAGCCTCATTCCCTAATTTTTTGTGATTATCATCCTAAATAAGTATATCCATCTTAAGTTTCTAAAAGCAAAACTCATCTTTCATTTAATTTAGAAAAATCAGAGAAACTCCCTAACAAACATTTTACCTTCTTAGTAAAGAAACAATAATTAACAAGCAGATCAACAACTAAAAGACCAGGTATTTTATTTATGTGTTTCAGGTGGAATTCAAGCTTTAAGATAAGGCTGGGGTTTGTTTATGATTGATCAGATGACTTACGTAAATGTACAACAAAGTTTTCCGATGTTCTTACCAAGGCTCTCTGGGCATTTCCACTGGGGTGAAGAGAACACTTCACAGACTTTCAATCAGCAGTAAGAAAACTCCCAGCAAAACAAAAAACACTAAACAAGTATCTTCTGTATGAACATACTCACTTCAGATTAGAGATATGACTAGACTTGAAACTGTCAATAAAATTCAGATACTAGATTCAATCAGTATTTTTACACAATAACCTGAGTTGTCGATTTGGAAAAGCTACCTCCAAGAAAGAAGAACCCTTTAGGTTTGGTTCTCTTCCAACTAAGAAAGTTTTAAAGTGAATTCTAGTGCTCATAAAAAGAAGACAACAAACCATTTCTTTTTTCAAAGAGGAGCACCTGTCTCTGAGGCAACTCCCTGCTGGTCTGTAAACAGTGCTGCTGCCAAAGCACGAGCCTAAATAGTTCTCCATACATATCCTCCTCTTATTCTGTGCTGAGATCTCACAGTCTGAATGCAAGCACAGTGTGCAACATGATTGAGACGAGATTAATTTAAGAACATCACCAAACTGTTATGTATAAAGCAAAAAGGGAAACACTCCATTGCTCTCCACTGGTGCTGGACTGAGTGGCCCATATGGATTAGGTATGCTTTTTACAGACCTAAGTGAAACTCCTCTCAAGCAAATGCATATTCAAACCATCTAGTAATAAACATTACTTTTTATTGGTTTCCAGTGATAGGATGCACAGAAAAAACAGCAAGTCTCCATGAAGCTTCAGAGAGGGCTTGTAGAGGTGCTAACTAACTTCATCCATCAGTGTTTAAACACTGCCTATAAACGTTTGTAAGAACCAAGAAGAGTATTGCATTTCGGACAGGTGTGATCCACATCCTTTAGGGCATCAATGCAGAAGGGAATTAAGCAGCAGCCTGCTATACACCTGCAAAGGCAAAAAAAGAGAAAAACACTGCTTTACACTTTTTATATACACAAGAAGGTAAAATGTATTTCATCCAAAAGCCATCAGTAAAACTGGTGCCATAAGCTTTAGGATGAACACACGTGGCTATGGAGTCCATTACTGTATGTTCCAGAACTGCTTTAAGGTCCTGTAGGATCAGATGTAGGCTGACTGAACCACTAAGGCTCAGGTCCCAGACAGAGAAACCAAAGCTGAGAGCTCCATTACATGTTAGAGCTGTAAAAGGTCAAGGTAAGAGTGCAAATTGGAGTTGACCTACCCCAGCAGGCAGAGGCCACCACATGACAGCCAGGTCAAAGCTCCTGCGTCGTACGAGAGACGTGTCACTATCACCTGGTTACAGGAAGGGCAGGACATCTGAACCGGGCGGTCATAGAACAGCACTGGCTGCTGCACATACACCGTCTGAACAGTAACTGAGCAGAGAAATAGGCTGTTTACTCAATGAGTACAGAAGGAAAAAAGAGTACTGATCAGCTTCCTCTGAACCAGGTATAACTTTGAAATATTCAGGGCTCAGAGGAACAAAATACACGACAACAGAGAGAAATCACCATGGTATTTCCTAATGCAGAAATACACTGTCTTAAAAATAAAGCTGCACTAAAAACTGCAGAAAGCCAAATGATGTTATTGACATCAGTACACACTTAGTGATTCACAAGAATTGATTCACCTTGTTCTCTTCAAAAGTATTTTTTGGCAGGTGGTGAACACCTGTGAACCACGATTTTTCATCTTCTGACAGCACCTATTACACAGCCACTTGACACCACCTTAAGGTGAGGTACAGAAGAGTTTTGGAGGCTTACTGGGGTTATTTGCTGGTGGAGGCTGTCCCATGCATGGGGGAGGGTTCATTCCCTTCCCATCTGGCTTCTTCTGTCCAGGGCCAGGGATGGGATAGGGGTGAGGATAGTTCACATTGATTCCTACGGTTTCCTCATAAGAAGGTGGTGCAGATGGGACAGAGTTGCCACTTGGAGCAGACATTATATCTAAAACATAAAAGAGAGAAAATCTTAACAAAAGGCATTATTTATTAAAGGAAAGTGACAAATAATTAGGCTCAATTCAGCAGCAAGAAGATAACTAGATTAAAATGGACTTTTACCAGCATAAAATTAATTTGCTAGTATTTGTTTCTGATAGTATGAAATGTTCATCTTGATTTCACTGTTGTTGTTGTGTGCTTCCCACTTCCTTTTCACAGGGTAGTTCTTACACTTTGTCCCAACACCAATTCTTCCTTTATAAATTAAACATACTAAAGCAGGGAGGTGAGGCATCTTTATTAGTATACTAAAATATCTGGCAGTCTCCTAATTCTCCAAGAACACTATTTCTAATCCCTCTTGTTCACCTGAAAAATTGAACAGTATGACAGGCCACATGGTAGTTGCTAACCAACATGAGCCTGGTTTGTGGTGAAGCTCAAATATTTAAAAAATACTATTTGCCTCTGCTGTAATTTGAAATAAGTATTTATATTGAAGGAAAAAGAAACCCAAACAATTAAGCATGTCCAACTCACTTCAAAACTTTTACAACTCTCAAATATGTCTAAGGTTGCCATTTTTGCTTCTTAGAAAAATTTTAATGAGTTTGTAGTACAACTTTTCCTCCACCAATTGTTATTTTGTTGCAGAGGATAGGAATGCTGACCACTGCCTTTTCCCAAAGAGGAAAGAAACAACTGCGGTTTCAATGCAGACTTCCTTTCCTCCTCCCCACCTACCCGCTTCAGACTCTACCCACCATTTTCTTTGTGGAACAAGCTCTCATGGCATCAGTGCTGACCAAGCATCTCCCTTTTCCCCCTCCTCCTAAGAACCATCAGACAGCTCTCCAAGAGCCACACTCCATTCTGCTGTTGCACATACAATCCCTCTATACATATGCAAGTCTTTTCACACAGTACTATCTGCAAAAGGCAAGCTGTACTTGGAACATTAATTCTATGATGCTATGATAGTTGTATAGGACTACTATGAATAAAAGAGGAGAAATTGCACCGATGCAATTTGCAGGTACAAAAGACAACGCACAAAGTAAAAGAATTTCAGACATAAGTATCTGTTTAGGGCTGGCATCACTCCACTCACACAAAGCTCGGGTGAGACCAGCATACAACTTTCCCAACAATGACACAAGCCTTTCCACTCTCCCAGAGCATGGAAAAGTCCTTGGAATACCGCTGATTATCTTCCTCACGCAACACAGCTTTCATCAAGATTTCAGTGAAGTCTATAAACACTTCCATGAAGAACTTGTCACAAGTCTGTTAACTCTTCCAGGTTACACAGGACTAATCTGCTGCACTGGAGGCATGGGAGATAAACCAGCAAACACCAGTGTTTATACATTCAGGAATCTTCCCAGCTGATTTGGCAGAAATGCAGAAAGGTGTGTTACAAAGGGAACTGTGTACTCAATCAAGTGTGGGTTTTACAGTAGCCCCATGGCCAGGACAAATACAGGAGCTGGTACAGAAGAACAGACATGGCTACAGGTGCAGGAGCAGTAACTGTGGTAACCCTGGAACAGACATTGCTCCTTCCCACCATTCTCATACTCACACTGCAGCTTTGGCAGAATGAAGAGGGAACAAGACAGCAGTCGAAGATGTTGAAACTCAGTAAGTTTTTGTAGTATCAAGTATTTCACAGCTATATTTTAAAAAACCACTGATGTCCTGTTTTCTTTAGAAAAGAGAAGTTTTCTCCCTGTGACTAAACTACAAAGCTGAATCACAATCTACTGCTCCCAGTCAGTGTGCTGGTCTTGGCTGGGGGTGCACAAGAAGCCAGGAGGGGCCACTGCCAGAACAGCTGACCCCAGCTGACCAAAGGGGTATTCCAGACCATAAAGCATCATCCTCAGCCATAACACCAGTAAGAAGGTTGTTGGGAGGGAAATGCTGCTCAGGGACTGGCTGGGCATCGGTTGGTTGGTAGTGAGCAATTATTCTCATTTGCTTCACTTGTTGGACTGTATTCTCCTCTGTTACTTTCCTTTTCATTACAATTATTTAATTATTGTTTTATTTCAATTATGAAACAGTTCTTATCTCAAGCCATAAGTTTTCTCATGCCCTTCCAGTTTCTTCAGGGGTGCAGTGAGTGAGCAGCTCTGTAGTGTTCAGTTGCCAGGTGGGGTTAAACACAGCTCCTTCTGCTGCTCAGCTCTGCTTCACTGATGAGCAAGTTCTAAGAAATCAACACCCTTTCATAGATTGCAAAATGATAATAACTTCCAGCATGAACGCTTCTAGTCTTGATATTTACTTATTTTTAAATTATGTTGCTGTTCATTTCTTACCACCAAGTGGTTTTGAACAACCATTTCAATTAAAACATTATCACTACCCTTTTTCTGCACTTTCACTTTTTTTTTCGTTTTTCTGTAGACAAATGCAAACAGGTCTCAAGTCTTCACAGCACTTTGTGGCATCCCTTTTCATCTTCTAAAGTTTCAAAACTGTAGCACAAATAACATGTACAAAGTACTACAGTGAATGGTGTAAAACTAAAACTGTGTATGAATTCCTTTAAGTTATCTATCAAAACAAAAATTCCTAATAAACATCAAGATGAGATCAAGACTACAAAAAAGCCTCTTCAAAATCTGAGTATTGTGGATGTAACCACAACTTCAGCTTTTCAATTTCATTTTTCTAATGTCTCTCCTGCTTTAAATGTCAACTTTGAAGAGATATTTGAACCATCACTTCATACAGCCAGTGCGAATGTGTTTCACACTCCAGGTCTTGAATATTAGGCTGGGGACAAGGGAAATACCAGTCTCTGCTTGGTATGTAAAAAACCAAGCAACCAAAAACCCATCCAGTAAAAGAACTGCTTACAATTACAGCTATCCTAACCTGGTCTGGCCAAACAAATGTTTTTGCCCTTCCCTTAATCTCTTGCTAAAATTTGACACAACTTAACCCTCAAATTAAACAATTCCTATGCAGTCCTCTTCACTAGAAATCCCAAGTCGCCCTCCAACAACACAGGTGGTTTAGAACGGCTACCTTCACAGCAGAGTCTAAGACAGCTACTGATCAGCAACATCTGGAATGAAACACAGGTTGAAGACTAATTTTTTTTAACAACCTGTCAGGATATACAGGTTTATCAGAGCACTCAGTGCACAGCAAGTCCTAACACAGCAGCCTCTTGGACCACCAGCTTCATCTGAACTCTGGACAACAACTTTCTTGTTTACCAACCTGCTGAGGAATATTATCTCAAAGTTGTTTAAATTTCTCAGGCGTTTGTGAGAGAATAAAATCCAGTAATCACAACAAAAAAAAGACTTCGACATATTATTATTTCATTAAAAACCAATGGCATTGAGGTCACACTGAATTCTATACTGGCGAAGTAGAAATATTACCACACGGTGTGTTCTGCCGGGCAGGAGACATTTCAGAGGTTACTGTGTTACTTTTACCAAGTAATCAATAGTCTCGGAACATTCCTGAGTGGCCTCCTGTGAGTTACCCACTCCCCGGGGCAGCGCAGGGCCGGTCCGAGAGGAGCTGCTGCCGCGCGGCTCCCGAGCGCATTCCCT
>NW_008238321.1:3241922-3271257 GCF_000691975.1 Corvus brachyrhynchos
GTCCCGTCCCGTCCCGTCCCCACCCCACCCGCGTTTCCTCTTGCCCTTCCCCCTAGAACCGTGAGCAAGTGCCGCGGGCGCAGCTCGGGAGGGCGCTCCGCTGGCCTCGGACGGGCCGTGCCCTGGGAGCCGCCTCGGCCGCTCCCCCGGCCCCACCGGCTCCCGGCAAAGGCGCGTCTGGGCGGGACGGGAAGGGAAAGGAAAGGGGGAAAGCCTGTGGAAGTACAGGCACTCCTGACGCATTTCGCAGTCCCGGTGATCGGGAACTCCTCGGCTTTCGCCAAGAGCTCACAGCGATTAAACCAGTAATCTTCAACTTTCCCGTCTGCAGCGCAGCCAAGCACCGTGTTCTGTAACACTACAGGAAAATTACTTTCCTAATTCTACAATACCCCTTACGTTACCAGATCAGGTATTTCAGACAACATACAAGAACACATAAAATGATCAACAAAACTTTCAAGTTCAAGATTCAGTGATTTTACGTAGTGTCTTTACAAGCAATTGAATTGGATTCAGTCTTTAGAAAACACAAGAGTACATCACTCCTTCCTCTATTCAGCTCCAAGATAACACAAAATGTGAATTATGGCCAGATCCCTGAAAGGGCTTCAAGAGGGACTGCTTCACACGTTGGTTTGTGTGAATCTACCTTGGACTGAAGGGACTTGATAACCCCTGGGGGCTCAGCAGGGACAGTTCATAAAGCCTTTTGGCTGAAAGCATCTAAAATCTGTTAAAAGTCCAATTTTTGTATTTAAATCTTTTCTTGAACCTTGCCATAAGGAACACACAAAAAGCCTCAATTCAAACCCATCCTGGAGCAAGGAGTCAGGTTTTATAGGATGAAAGGGGGTCCTACCCCAAGTGATGATAAACCAGCATGAAGCTCTGCAGTCACAGTAACCTAAATCACCTGCAAGTATGGGTACTTGGGGATGTCATCAGATGTTGAGACTATTGAGGGCATGAATAGTCCCAGTCCCCCGATTTGGGGGGAACAGAGAGAGGAGTGTGGAGTGTGATCTATCAGCACTGAGATTAGAACTAAGAGGTGAATAAATTTATACCATTATCAAGAAATCACATTACAGATTATTTTTCTAAGGAGCAGAACATGAGTAATTTGGTCTTTGGTGCCCTGGATTAACTAAAATTGGAGTAATTGTTCTCTTACTAACTAAATCTCCTTCCCCAGATGGCTATGAGCAGCTTAGGAGCCACAGGAGAGAGAAGCCATGACTGAACACATCTCCCAGGGTAAAATAAGGCATAACCTTCAACTGAAAGCCTTCTTACTCTAACTGCCATCTCTCTCATGTGTAGTGTTTTGCATCTAGTCTAGGCTGGCTCGTGCTCCTCCTTGGGGACCCCAGTAACATTCCTCCTTTTTGCCCTACTACTGTTTCCACCAAATGTCCAAATAGGCGGTTTGGATCCATTTACTGGTACATGAGTGTATTTCCTCTCACTATCCATCCTTCTTCCCACCTAGCTCACCATTTGCTAGTTCCTGCCTTTCCAGTCCTTTTGCTGGATGGCACTGGGTGAAAGAAGCATCAGCTTCAGCCGGTCACCACAGCACCTGTGAGCTTGTGGAAAATTCCACAGAAGTCACAATTAATGGAATGTTATGTAGTGGTCAGTGGAACAAATTGGCCCAAGCCAGTTGAAGGGCTCTGTGGCCACCTTAAGTAACAAACTAACACTTTTCTGAGGAATACATATATCCTTGCTAACAAATACTTGTACCACCTTGAGCCAAGCATGCGCTTTAGGCAGAGTTATCCTGTCCTTAAAAGTAATGCCCTGCTTCTTAATACTACATTGCTGTTAAGGAGTTTTATTCCTGATTTTCAGTGACAAGCTTGTGGAAAATTGGCAAGTTTGGTGTGGAGAATTGATGAGGCTGGTTGAGCAAGGACATGAGTTGAGGTGCTTGCTTATCTTACACCTAACTTGAGTGAGGCTTAAGCACTGCATGGTGTCTGGGGTAAAGTGTAGGGCTCACAGCCCAGTGTCTCAGTAAAGTAGAGAGCGTGCTTACACTTTGGTATGGAGACAGGGCCTCAGCCCTCTTGTCCACGCACAGCAGGCCTTATTAGAAGTAGAAATCTGGTCCTGTGAGGAGATGTGTGGCCAGCAGGCCAAGAAAGTGGATTCTCTCTCTCTGCTCCACTCTCATGAAACTCCACCTGCAGGGCTGCATCCAGGTCTGTGGCCCCCAACATAACAAGGGCGTGGAGCTGCTGAAGCAAGTCCAGAGGTGGCCATGAAGATGTGCCAAGGGCTGCAGCACCTCTGCTATGGAAACAGGCTGGGAGAGTTGGGGTTGTTCAGGCTGGAGAAGAGAAGGCTCCAGGGTGACCATACTGCTCCTTTCAGTACTTGAAGGGGGCCTATAAGAAAAATGGAGACAAACTTTAGCAAGGCCTGTTGCAACAGGAGAAGGTATGATGGTTTTAAACTGAAGGAGAGATCAATTTAGACTAGATATAAAAAAGGAGGCTTTTACAATGTTGGTGGTAAACCATTGTCACAGCTTGCCCAGAGAGGTGGTGGATCCCCCTGGAAACATTCAAGGCCGGGTTGGACAGGGCTCTGAGAAACCTGGTCTACTGAAAGGTGTCTCTGCTCATTGCAGGGGCCTTGGACTAAATTATATTTAAAGGTCCCTTCCAACCCACACTGTTCTATGATTCTGTGATGATGATGTGCAGTTGTAAAATATTGATGGGCGTAAAGATGATCAAGCAAAGGTCAGATGGCCTGTACTGCTGCCTCAGCCAAGTGGAGGAGGAAGCGAGCCTGAAGTATCATGGTTCTGTTCTGCCTTTGATTCAACCATAAATCCTGACTCAGCCTGACCAAAGGTAACCAAAACCCTCATTATCCCTCGTTTACATATGAAACATACACCAATATGCAACTGAGAAAGTGTCTTCCCCCCCACTGTCTAAGATGGAAGTGACAGGTAACCAATTATATTTGACTACAGTCCCACCTCCATTTATCTGAAAGTATAAAATTGATATTTTCAATCCTCCATGTAGAGGATGAGAATATGACCCCATTTCAAGGACAAGTGGACTGTTCTGCTCCTCTCTCCTCCCCAAAACAGAGATGCCTCTTTAGTAAAATTTTCACCTCAGTGAAACTACAGTTAATTAACTGTGAAGTTATGTGTAATGAAAAACTGAGTTTTTAATTCAGCTTGAAACCACTGGCTGGTGCTAATGCAGTAACTGCATTTATCAACAGCAATTCCAAATCTGTATTCCTGTTGCTTCAGTAAGTAGCATTATTTGTGAATCTGTGATTAAGGGCATTCTTATTAAACACAACCAGACTACAGTGCCAAATTGATAATAACCAGAAATTAAGGCCAGCCACATTCAGCCCCTCTGATCTCCAACACAAGTGGGTTATTTTGTGCCAAATTTCATACTCTGATGGAACAGAGCTGCAGCCCGATAGCCTACCTGGGTTAGGCAGGGTGTTGCCCCAGCAAACCCACAGAGCTGCCGCGAAGCTGCCGCCTGCGCGTTGGCACCCACAGAGCTTCTCTTCCTGCAGCAGACCAGGTGACTGGGTGGGGACACAACCAGCGCCAGCTCGAGGCATGCATGAGGAAACGTGGCTAGAAACGGATACAGCTTTTTATCTCCCCCATCCCCCCAAGAGCTGCGTACCTGAAACTATAACTTGTTTTTAAAAAGTCATAAGAAAAAAGGGCCCCATGGCAGTTTCAGAAGCTTGGTGTAAGAATGCAGCAGGATGCAACCGGGAGAGCTCCACTCCATTTCCATCCCGTGGCACGGTGTGCTCAGCAGCCCCAGCTGCTCTATTCACTGTTTGGCTTCTCTCTGCTCTACTCTACTGGGTCATCACCAGGGCTGCTAACAGCAGCATGGAAATGTACACAGAAAATAGTGGATGTTTTGTCATCACCCTGATTGTACACACAGTATTACAGAACACCAGCAGATGTCAGTTTAGCCCCAAAAATAATTGCATGTTGGATTTATTAGCTTCTGCTTTTACAGCAGTAGGCTTCTGTCAAAGAAGCTAAATGAAGTTCAAAAGTTGATGCACATTTAAAAGCCTGTTAGCCACATTTTACATACTGTAACATGTTCTCAATGTGTAAAATAAGTAAACTTTAATCTCACCTTAATTTTCTCCTGCCTGAAAATCACAGGACTTGCATGCATACAAATAGATATTTTTTTTATTTGTGAATGTCATTTTGCATATACTGATTTGTTGAAGCTAGGTAAGAATTTCTATGACTTTCAATCATTTCAGCAATACTAGATATGGATATAGATAAAATGGGTCATGCCAGAATGCAGTTTCAGACCAATAACCAATGTACAGGTATAGATAGATAGTTTAAAGAGAAAGCAAGGTAGATACATTAAGCCAAATAGATAAATTAAGCCAAAGAATGTTTGCTTTTTTCTTCACTGCTGCAATGGCTGATTCAAGTTGCTAAGCAAACAGAACAAGAACTTCAACACAATTTCAACAGTTAGTACAATGACACAAGTGTTGAGGTTCACACAAGAAACCTCAAAGATGACAACAAGATCCCACACTCAAGTATAAAAATGCATGTTCACATTGCTGAGGTGTCCTCAAAGCATTGGTTGATACTGGTGATACAGGATAAATTAATTTCAACTTCCACATGGTCATCTCCAACCCTGTAGGGCAGAAGAGCAATAGCTAAAGGGACCACTTGAGCCTCAGGGTTTTGTTGAGCTCAGAGTTTAAGGGTTTCATCAGCTTCCAGACCAACCCTCTGGTAACTTCAGCACTTTCCAACAATACAGTTTTATTCTCTAGGCTGCTTCTGAATGAATGCACATAAAACCTTCTGCAATAATTAAAACTAAGTACAACCATAATATACTTCCTCTTATGTATTATTACTGCAAAACTCCTGATCACAAAATACTTCAGAGCTAACAACACAATCATTAACAGCTTGCAGAGGCAGGCCTAGGTAACACTGCTGTATTGTTTCTGCTTGGGTGAGCTCTGTTCAATAGAACCAACTCTACCAACATGAGCAGTTATCAAACAGCCTGACATTAGAGATGCCAAATTCATGGGAAAGTGTGGTGCAGTTTCCTTGTGTGAACAAGAGCAGAGCCTGAAGTCAAAGCTGCCAGGAGGTGGGTTACCTTGAATGCTGGTTTCCAAACACTTGGCTTAAAAAATAGAAAAGCTGTGATAGAGGCTTTGCAGCGTTCCTTTGGGAGTTAATAACTTCAACTTAGACTATCCTCAAGTAAATTTTGTGATAGAGGGGGAAGAGGAAAAAGGAAAAAAAAAAAGAGAGAGAGTAGATAGACAACAAACACACCCTACCTTTCAGAAACTATTTAGTGAAGATAAATACCCAGTGTCTGACTGCATCATTGCTTACGTTTATATATCAAAACAAATCTATTGCTCCATACCAATACAGAAGTGGAAGAGGAAAAAAACCCCAAAAACCCCCTCATGACAGAAAAATGATGACTTCAAGTCAGCTTGCAGACACACGTTATCTTACGTTAAACCATCTTCTTTCTCAGCCCCCATTTCCTTCCAGTTTCTTCACCCCACCCCTTCACAACAGCCACTCAGACACATCTGCCCAAGTGCTCTCTGGTGAGCCCGGCTTGAAGCTGAGCTTTCCTGACCTATTTATTTCATCTGCAAAGGTTGGTAGTATGTGGGGTAATATGCTTGTGAAAGATTAGAATATTAATGAGTTTATCACATGAAACAGAAGCAGCATATCAAGTCTAAAACTGCAGATGATCCCCCAGGAATGCAACTGATTGACAGAATTGTGAAATTAATCCAAACCTAAATATTAGTACTTTGCAGTCCTTCTAGTATTGCTTCCTTCTTAATTACCAACTCCCGTAGTGTTATTTGATCATCATAACAACAGCAGCCAGACTGCAACACTGTGTCACACTACAGCAAAGTATTTAAGTATGTAAATCATATTATCTCCCCTACAGAGTGAGACAGAAGTGTGGTGTCAAAAGAGCTAATGATAGATTTCTTCTTCTCAGAACACTTGGCACTTCACATAAAGAATTACATGGAGAATAACCACTCACTGCCAGTAATGGGTCTCCTAGAATGAACAATCAAAAAGAAATAGTTATGATAGAAAAGCTTCACATTTAAAAACAGCAGATCTGTCCTGATTAAGTCATCCATTATTTGATGGATTATCTATTAATGCCATAACAAAACATATAGGAAAAATTATGATTCTCCAACCATTTACCCTTCATATTCATCTTCCTATTCCCTTGACAGGGTACAGGAAGGATGTGATTTTAAAAATAAAGCTGCCTGGTTATTTTTCTTGTAGACAGAACTGAAGTAAGATTTCCACTGCTTTGATGTCATTGCTGAATGAAGTGGTGCAAAAACCCCTTCTTCCTACCCTTCCTCCAGAATAATGCCTGACCTGCGTTTGGCCAAGCTGTGGTATAGTCTTGGCATAAATCAGCCTTGCCAGCTCTTGTTGTACCTGACCACTGAAATCACTGATCTGAATCTTGCAGTGAAGCTCCCTGCTATTTTGCTTAAGGCAGCAGCCAGACATGTTCTAATGAAGTGCTTTGATTCAACTCTGTGGATCTAAAGTGAGTAAGGAATGATACAGTATTCTGTCGTGCATAATTCTGATAGAATATTCACACAGCTGTCATCTGGACACCAGAATTATTGTAATCTAGTTGGGATATAGGGAAGAAATACAGAAATATGTGTAAAGATTAAGACCATATTACTAAAAATTCATAGTTATCTTATAAGGCTTTCCTTCAGGCCTCAAATAACCACTTCTCTTAAAGACTGTTTCTAGCATCATTCACACATTATGTGCAAAGCTAGATTCCAATAAGCATTTATTTTCTTATGTTCCTCTCACTTTATGAGCTATTGATATTGAATTCTGTATTGGTTTATAATCTCTAGGTTTTTTTACTTAGGTTGCATGATTTAAGAATAGACATAATGTTTAGCATTCCAGTTCCCTACCTCTGGCAGGACTGCCTTAATTGAAGACACTTCAGTGAATCTCTCAAGTCTCAGCTCAGAAGGGGTCAGTTCCTCTTTCAGAAACTCAGACATTATATGTCATATCTTGTCACTTGATACTGGTTGTCTGTAGGAAGCAGCAAGCCAGGAAGCTTATCATCTGGGCAAAAGTGTCATGGCTACAGAGCTAAAACAGCAGCGGCAATGTGAGCATTAACAGCCATTTACCAAACTGATGACTAATCATGGTGAAATGCAATCTCATCTGCCATTGCTACACACCAAGAAAACATTTCTCCAAATTTGCGTGCAGCCTTGAGTGGCTTGTTACACTGGATGCCAAATGTTTAGGAGACTCCTTGTTTGAAATGAAACCTTTGTCTTTTCAGACTGAGCCTTTGTGATAAGCAAAGCAATCAGTAAACAATTATGAATATGCTTACAAAGACTAGTAATAAAGTGAACTAGAAAGCCTCACGTGGGCTTGTGAGAACTGACTGATCTGCTGGTTGCATAGATTCTGCAAGTCTTGATTGCATGCACAGCTCCTCCTGAATTTGCCCTGTAGCAAAATCATGTGTTCTGTGACACAATCACAACAGAATCTACCGTAACTAAAAATAAACTGTTTCTCTGCAAATTTATGACTCAGTTAGTCCAGCTCATAAATAACTGTCCAGTAATGGTCAGCAAATGCATTGATTATGTGCTTATGACTATCACATTGTGCACGACCTCATCAATTGTCATTAGAGCCAGCTATTTTAGTATCTTCAAATACCTGCAACACTTGGGTTTAGCCCCAGATGGTTGTTTAGTAAGTCATCAGTTCTCTGAGCAGCTTATGTTACCCTCATTTGTATATCTGACCCAGCTGCTTTACCACTTCCTTGATAGCTTTCAGCACTCCAGAGTTGCCTCACAAATCTATTTAAGAAGCTGCCACCTCTGTGGCACCAATTCTGCTACACCTGGATGGTGGGAGAGCTTGGTAATTGGCCACCTTTCCAGTATGTCTGTATGAGCAATTAAGAACACCTGCCCTAAAGCCAGGAGTGGCTCTGCCCACCTGTACGGCAGACACAGCTACCAGCACAATGAACCTTAATGTTTCTTTAATCAGGTGGGAGTGACAATACTTTATTTGTCCACTAAATTTTATTAATTAAATCAAATTTAAATTAGAGTCTTCTTTATTTTAAACAAAAAATTGAGTCCAAATTAGAATTTAAGTCAGACCAACAGCTGAAGCTGTTTCATGTTAGAACTGTACTTTCAATGTAAGAGCAAAAATGTCACCTTTGTAACCATTTGTTTTAAGTTTTATATACTTGGTTTTGGGAACATTTACCATAAACTTTAGAAAAACAGGCAGTGGGCTGTCTCCAAAGACTTTTACAAAAGGGAAATTCTCATTCAGCAAGTATAATATTTTGACAAATATTGGGGGATTAAAGCCTTCATCATAAAATGAAGCCTTATTGCATTTGGAAAGGATTTTTCACTCACTAAAGAATGACATAAGAGTGGTCACTTGCATTCTACCAAGAAAGAATCAAGCTATTATAGGTCAATAAAGAATATAAAGAATATATACATCTTAACTTCAAATAAAAATATTTGTACAAGTCTGTTGTGTCTGTAATAAGAAGAGTATTTTTGCTTTAAGTTTTGAAGCAAAGGAATTTCTAAAATTATTTTCTCCCTATTGTTGGCATGTAGCAATTATGCTGCTTTGGCAGATTTCTCAGAATTACATCTGATTTGTACACAGATGAACAAGTTTGATTTAAACTTAATTAAGGTCATTGATTTAAACTTAATTAAATAGAAAACTGCAGAGAATTTTACATTTGATAGTTTTACAGCTGTTGACAAATGGAACAAAGGAAATCAAGCATCCTCAAAAGTAAGGGAACCAAGCAAACTGAAGTAACTTCAATTTAAAAATAAGTCCCCAAGAAGAAAGATTGTGTGCATTGAGCTACAAATAACTAAGCAATTTTATACACAAAATATTATGGTCTTTAAATATTTGTCTCAAGGATTCAGACATAGTGTGATTTGTCCACAAGATGGCACACACCGTATCCAGAAGGGACTGACACAGAAATGTGCTTTGTAACATCTGTGGGACAAAAAACCTTCATGGTAATTATCCTTCTTAATTTCCTTATCCTTCTAGGCAAGCACAGAAGAAAACCTGTCTGTAATTATTTTCTTGGTTTGCTTATATAATCCAAAAATCTGCTTGCGTCAGAGATAAGCAGACTTCAGTTCACATGGAAAACAGAAAATGTCTGTCATCCAGGGGAACTATTTTTTCTCTTTCAGATTTCAGGTGGCTGGAACCAAGTTAAGTCATACACAAGAGGCAAAGGTATTGCAGGGAGAAATATTATAACCTTACTGAACATCTGGTTTTTACCAGCCTGTTGCCTAGGAGAAGCAGGCAAGAGTGGAAAGGGCTGAGGGTTTAAAGAACTGACCAAACCTGAAAAACTCAGAGTGAAGGCAACAGTCCTTCATAGGAAGATAAAATTAGTAACAGTCTAGAAGAATTTATCCCTACATACTTGATAACTGAAAGACATCAGATTCTCAGAGCCCTCACAGGTCTGTTCAGATTAAAAATAAAACCCCTCAGTGTTCATTTTCCCCCCCATTCAGACTGACCTTGTTGTCACTGCCAACTGGAATTAGCCTAAACCAAGACAACTGGGCAGGTTTTCCCACCCGGCTGCTTTCAAGCAGTGTGAAGGAAGCTGTCCCTTGGTGGCTCTTCAGAAAACTGAAATGTGTTTGGTTTCTGTCCTATAGGCAAACTTTCAAGGGAGTGAAAAATTCCTGCTACAATGGGCAACTGAAGTCTCAGAGGCCAACAAGGGTTTGAGATGTCACTGAGGAGGGATTTTCAGCAATGTGTACATGAAGTGACTAAAATCCCTGGAATTATAAGTGCAGCAAATACAACAGGTGCAATAAATACACCACTGCTCCCACAAAACAAGGTCATATTTCTGTTTGCTCTTGACCATTTCACAGAAAAGAGCAGAGAATCGCCCGCGTGCTGCACGGCAAGGGTTGTTCTGTGTTAGTGCTGAGTCCTCCACCTGCCACAGCTGAAGTTTTGAGCAGAAATCAGCTAAGTGATTGGACTGTTGAGAGTGAAAGGAGAAGGTTTCAAGTAGTGCCAAGAAGGGCATCTCTCAGCTCAGAGACACTCAGAAGTTAAAATGCACCAGTGAACAGGCAGTGCTCTGAGCTGTGAACTGGCTGGTAGTGAGTGTGAAGTGGAAAGGACACTTGGAAGAAATTTATTTTAAGGTTAACAGCTCTACAGAACTTGTGAAAGTGCTCAGAAGTGCTGTAAGAGAAACAGATACGCACTGGAGGCCTTTTCTTTTTAACATTTAAACTAAAGACACTGTGGAAACTTGGGGCTAAATTTCATTTTACACAAGGTAAAGCAGACTCTTTGTGAAAGTGAAGAAATATAACTGCATACAACTATCACTATTCCAACTCCTACTTTGCACTTTTGTGCTTTATTCCAGCTAGAAAGTGCTCTTAGGTATGCATCAGGTCTGCTTCCAGGCTTGGGGAAAACACCTGAACCCCGCTAAGTACTTGAGAATAAGAAAGCTGGGTGAGGGGACAGCTGATCAGTAGAATTAAATATTGGTAGTCTGAGTACCCAAGTTTCGTTTCCTACTTCCTTTACTGAATTGCTCTGTAAATAATTACAAAAGTAATTCCAATTCCACTGCACAGAGCTGCCACTGACAAAATGAGATTAATTGCTGTTACTCAGAGCTCACAAAGGCGACCTCCAGCAAAGTACATGGGAAAGCCACATCCACAGTGGCAAGATGAGGTGGATCAATAAGAACAGAACATGGAATTTCTTCTGTTGCAGATGATTAATATGGGGTTGTGTTTTGAGCAAATTTAATGGACAGTCCATTACTTATTAGTGTTTGATGACAAAACAGAGGAGGAAAAATCAATTTAAAAATCAGCCAGGTGCAGAGGTAGAAGTTATACAAATTGTTCATTAAAAATAATAAAACCCAAAAAACTCACCCTGCCACCAATCCTCCCAAAAACCTTATATCACACACACACATATATATAAAAAATAAAATCTGCATTAATTATTCCAGCTCTAAAGTGGGAGCTACATGTCCATGTAATGTCTCCTCTCCATTTCAAGCCCAGAGAGATTTACACAGTGTGTAATGGAAATCCCCATCAGAAAAATCTTTTATTCAGGCACACAACATTCTCTGTGGTATTCCTTCTTATTTGAAGTTATACTGCTCCATGAAGTTACTGGAGATTGATGGCAGCAGTATCAGTATGCTGCCTATCCTGAGAACTTGAAAAATTAGAGGAGAAGTTGGTCTAGCAAACCAGGCATTTTATCTTCTAATAAATCAGTTGGTGTGGACCACTAACTGTATATGATACTATTAACACATTTGCTATTCGTTTATTTCTGAGTTGGAATATGCCTACTTTGTTCCAGAATGCCCAAGCCATTCAATGTCCAGCCATTTCTGATTAGGTCAGACACTGGGTTTGGATACCCAGAGGAAAGACACAAATGTCAGCTGCAAAAGCGGCCTAGAGGAGCAATGTTAAATCAGTGTGAAATCAGCATCTAATTTCCCCATAGAGAGGAATGTGACATACCTTTTAATTAAATGTCAGCCTGTCGATATTTTTCAGATTAGTTATGAATGTGAAATAGACCCCAGAAAATGGAATTAAAATGGGCAAATTGGTTAAACTCCTGCTGACACATTAAATTTTTATTCTCAGTGCCCCACAATGAGCATTCTAAGAAATTACAGCTTATCTTTTTATTATAGTTATGAATCAACTTTCAGGTTCTGAATGCAAGGCAGAGAGCAAAATAGTGTATTTACTCCAGTTCAAGCCTATTCCCACAAAACATCTTTTGCAGTGGTATATAATAAAGTGTGGATTTAGGTCAGCCTTTATTACAGATTGAACTGTTTGCTTTTCTTGGAGGTAATGGAATGGGTCCCATTTAATGTGGATGAATTAGTTATTGTGGAGGAAAATGGAAATCAATTAAGTGTCTTTTAAACTAAGTCAGTGGGAACTGTGTTTCCTTACCACTATTATTTGTGCCTTCCCCAAGAAAGAGCTCTGTATACCAGACTGGGATCAGAAATTTGTTTCTACATGGCTTCTGCCAGGTCTTACTGTTGCTACAGATTAAGGGGTTTGTGGTTTTTTCTGATTTTATAGTCTGTGTGCAAGAACTCAGTACATTTGGGATTACTATTTCAGAAATTGCACGAGATACATTCTTTGGGGGTTATCAGAAAGAATCTCCCAACACTTTGTACACATGGACTTCACTTACAGACATCTCTGAAAGTAGCTGAGTTCAGGAAGTTTCAGATCCGACTCTGTAAAGTGCTCAAAGACACAGACTGATTCCAGGAAACAACACATAACTGCAGCTCATGGTGCAACACCCCTCTCATGGTCAGCTCGTGTATTCTGGGTCAAGAATAGAGGACAAAAAGGAAAATTCAGGATAGGTATTATGAAATTATTACTTTCCCCTCCACAGTGGCGTTAGATTTTAGAAGTCCTAACAGCGTATTAAAACTGTCAAAGCAAGCAGTCAGCTTGCAATAACTTTAAGTCTCAGTTTAAAAATCACAGGGAAAAGAAGTATATATAATTTAATAACAGATATGAATTTACTCCAAAGACTTACTAATTTCCCAAATTCAGGCTAATGAGATTGAGGCAGATTTTGAGATGGCCACCAAGCTGAGTTCCACCACATTCAGGGTTTTACAGTAGTAGTCTGTCAGAGGGAGTGATGTTGTAGAGCAGGAGACAGCTGGCACAGATCAGGAAGAATCTATTCATGTGGTATCATTTACTTCCCCCCACACTATAGGTAGAAAATGGATACAGATATGAAATATTACAGAGATTGAAACATTTCTCCTTTTTTGAGAAAGCACTGATCAGTTTTGTCTGAGAGTAGGAGGGACTGCATTTATTTATTAATAAGCACACCACTGTGTTAATACACTGCTGCTGAACTATTTTAATTGGGTAAAAACAGCCCTGTGTAGAGGCTAGAATTTGTAGTGCTGTAATGTCAAACATTGAAGCTGCAATATCATCCTTCTGGAATTGAGGCTGTGTGTTCAACCATACATTATTATTCTGGAGACCACTGACCTGAAAAAAAGAGAAAAAACTACTTGTCTTTGCTTCAGTACAAGCACATTGGATGCTTTTAGCTGTGGTTATCTGAAGCACTTACGAAATCTCAGTGCAACTCAAAATCTCCAACTTTCTTCAACAAGAGCTGCACTGGATTCCCAGTTATACAGGGAAAGCTGGATGGGTGATAACAAGCCTGCCAGGATTGTAGCTGACAGTGCTGCAGTTGCAATTCTGCTCTTTCAGCAGCTGTGTAAAAGCAAATTGGGAAATACAAATGATTCCCTGGAAAAGGCAGGATATCCTAGTTAAAGCTGCCTTATTTGAATTTGCAGGATAATGCAAATAGGTCTCCCAGGTAACAATTAGAAATCACCATACAATCTTTTATTGCTTGAATTAGATAAAATTTGTATCTGACCAATATGATAGTGCAAAAAGATAGAGCTGCAGCACTTCATCAGAACACTCTGTATCAGAATCCTACCAAAAGGACTTGAGCATCAGCTTTTAGGTTTTTCATTCATTTCTGTGTGACACAGCATTGGATGTTGTCCTTTTAAGTGAAAGGCCAGAGTGCTGCTAGGGGCTAAACCCCCAGAAGATTACTAAAGCTCACAAGAGAAGTGTGAGATCAGCACTAAGTGGGTGAAAGATCCTGGAGAAAGCATGCTGCTAAAGGTAGGAAGTGCATGAGGCTCCCTCCCCATGGCAGGATTTCCCTGGGACTACTGCCCTGCATGGATGTACCTCCTGGGAGACCTCTAAGTAGCTTCAGACGTCCCAAGAATGTACCTGCACAATCCACAGCAGGATTTTCCTGTGACTTTAGAATGGTCCACAGGCAATGTCTGTGCAGTTGGGAAAGCAGACAAGAGGCCCTTAAACACCTGTGCCACAGTAGCCTTTGACAAGCCTCAGAAATGGTAAAGGTCACTTTTCACCATTTTTTCACATTTCACCATGCAAATACACAAGTCAGCAAGGTATCTATGCTCTCTCTTCTCACAATACGTGTCTACCTTCTATACAAGGGAAATGGAGAAGTAGTAAGTCATTTGCTTACATTCCAGACAAAGAGAGGCTGTACAAAGGATGTTAAATTGTATGTTAAGACATGCTGGTTGAAGGTCATCTTGATTAAAATAGCACCCTGCTACTTTCCTATCTCTCCATATTCCCTCTGAGGTCTCATGAAACAGGACTGCCTCTGTCTGTTAAGGAGGGACTCAGAAATAGCTTCTGAGATGTTTGCTGTCATTCTGATCATTTCTTGTACACTCTTGTATGGACTGTGCACCATCTGTTACCTTCCATGGCATATGTCAGAGCATATTCATGCTGCAACATGCTGGTGCTGAAGGTTTAGTTACTGTGTGCCAGACCACAGGGTGAGGGACAGAAGGAGCCATGTCTGTAAAAAAGCCAAGTGACCACATTGCTGCCAGAAAGCACAACAGTTGGAAAAAGCTGTTTCTGCTGCTTATTCCACAATGAAAAGTGAACTCTGCTCAGCTCAAGAGGCTGGAATGCTGGCTCCCTTGTCCTCTCATTAGACTGGAACCTGTGTCCAGTACACAAGCATACAGTGTCCCTGAACAGAAGGAGCCATGTCTGTAAAAAAGCCAAGTGACCACATTGCTGCCAGAAAGCACAACAGTTGGAAAAAGCTGTTTCTGCTGCTTATTCCACAATGAAAAGTGAACTCTGCTCAGCTCAAGAGGCTGGAATGCTGGCTCCCTTGTCCTCTCATTAGACTGGAACCTGTGTCCAGTACACAAGCATACAGTGTCCCTGACGGGCAGGTATACAGGATCTGTGAAGTTTTGCTACTCTGGCTGCAAGGTTACACAGCCCAGAGGAGCCAGTGTGTCCAGTCCTCGTGTATGCAGCAGTAAATATTGTTAGCCCTCTGAAAGACTGCAAGCAGGACAGATGCATCTGCAGCCTGAGCTGGAAAGCTAACTGAGCATTTTTATACCTTCTTCCCCAAAAGAAAAAAATGAAACCAAAACAAAAAACAACACCACCTTCAAGTCTGTTACATTAGAAGTATTTATTAAGTAATATAAGGTAAACAAATTTCTTGTCTCTGTTGAAGAGAATCACTACTAATGATTATGGACCAGCAGCACATATACAGCTGCAGATTCTCTTGGCTATTTTATCCTGTATGGATTGCCAAACAATAGCAGTGCTGCATGCAGGGCACACATCTCCTTGCCCTGTTTTAAACACAGCTCCACTTTCTAGCAAAGAATTTTCTTAGAACTGATACTTCTGCTTATGTGGAAAATGAGATTCCTTTACCCAAGATCCAGGTTTTTCAGGCTCACAAATAAAAGCACCAGGAAAGGGCGAAAGTTCATTTTGTAACAGCAACTTGCAGTTATTTTGCATTTGAAAATGTAACTTCCACAAGAAAGACAAACAAAATACTACCTATAGACAGCAAAGATTTATTAGGACAGGCAGTATTTCATTGGATTCCTGCAACTATTTCTTTACTACACACATTACTCTTAAAATCAGTTTCTCCATCCTTTCCAAGTTGAACAGGATCTACGTTTTTCCACAGCAAGCAAGAGCAATTTACAGGTACCTACATAAACTACCTTGCTGCAAAACATTGTTCTTGTCCATATCACCCATGCTCCTTTTTTATCTTTTTAAACTTTTACAAATAGATTAAATCCAGATTATTAAAGCTATTCCCTATATGTGAACTCAGTTGTGTTTTTCTTCTTTCCATCTGCATCAGGATGGCAGAACTACAAACTTTCCCTTTAGCTCCTTTATTAATCAGACACAAGTGTATAACAGCTATTAATAATTAGAGTATAGCAATAAAAGTGAACCTAATTCCACTTCAGTGTTTCACTATCCACGAGATACTATTCCTGCTCCTGACAAGACCTTTCATCAACTCTGGCTCCTCCAGTCATCTTTTTCTTCCACCTTGTGCTTCCATGCCATCCCACCTCTGGAACCACAGCAGCTCTTCCCTGGCCTCCATCCCGCAGGACACAGCCCTGGCTGGCTGCCAGAGAGCCGTGGGACCCATGGCAGGGATGGCCTCCGGCCCTGCAGCCTTGTTCTGCTCCATCTCACAGCACCAATCCTCTGTTTCCATTACACACGGCCCGCCTGGAGCTCCACAAGGTGCTGTTGTTTCTTCAAACCATTAAATGAGTGTTCTGAAGGGAATTTATACTTTTTTTACTTTTTATAATTTTATACTCTTTATAGTCCTGCAAAGTAATTACTCTGACAGCTCCTCAATCTTCTCTCAAAGATTCTCAAATACACCGAAGTTCAAGACCTGCTTTAAGACCATGAAATAATATATATGAAATAAAAAAAGTAAACCCATGAAGGCATTCAAGATTGCCTGTAATACCGAATGTTATCCTCCAAAGTGGTTGAAGCTCATCAGATGCTTCTGAGTAATTCAGAATGCTGTTTGACCAATCTAATCTCAGTGCTAATTTATAGCCTTGCTTTTCTCTTGATTAACATATAACTGAACATTAATTCAGTGATTAACCTCCAGTAGATAAGAAGTAAATAGTTTGAAGGGGGATGTAACAGTCACAAGTGGGTTTAAGCATGGTAATGTACAGTTGTTTACCAAGGGCATTCAATCTCAGTTTATTAAGCTTTTACTTAGAGTCTCCTGAAACCACATACAAAAATCTTCCTCCTTCTTCCCGTTTAGAAATCCGTAGGGTAATCTGGACACCACACCCACAGCAATTCGGAGGAACTTCATTGTAAAGAGATACTAAAAATACACATTCTCATAAACTAAACTTTTTGTCCAAAAGAAAAAAAAAGTTTTGCCAATGTTTTGAACCTTAAAACTATTATGGATGTCCCAAGTAACAGTAGCAGATGAAAGAGAAATCACCAGTTAAAATGAAGATGAAAAGAGATATTAATGAAAAAAAGGCAAGTTTTACCCAAAGAGATACAAGAAAGGATAAAGAAACATAGGGGTCAAAAATACTTAACTTTGCTTCTGCAGATTTTGCAGTTTAGGAAAGAAATTGTGTATCACACACAGATGGGTGTTTACCAAAGCCATTCAACAGTGAACAAAGTGGATGAAGCCCATGTATCAAAAGTAATGGAAGTAACATTTCATCACAGATCTTAACATAAGCCAGCTTTACACTCCAGTGGTGAGTCTTCAAAACAAATGACTGCAGGAGACGTATTCTGAGTCATGAGAACACAGCATTCTACGAGACTTTGGTTATACAGCTATAAAGAATGGCTGCATAAAAACATCTTAGATTCTTAAAAATATGATATAAATACTTTTCTTCATAGCCACCTTGCCAGCATCACTAACAAGTCTGCTTCTCACCTCCAGCATGAATATGCCACTCACCCAGCATCCCAGTCTATAGTCAAATACTGGAGTCTGTCCAGCCAGCCCCAGGAAAGGCACTCTGAGCTCTCCCAGAGCTGCAGGCCTGGGCAGCCCTTCAGAGGGAATGACATAATGGCTTGCAGCTGAAAGGATCCCTTTGAAACAAGCTGCTTTTTCAGAACTGTATACAGCCTATTTACTCAGATCCAGCTCATCTGGAAGAGATAATACAAATGTTCCCACTACTCTCCCATGAATTGCTTGAGTTATTGAAGTCCTAGACATCACAAAAAAATGGACTGTGTAATTTTAAGTGTTAGGATTGCATATATTAAAATATGTGCTTTTTAATCACAGAAAGAACCATGTAGAAAATTTAGGAGTTGAAAGCAGATCTCTTTATTAATTTTCTTTCTAGGGCATGTAATTCCCCATCAAACATGCCTAGAAAATGCCTTGCAGCCAGCAGCACCAAGACATTCTGAGCTTTGCAGTACATGTAAGGAGAGAACTGGGTAGTTTGTATCTAGGACATAATTGCTTGGCATTGTTTTAAGTAACATTTAAACCCTTCAATAAAGTGAAAACCAGGCTTAATGTATTAAAAGCGTCTTTAAACTTAAAAATTCTAGAGAGCCATAATCTCTTTTAAATTTAACAAAACACTTGCAAATATCTTTCCTCCAAATACCTTATAGTAAGTACGTTAAGTTTCAGACCCATTGCTTTCCTCCCACAGGAGACAACACTGGACTGAATGAGCTGTGCTAGCAAATCCCAGGGCAGCCATCTCCAGGATCTCAAGGTGTGTGGATGAGTCACCCCTACAGCAGATCCTGTCCTTTGTCCCTACCTCACTGAAAGCAACACACCATGAGGAATCTCTGCTGTCATCAGTAGTCATAAAAATGTATACTGGATATATATTAGACTAGAAAAGCAACATCTGCTACTAGGTTTGCTTGGTAGTAGGAAAACTTGACAAAATTTTTAAAAAGAACTTCGAAGCCTTGAAAAGTTGTCTCTTTTCACACCTATTCGGCTAACACTTTCAAACATGAAACCAGAACACTACAGAGACATCTCATATACATCTCTTTTATGTTCCATACAACTAGGCTGGCTGTATACAGGTTAATACCTTACCCTTTCCAGACATTTAGCCATAAAATGGAAGTTTTCATATGCAGTTTCTGAACACAGGAGTTAGGGAACACTAATACTCCATGAAACAGCCCAACAAAACATTTGAAAGCAAAAGGAAGAGCTACACTTCCAAACCCAGTACCCAAGCCTAAATAGCTACAATAACCTGTTCTAATAACTTCTCCACTCTACTAAATGCTTGGTGACCATAGGGAATTATTAGCATATCTTTTTCAGTGATGCCCTAATAAAAACAGATGATTGCACTACAGCCTGGACTGTAGATGAATGAAATCAATTTAAGTCTTACAGATTTTTTTTTTTTAATTATCAGGTTATTTGTATAAACCCACATCTTAGTTATGGCCTGCAAACATCTTTGATTCTGCACAAAATAGCTAGGCAACATGGAATATGATAGAATCACAAGGCTGCATTACTGGCTGAGTGGACTTTTTAGATTAAAGAAATTACTTAAGCTTTTCATAAACTGGGTTGAAATTTTTCTGCTGTCAGTCCCCATTCACACAACCACCACCATTGTATAGATAGAGTTCTGCTATAAGTACATGCACTTGTATGAAGTACTAGTACTTACTTATCTACTGACAAAACTCATGGTAATGGCAGGGCTCGGCTTCCCCTTCTCAGTCAGGTCAAGTACTTGTTCAGTCAGAACTCACTGTTCATTCTCCTTCCACAGCAACTAGCACTGACAGTACAGACCTTGCTGCCATGCCTACACTGCACCAGCCCTTGGACCTCAGGCAACGATCCAGCATGCAGGGAAAATTATAATAACTGTTTATTTTATATAAACCTTAAACACTGGCTTATTTGTTGGAGACTCTATCTTTGCTACAGTTATTTTTATGCACTGTTAGCTGCAGAAGCCATAGCAAATCAGGTAATTGCCTGAAACTGGTTTAGACCCCTATTCATCCCACCTAATTTCAGGCATCTAAGGCATTTGATCTGTTAATACAGTCACCCACACTGCACAAAACAGGTGCCCAAAGACAGCATCCTTTAGCAAGTGCTCAGCTTTGTAATTTACGATTTCCTTTAACAAACTCTGTACTTCTGTGTTTTGTTTAATAAAGGAGGGAAGCTACGCTTTTCTACAGCAGTTCCATTACTTGCAGTGGGAACTTAACTGCATCAGTGACTGGCAGGTTTGGAAAGTACTTGAATTCTGTGCTCCAACAAAACACAGATGCAAAGTGCCCTGAAGAGAGCACACCCAGCCTTAAGCTGAGAGCAGAGTTTTCTTCTTCAGGGAAAAATCGGAGTGTGTCTGGGAAGAAACAAAGGAAGACAGATGACACGGCCAGTTTAATTCCTGCCAGACTGTAGAGATGACTTAACCACGGGTCTTGTGTTGTGACTTGGCACTTCTTTAGCACCTCCTCATCCTATGAGAAGAAAGACGCAATTTAAAAACAAGTGATGTTGAATGTGCTGGGCTGGGCAAGACCTCATTCTAGAGTACCTTCAGTTCTGAGGCCTTGTTCACAAAGGAAAGCTACAGAGTATAAACTGCAGTTTAAATTAAAACAAAATGAATCATATGCAATCTAGTTAAATCAGTGGAAAACACTTCAAGGATACTAATTTAATTTACAGGTTGTCTCACTGCAGCTCAGCTACTGCAGATACTCATGGTTAAACATTAAAAGCTACTTCAGACTCTTAAGAAATTAATTTCAGTGTGATTTGAGTAATTTCAATATTCTATTTATTCTAAGCTATAAATGTCCATATACCTTCTGGTACTCTAAATGCTCAAAATTACAAGCTGAACAAGTGTAAACAGCTTGTTCCTTGTAATAACTAAAATCATAACTGGTGTTTATTCATTAAAAGATCTTCCAGTTTTTCTGACAACACTGGCTTAAACACATCTAGTGAAGCTGTGTCACTTGACTCACAGACATTCAGTATTTCCATTTACTGTGAAAGTGGAACTTTGCACCTGTAAGTATGGATGACATGAGTACAGAGACTCATGTACAGCATAACTGACAGAAGAATACCTGTTAAAATAGGAGAAGGGTATCACAGAAACAGACACAGTCAACAGGAAATTAAAATATATATACAGATGACATAGGTAACTGCAGCTTGAACAGTGGGGACAAAGTTCCTCTGTCTCTCTTTCTCTGCTTCTCTCTCTTTCTCTCTCAATAATATAACCTTGCTTGTTTTCACCATGTTTTTGGTTATTACTTGATTCTGATTTTGTTTCTTTGTAGTAATTTCAAACTTGGTGAACTGGCTACAACAGAGGCTAAAAGGGATAGTGAGTACCTCCTTCCTTGCACCAGTGCCTTTGCAATAGTCACAGCAGATTGTGTCAGGATTCTTTTCTCTCCTCCCTTCATTTTGGGAATGAAGAGAAAGATTGTGCCTGATTGCATCAATGTAAATGACATTCTGCTAGTGCTAATGGCATTACTGCAGATTTCCGTCAGCAAGGCTCTCAAGACTAAAGTAATGCCAAAAAGACCTGCCTCTGTTTCCCTCCTTTGTGTCGTTACCCTTGCAGGGCTCATGCACAGCAGCAGCTGCCTGTCCCCCACCATAGGGGAATGAGGGCCAGACTGTCCCAGAGAGCTGCAAGGATTGAGGGAGGGAATGTAAGTTTGTACCTTATGAATCTGCTGCCACAAACAATAACTTACCCAACTGCAGTCTTCTTAGCTTGCATCAAGAAAAAGTGTGACAGAGAAGCCAACAAAGCATTTTTTCCAACTGTAACTGCAGTATACATATAGATATAGATATATATACAGAGAACTTGTGCTTTTAGAAAGGATGGCAAAAAAGACTGACTAAAGGAGTGGGAGTAAGTGGGTAGGAATGACATCACACAGAGGTGTAAAACCGGCCTAAAACAGTAACATGGAATAATTCAAGACCAAAGGAATTCAACAGTAACATACTAGACAGGATTATAAATTGGGAAGTGAGCAAATTGTGCCTTTTTCCAGAATGTACACAGGATTGATAGGAGGATTGTGCACATTCCTTAAGGCTCAAAGAATTTCACCCCAGAACTGGCAGGAAGTGTGGCATCCTTTATGTGATGTCCAAAATGCCTGGAGACACCTTGGGAATTGAAGGAAAATGTATAAATAAAACTCATTTCCCCTGTTAAGGGAGTTGCCCTTCAGCAACTCTTGCATCATATCTGTAGCACTTAATTTCCTTAAGCACCTTTGGATTCTCTGGCAGAAAGAGGGCAGCACAATAATGTTGGAGATCTAGAAGAAATGAGATCACTTTCAAAAACACTTCAGTGAGAAGTTTAAAGTCTTCTACTTCATACCCAAAAAGCATATGAAAATAGAGGGGGGGGGAAAAGAGATTACTAAATCCATAATGTACTGGTTTTGCTCCCTATCTGACAATTTATATCTTCTGTTGAGCCACCATGAGATCTGATGTTAGATGACAAGCTTCATTCATGCTCCCGAGATTCTAATGAGCTGCATTCCCAGCTTTCTGAATGAGGAACGAGATTCCTTTCCCATAGAAAATACTGGGGAGCAGAGAGGCAGCAGACACATGGCAGCAGTGGCAGAAGGACTGCATGGACTGACTGCAGCACCGACCAGGGAACTGGGAAGGCAGTGGAAGAGGAACATTGTTCCCCACACAAAAGAGGCCATTATAATGCCAGAAGTCTCACAAGTGAGGATTAGACATCCCCGCACTGCACACACAATGTTCCATTCATTCCTCTGGAAGGAATGAACTACTGTCACCCAAACACAAAACAAAAACTGGATTGCCTGCAAGAAAAGCTCAGTGTATGTCAAAGTCTACATCACTGCACTGTGATAACAAGCCTTGAAGTATCAAAAGGCACATACATTTTATTTTGCTGATGGATTGCATAAACATTTCACTTCCTACATGAAATGGTAAACAGGACTCTGTTTCCACCCACACATATACATTCATAAAGACTGGTATGTTGTGCTACCTCAACTCCACAGGAAACGGGCCAAATGCTATAAGAAAAGTTAAGATGTGTCAATTTATGGTAAAATCTTTTCTTTGTAGAGCTCTTCTTCAACTGTATAGAATACGGCCCTAGAAAGAAAAGTTGAGGAATAACATCCCTAGAAATTACAAATTAAGGAGGTCTCGTCTTACTGGTTTTTATACATAGACCATGGTCTTCCCTTGTCCATGAGCTGTGCCTACATTCCCTGCTTCCATAAAACTGAGCATGGTGGGTTTAGATCTGCGGGGATCTTACACAAGAGCTTGATTCCAGGTGTGTCGTGAGTTGAATGTATGTCACATTCTCTGGAGAAGCCTAATGCACAAACTGAACAAATAAAAGCTGACTGCACTAGACATTGGCTAAAATATTCTGTCTCCCTCTGTTTGTCACAGCTTGGCTGGGTAGTTCTGAATGTACAAACAGCTTAAAAACAAACAGGCATGGAATTTATGGAACAGTATTGCACATGATCTCAGAATTTCTTACACCTTCCAAATAGGGACTGTTCCTTAATTCTGCTGGGCAACATGGAAGGAAAGATACTGGAAATAAACTATGGACATTTTGTAATATCTCTACAGAGAGTGGAAGGGAGGCAGCAATACCTATTGCTATACCTACCCCAGAAAACAAGGGATGCCCATCAATGTGAATGAGTAGCCATCTTCCTTTTTTTTTCCTAATGTTCTGTAAGTCATTTCCAACACAGCCCACTGACTAGCAACAACAAATTCACTAGGAATTATTTTAAGGATGGACATTTCTGGTTTAAAAAAAATTTCTTTACCACAGCACTTATGCTAAGAAACAAATTAACTCATATCAGCATTAAATTGTAGGCTGTGGTAGTATTGTAACCCCTGCTGGAAAATCTGTATTGTGCAGTTCAGTTGCTAATCAGATCTTTAGTTTAATAAAATTGTTTCCATTTAAGGTTAATCACATTTGCAATTTGCTGCTGCCAGAGTCTCTAATTGCTGTTAGTAAGGGCTTTCAGGACACTGGGGAACTGCACATTCAGTTCTTGATCTGATCCTATTTTGTGTTCCATCATACAATGGATTGCTCAAATGATTATTTTTAAATAATTCTGTGACTATTCAGCTGGAGTTCTATTTCACAGGCTATAGGGAGATTGGATGCCCTTTGAATACAGATGCAAGACCAAGAACTCTATTTAGCTGCAAAAACATTTATGGGAAGTGAATTTCAAAGCAATTGCAGCATGCTGACAATCTGTGTGCAATCATTTAAATCACTGAAGTACCACCACAAGATGCTCAATTAAGCACTAGAGGCTAAATGTAAAGATTGTGATTGAAAAATTGGAGAAATAGCTTGGAGCTATTTCAAAATTGCAGAAATTTTGAATATGTACAAAATCATAGAAGTAAATAAATAAACACCAGTTCTGTGCAAGAAAGTTGCTATGCTGGGAACAGTTTTCTCAAATTGTTGTGTTTGGAACTCCACAAAAGTGCAACACGAGTTTTCCCCTTACACAAGAACTATGTGATGAATAGGACATACACAGCTCTCTTCTGATAGGGGTACTTTTGAATTCAGAAGAATTTCTTACATCTTGCGCTTGAAAATGTATGACAAAAGTAGAAATCAGCCATGGAATATTGCTACGGGTTTGCTCAAAATACCAAACTTCTCTATACCTTTCTTACTAAAGGGGTGTACTTACAGAAAGTAGATGTTCAGGTTTGGATATACAACTAGTCCTGTGTCAGCAGTGAAATAATCTTCTACTTTATTTTTCCAATTCAGTCTTCAATAGTGGTTTATTACAAACACATAATTGTAGATGACTGATGCCTTGAAACCAGTGAGAATGCTAATATTTCTACAGGATTGCTAGCTCAGCCTATTTACTGCTGTCTTGCATACAAATTTCTGAAGAAGCAGAGTTTATTTATGTTAGGGTCTTAAATTGTGCTATTAAGACAATGAATGTCCTGTAACTAATTCAAAATATTTTTGGTTCCTCATAATCACCAAATGTACAGCTTTCTCCCTCTCTCCAAATACTGGAATTAATTTTGCCCTCAGCTGTATCTGTTCAGTTTCCATATATTATAACTGCAGTTAGAACTGCAAGGGCCTTGTTTTGCTCCACTGAAATCAGTACTAAAACAGCAGCGTTTGCATGAGAAGCACCACTACAAGTGGCATGTCCTGAGAAGTTAACTTTTTAAAAGCAATACATATGATGATGGATCTATGCACACCATTTAAGAATGAAGGCCTCATTTAAATGAAAAGATACTTTTAAAATGTTTTTAATGGAAAAAATGTTGAAAATGTACCAAAAAAAGTTCTTTTGCTGAAGATACAATACATTGGACTCAATTTCCTTCCACATCTCAAAAAATTAGAAAGTCATAAAAGAAACTTCAGCAAGCTGAGAAGGTTTTTGTGATCTTTAGAAACAATTTGGCAAGTTGTTTTAAAGGGCTGCCCTCTGTCATGCCATAAATAGAAAGGAGCAGATGAAGATATTGTCCCTTTAGGCACTGACTGAAAGCAAAGTGCAGGGCTGATACTTTCCACAGAAAGCAAACTACACGGTGATAGTACCAAAAATATATTACAAACTTTCTTCTTGCTTTAAAAGACTCCAGACTTCTTAGTAGTGTGGCAAAAATAGAACAAATATATTGATTCTACTGCCTAATCCTCTGGCCCTAAACTTCTGATTCCTGTACAAAGCAGGGCCAGTCAAGTTCTCGGCACCTTCTGTAGCCCGAACGCTTTCTTATCAAGTTCTGTGGAGCAGAAAATGCTAATCCATTCTGCTGGCTGGGATATTTTAGGCAGTGGATAAGGAGAGGGAAGAGAATAAAAATAGCTGCATTATCCTAGTCCTTGAAAGGTGAAAGTGACATACAGCAGGCTTAAAAATGTTCTGTAGATAAATTTTAAAAATTATATCATTTTTCCTTCCACACCTATATTTTTTTTGTAATTTCTTTTCGGTTGGCTGCATATTTTAAAGTTAGTCTGGCAAGCAATGCCCTTCACAGGAAAGCTAGTTCTCTTACACTGGCCAAGTCCAAATTTTCCAGGTATCTTATGGAAAAATCAGACTTCTTCCTGTGTCACATGGACAACATGTCAGTAGTAGACTCCATGTTCTTCCTTCCCCCTCCTTTCTCCACCCTTCCCTCCCCTCCCATCAAGTTTAAGGGTAGTAATGACTGTCTTCAGTTACGGACTGATTAAAAACATTTCAGATCTGCTCTTCCACCATATTAATGCAGATTGTATTTACAGTTCTGACCTGACCTGAATGACCAAGAGCTGTCTCTGCAAATAAATTGCCAGATCCAGTACAGTATTTTAGAAACTTATCATCATGAGACAGTCTTCCTTCCAAATTTATAAACTTCAATATTAAACCTAGAGATGGATGCTCTCTAAAAATACAAATGAATCATTTTTATTTGAAAATATCAGCATCTGTTGAGACTGCAGCATTAAGGTTTAGTTTGGAACTGGTCCAGGAAAAATAAATCTTTACAACTGAAGGATAATATGACAGCAGAGGTAGGTCTAAGCATTAGGAACCAAGTAGTTCTTTTACTGTAAAATACAGAATTTTAGATCTCATGCAAGTTCTTTTTGTTCTGGACTTCTCTGTACATTTGGAATTAAACATTATGTAGAAAAGAGAGGAAAGGGAAAAACAGTTAATCTTCGAGATATGTTGTTCAAAAAGGCAAAGTCATTACCATGTAAAAGATGGAATTAAAATAGATTCTTGACAAAATAACTAACAGAACTATGTTGGACATTTGCATTTTATTTTACTAGTTTATCTTTGATTGGAATAATTATATGTTTTAATTAAAAACATCTCTGTTGCCTGAGTGCATGAAGGTCTATTGAACACAGTATCTATATTGGTAGAGCCAATATGGCTTGATCTACCATCTGTGAGTAGGGTAGATGGAATACAACCAGAAAGCACATTAGAACAACACAGCTCAATATTTATTGGATTCCAAGTCCAATCCAGTTCCCTTCTTGCACTAAACAGTCTGAAAAACGAAATGTAATTGGCTTAAAAACAAATGAAATGATGCATTATAAGGCAGAATATTTTATAAGTACGAATCTACTGCACTCAGGACTGAACTATTATCTTCACATCTATTTGGATGACATTTTTCCTCTATTCACCCTGGGTTTTAATTCCTGTAGGCAGGATTATAATAAAGAGCTGATCAATATAATAAATTTATTCAGATCTGCTGGTCATTAAGGAATAAGAGTGTTTTGAAGCTTACAATAATTTAGATTATTCACATTTTATATTATGTGGTCATAAAAGCATTTTTCCTCATGATACCTATGAAATCAGCATTTGAGTTTCAAAATATTCTTAACATATACAAGGAACATCAGACATGTTCACTGGAATTACTGTAAATCAGTAGGAATACACCTTTCACATTTGATGCATCTGTTAGTGTTGGTGGATTGACAAGACAAAACCAGTAAACCTATATTTTTGTCTTGGGGTGACTTTATGATGTGTATCCCATATCACTGCTCTATGCCCAGAAATCTGAATACTTTTAAATACTTTTAATCTGAAACTTTAAAAATAAACATTCCTTATATTTTAACACGGTGTTTTGCACATTTCTGATTTCAAATCAAATAAACATACTGGTTTACTAACTCCTCATGATAACTCCAGGAAAGGGCAACACTGATGGACAACCTGATTTCAACTAAATTCATGGATGGTCACATAGAGATTGTGTTAGGAGCAAAATCAGAACACCTGTTCTGCCTCAGTGTTAGACAAGAGCCAAGAGCAATGCCTCCAGCAGAAAGGAACGGGGTTTCCTTGCCATTTGCCACACTTACGAGAGAATCAAGTTAAAACATCTCTTGTGTACATCAAAAGGGAGGGGGTTTTGCCAGTTATCTATGAACAAGACCCACTTAGGTCACAATTTCTGGAAATATTTAATAAGAGAATAATAGGATACTGTGCCAATGAGTACCTATCCAAATCAAGAGAAGTGACCTACTTTCACTTTTATTTCAGGACCCAAGGAAGGATCATAATGTTCTCCAACATTATGCCAGGAGCAGCTATCTTTTCTGTTCTTGTACTGCCTCACCAGCAAGGAGGCTGGGGGTGCACGAAAACTTGGGAGGGGACTTGGGATGGCTGATCCCAATGGACCCAGGGGATCTCATGACACACATCCTCAGGAAAGCATCCTCTGAAACACAGGTTAGTATTGACACCTTTGTGGGTCACACAGGCTTCCATAGTGAGCCTGCCTGGGGTTCCCTCTCCCTTGCCACAAGCAGAGATCACAGATGTATCCAAGATGGTCTCTGCTCATTGGCAGCTCTTCAGCAAGGAATTGGGGATGAGACAATACCATAATCTCCAAATGCTTGTGACCAGGGAGTAGGAACACCACGCTGGAAGATGAGTTCCTTTTAAGTATGTCACATTCCGTTCTGGAAACAGAGGTACCCAAATCATTGGTCACTTTGGAATACCATATTCCACGGACTTCTCAAAACCTGACTCCTGCTGCACATAGGGACTGACCTAAGCAGTTTGAGCTGAGAATTTCTTAGTGGAGCACATGGAATGTAGAGCTAATGCCACATGCTTTTGTATTCTCTGAGTGTGTTTGTGCCTTTGCACAAACACTTTCCCCACTTCACTGGGGCCAGCAGCCAGCATCCTGCATAACCACACACTTGGATGTGAAGTCTTCATTGCTTCACCCTGTCTGATCCAGGCATGCAGTTTCTACAGTGTCTGTTATAATCCAAATTAAAGAAGACAAAAACCTAATCCAAGCAGTGAACAGCATTATTTAAGAGAACCTCTCATTACCCTCCCTTAGTACAGAGGAAGTGTCTAGAGAAATCCTACATTCTTAGAAGACTCAGACCAGAAATAACATTCAGATACTCTGAGACAGAGTACATTTTTCTAGACAAGACTTCGCTGCTCATAAGTTCATACAATAAATTTCTGTCTTTCTGATGATGATATACAGATTGCAAAGCAGCTGCTTTCCTTGGCTAAATCTGCTCCCCCTGAAGACTTTCCTATTTTTTAAATAAATTTGCTGTTATTTTAATAAGGACAGAAAAATCCTTCACTATAAGAAGTGTACAGAGGGAAATAAGAAAAGTCTATAAGCGTTTTTGAAGGATACATTAAACAAATTAGATACATAGAGCAGATTTCTGGAAAGAAAAAGTATTTGTTTGCTTCTCTTCATTTTTCATTCTCTTTTTACCCAGAGAGCTTTGATCACGACAAACTGAATCCAGTTGGCTCAGCAGAACAAAAAATGTCATTAATGAATTTAAATCCTGAGGAAATTCTTCTGGCTTCAAAGAGAATATAATAGTTGTTGGCAGTGAATGCTTTTGTATTGGCCATTATTTGTTCATCATTAAAAATTGCTAATTTTGATACATGTTAATCAGATTGCTTTGTA
>NW_008238321.1:3271275-3291924 GCF_000691975.1 Corvus brachyrhynchos
TCCTGCAGTGGACTGGCTGGAACAGCCACTGAGAAGAAAGGGCATACTTACACTGACTTACTTCCTGGGGAAAAAAAGGTAATGAAAAGGGAGATGAAACGCTAGTAAACAAATTTTCCTCAATACTCCCCACCACCACAACTGCTTGGACATTCAAGCCCAGATGCTGCCTTTATTCCCTTCAGCAAGCACTGGTACAGCCCCAGAGGAAACTGCAAAATATTTTGTGTGATTTTATGTGTATAACTCAAAGAATGAAATAGATTAATGAGGTCTAGAGGAATGTGTAGATTTTTTTCCTCTCACAACTCAGTCCTCCTTCTGGACTGACTTCTACACATTGATTTTTTTTCTGTGCAATCAATTTCATTTTAAATTGCTTCTAGCAGTTATTTTGTTGCTACAGGAGTTTCCACAGTTTCTCTAAGCTATACTGATGTGCAGTTATCTCACTGTTCAGCTCTTCCGGATAAACCCATGACACTGAAATCACCTTGCTCCAAGTGTTTTCATTTCTCCCATTTTCTTTACCTGGCCCCTTGTAAGCAGCACTATAAAAACTTCTCATGCACAGTGGTCTTAATACATTCTGGACTTATTGTACTTTATTTATTGAATTTTTCTTTACTTTTGTTTTTCCCCTAATATATTAGGGGTACAATTAAAACTGTTGTTTCAGTCTCTTTATGCTATTGACTTTCTTCAACAACACTTTTTACTCTGGTAGTTTTTAAATGATTCCATCAAAACCTGCTTGAAAGAGCTTTTTTTGATTCTCCTACTTTCATTGTCCAAAACCTTTCCTAATCTACCCCTACCTTATTTTCAGGTCATACTCTCAATTTATGTGCTCCTAGAGCTGATCTGCTGTTTGTTCATATTCAGCTGTTAGCAAGCTCCACTGTTCACCTCTGCAGCCTGCTGTTTCCTTCCTTATGTTTATCATGAACAGAAAGGATTCTTACAAAATTCTGCAGTGGAATATTGTCAAACATTTATTTAAAATTCTACAATGTGGTTTTTTAAAAACAGTCAGTCTATATAGTTGCTGCTGTTGCACCCACACCACTGGCTATTGTACTAACCTTTCTTTTCGCATCATCCCCTGTTGCTGCCTGCCTTCAAGAAGAAGTTGGGGGCAGCCATGAGTTTACAGCATTTAAGATTCATATGTGGACCTTCTGAAGCCACTAGAAACACAGCAAATAACACTATTTAGCAGGACAGAATAACCCTGCAATTACCTCTTGGTAGAGAAGAAGTTAATATTAAACAAGTCCTGCTTTTGAACAGAATCTCAAACCAGCTTCTCCTTCTGCCTCCCCACCTGAGTTCAGAGACAGCTGATGGTTTGGACTGTTGTTCAAACCTGCAAATTATGCACATAAACAGGTATTTCACTTCCAAAGAGGGAGCCAAATCAGTTAAATGCTTACTAATAACTGCAGGGTTACTGAGAACATTAGTGATGCATACTTACTGGGGCCTTTTACAGAGGCGTGCAAAGGAGAAGGAGTAATAAGCAGCAATATTTACCTAGAACATGTGCCATATTGAACTGCCAGTATGTCAACCTTGACTAATTTCCTGTCAAAGAAAAAGAAAGCACAACTCTCACTTCCTCCCTTGAGGTTGTCAGCACACTATTAACTTGAGAATCTTTAAAAATCAGCAATCAAATGGTTAGTCTAGGACAAAACAAGGAAACATCTGTCAAAATAGTAACTGCAATACTCACTCTTTGAAATGAATTAGCAGACTTCTGGAAATCTACCAAGTCCAGTATTCCCTGCTGGTTTACATTTTTCTAAAGGATCATGATAAGTAAGATTAATAAAAACTTAAGAGTTTGCAGTGGATACATTAACTGGAGATAGGTTGCTTGCTTGCACAGAGCTACTTATGGAGCTCTGATATGCTACCGAGGTAAAACACTTCATGCAACTGTGAGAGTGGCTGAAAAAACCAGATGTACAAGAATTAACAGTCACAAGTTGCAGCAAGGAAAATTTCTGTTAAATCACTTAAAAGAATTCTTTACAGTGAGGGGGAAACACTGGAACATATTGAAACTGAGGCTGTGCAATCTCCAGCCTGGAAGATACTCAAAACTCGACTGGACAAGGCCTTGAGCAATCTTCTCTAATCTTGAAATTTGCCCTGGTTTGAGAGGTGGGTTGGACTAGAGACCTTCCAAGCTACCTCACAGTGTGAATGATTGCCTCTGTATGCCTGTTATTGAGTGAAGAAACTACCTCCTCTGTTTGATTTATGATACTCTTTTAAATGCTCTAGACTGAAATTTGTCTTTATAATCACTTATTGTCTCTTCCCTCAGCTCATGCCAACCTATAGACTACAGACCCATCTTCCTTCTCTGCAGTTCTATTGCGTCTTGAAGTTTCTCATTTGCACATGTTTATAAGCATAGTTTTTAACCTACTGTGCCAGATATCTTGATTTCTACTATTTACACGAGTGAACAGAAGCTGAATTAATTGTCCTGGAATAACAGAGGTAAGGCATCCCAAGGAATGTGACTGTATATTGACAGTCCTACAGGCTCTCCACACCCTAAACAAGCACACAAGTATTACAAACCCTGCATTGCATGAGGACTGTCTCAGCTGTCTCTGGTGAGACCAGCCTCAGGTATATAATTTAGTCTTTGTCTGTTTAGTCTATATATTCTTCACTGACATTATTGACAAGTATGGGAATTAATGACCACTGTGATGCAGTACTTCTTCTCTAATTATAATTTAGCTCCCTTCAATATCCTCCTAAATGGGGGAATCTCATCCTTCACAGTAACAGGATGCTGTGTGGGCAGCCAGTTCTGCAGATGCTGAGGCCCCTGGCTAGAAGGCACTAAGTCGCTGTGTTCATTTGATTTTAACTTGAAGCCAATCCTGCAGCATTTTTCTTTACACCAGTTAAAACCAAACTGTCTGGATGACACTGAATGTAGCTGCATGAAAACTCCTTCCACCTTGTGCTTTGAACGATCACTCTGAAAATGTCATTGTGTGCAGTGCCACAAGGAAATGATGCCATTTTCCCCTTGTAGGCTAAGGGAGAAGGCAATTATTTTTCATAAATGTATCTCCCTTCTCAAGCTTTTTATGACATTATTTTTTATTTTAGTATTCTTCAAGACTAAACAGCTGACATTGCTAGGATTTGGGTGACCATTTACACCTGGGCAGTGGAAGACAGTAGCTAAAGTAGCGTCATAGCACGGTAACCATATAAACGTCTCTATCATATAGATCAGCCAGTGATTTTCAAGAAGATCTTTCTTGTCTTTCATACATGAAATACCTGAGTAAAACAAAATTTTTAGGAAGTGGCAATTGCAGATGGTCTATGCGGCAGGGAAAGGAGAGTACTAAAGAATTCTTCTCATTAATAGGTTACTAGAAGGATATTAGATATTAAAGGAGGAAGATGTGGAAGGCTGTCCCTTCAGAAGGGTTTGGGCAAAGGGAAAGCAGGAATTAGAAGAATGAGAAAAGTACAAAATAGTGAACACTACACAGCTTCATCCCAACTGTTTCCTTTTGGATACACATTCCATTTTTCAACTGCAACCTTGCACTGAAGAAGCAGGAGCTGAAATTCCCCACTCTTGCCCATCTGTATAAAGTGTTGTCACATTATTCAGAATTCCATCACAAAACACAAACCCACAAAGACTTCACCTCCCAAAGCCCTCCTTAAGCTGGCACCCCAACACACTGCCACTGGTGGAAAGCTCCCAGAGAAGTTAATAGAGTGCACTAGAAATAAGCTCAATGTGTGATAGGATGTTTAACCCTCACTAGAAATAGTGGGGAGGTTCCAAAGCTCACACTGGCCAAAAAGGAAGAATGGATGTCATCATCCTGCCTAGTAAGCAGAGTCACTGTCTGTTGAATTTAACAAGAAAGAGCTTTGGTTTTCTTTTAAAAATGGTTAGCTTTACAGCCTGTGCTAATAAGTACTTATTTTGCTTAACATCTAGAACTTTTTTTAAGAAAACGAAAAAAGGTTTCAGCCTTAACAATTTATTAAAACATATAAAGGATAGAAATGCCTCTCATTGAATAATCCTTCCATTGATTGTCAGCCTAGACATTTGAAAGTCTTGCAGCTTACATTACCATAGTGAGTTTTGGCATATTAATTTTTCTGCAAATAAGATCTGACAGCCATCAAAACCACCAGGATATCTGCACTACCAGTAAAGGACTGAAAAAACCAGCCCTGTTTATTGTGGAGATATTCTAGGGTATCATACAGTGCTGCCACAATGTATCTGCATTGCCCCTTGGCTGGTTGAATTGCACAGCCACTCACTGAATTATCATCCTTCAATTGCTATATTCCACTTCAGAGCCCTGGGAAGAATTTAATCACCGTCTCTTCCCACTGAGGGCTCAACATCAATGAAAATGCAAAAGCAAATACTAAAGAATAAAAGGTCAAGTCAGCTAAAGCTGACTCACAGACACAGGAAAGGGAATGCTAATCCTTGCTTAGGAATCGTCAGTGTATCTCCCTTTCTGCCAGCAGCAATATTTTAGGCCCTTCTTCAAAAAGGGTATGAAAACCCTGAGTATGAAAATCCTCCTGCTATTCTGAATGTCTTCTACATGAATGGAATGCCTGTTTGAGCAGTTTCTCACAAGCACAGAATCAGACCCTGCACTACAATCACAGGCACATGAAATTGTCTGGCTCACAGCACACTGTTGATCCAACACAGAATAGACACCCTAAAGGTTTCTGGAAACATCATGAGACAACTACTATTTTAAACCTAGTTACATTCACTGTTCTATGTAGTTACCAGTGCAGTTAGTAAAAGATGAGGATCTTAGTATTTCCTAAAAATAAACAGCCTATTTAAATGTAATTATAATTTGGAATTATGAATCACATTTGGAATTATGACTTACAATCAGCTTCTGTACAACTTTGGGATAAAAAGTGGTATCAGTTTGATTAGTGCCAAAATGCAGAGATCAATGGTTAGGGCTGCCATGCCAACCTCAAAGAGCACTAGCTGCAGAAACATGCAACGTTAAGTTGGTGGATGCCTTTAGAGAAGCTGGCAGGTTGCAATTTTTCTGTTCTTGCATGAATTTCTTCACTTGATAGATAATAGAACTGTTATTTTAATTTAGAAAGCAGCAGCTTGTGTGCTGAATTAAATGCTATGTAGTCTTTTCCTAGTGCCCATTTAGGTAAGCAGCTGTCCAGGGCAGCCATGGGTCATTGCAGGCGGTGTAGGGTTAAGAGACTGAGCAGAACTGAGTACAGAACAGCTGAGAGAAAATCAAGTAAATCCATTTTAAATCAACATTTAAAATGAAAATACCAGTATTGTGTTACTGTGGCAATACTTAAACTCCTCATTATTTTCAGAGAACTTTAAGTTCAGTTCCTTGCAGTCAGGTCACTCCAGTAACATTTATCTCAGCATTTCTATTCTAACAGCCTCCTATTTTAGAGGTTTTAGAACTCACCTACCTATAAAAATACACTTCAGACTCACAAAGTACAGACTCCTTTTCCTGGTATTACTTATGACTATAGCACAAATTTTATTTTAACCCAATTCCACATTAGTTCACAGGTGAGCAAGAAAAGCAGAAGTCTTTAAGATGGCATTGAAACAGTATTGGTTGTATAGAGAGGAAAAAACAATACATGGAAAAGAGGAATAAAAAAGATAGTAACACCAAATAGGATGGAACTGACAAAAATAAGCGTAAAGGAAAAATCTAGGAAATGTTGTTCTCTACATTTTCAAAAGTGTTTTCTTTCCCAATCACTAAGCAGTCTGCCCAATATCCCCGTGCAACAGATCATTATTCCCCAAGGCAGGAGAGAGGACTTTCTGTGTGTTAGGAACAGTGTGAGACATCCAGCACTGTCCTGGTAACATGCTTGGTTCCCAGCCCTCACCATGCACTCAGCGCAGAGCTCAGGGCAGAGCAAGGGAAGGTGGCTTTCCAGAGAGAGCAAACACTGGAGGGCAACGAGCCTTCAAACTTCAGATTTCTTTCTGGCAAAGACTTAAACCCACTGATAGTCTGTTACATTTACAGGTCACTCAGGATGCCCTAAAATGCCCTGTTCTGCTGCTTTCATCTGAAAAGACATTCGATCTAAACCAAGTCCAAAAATGATGAATTTTCTGAAATCTGTCCTTTTGTAATGTAGATATCAAATGGTGAGAAAAAATAATTTTGCTAGTCATCACATGGAAGATAAATGTCTCTGCACTGTTCCACTATCTAGGTTATTTTAAAATAAGGTGCTTAAGAAATATACACTTAATTTGGACTGGCTGTGCAGGCAAATCCAGACTACTGGGTAGAAGTGAAAAGAAACAATTATTTACATGAAGAGAAGGATAGACTGAAAAGTTTTAATTTAAAGCTCCTGAGTTTGGCTTTTCTTCTTTGGCTTGCCAGGATGAAGAGGTTGCAAAACTGTCTGAAGTGGCCCTGTGGCATTTCCCAGGGTGGTACAGACTCTTTAAAACAGTTTTACTTCTCTTTTGTCCTCACACCTCCAATCAGATACACATTTCAGGGAAAAGGAAAAGCGCTTCCATACCCTGCTCAGTGCAGAGAGGATAAATAAAAGAGGCACTCTGGAAATCATTTTGAAAACTGACAGTTCAAAGAGAGTCAGGACATTCAAAGCTGCAGAGTCATAAATTAATCATTTTTCAGCTAGCACATAAGTGCTATATTTTTACTGTGTGTTTTCATTTGATGTCAGCAGTCTACCATATCTGTGAGGCACAGCAGCACACAAGTTCATTCCCCATGATAGTAATCTGACACTATTAACTTTGAATCCTATTGCACATTTTAGAAATATACAAATTCCACAGTTTCTTTGTGTTTCTGTTTTGTTTAAACAACAGTGGTGAAAAGAAAACAGTAAGTTGCATTTCCCTCCCCTCCACAAAATACTGATCTTGATTTTTACTTTTTTTCCTGTGTATGTTGGTGTTTGCTTTCCTGATTGTGCAAGCATTCAGACCTGTCATGCTGTAAGAATCAAGGCATGCATTTCCTATGGAGTCAATTATTTTCCATAAATTTAATCCTTTCTCTCAGTCTTTTTAGTAGCATATGAGAGAGTTCAGTGTTATTTTTATGTTCTGTGTTAGAGAAGAAAAATAACTTGCTTTCAAGATGTAAAAAGGGGCAATGGCTGGGACAATTTTATATGTATTCTTCCACTTGAGGCCAAATAACTGGAATCTTGTGACTGATGTCATGCAGAACAGGGACGTGTTCTGATTTAGAATTCTATTGCAGTGGGGTAGATTTCTAGAAGATTCGAGCACACAGAGATCTCAGTGGCTGCCTGGGGAGTTAAGAGAGCTCAGCAGCTCCAAAAACGAAGAGGATTGGGGTCTGTAGAATTATACAAACAAGCCACTTCATTCATATGAATATGTGCAATAATATTGTACTGAGGGTTCTACACTATCACCTGAATCTGAATCTTGAGTTAGTAAATCCATCTTTGAAGTATCTGTTAGAATGTTGTGGGGGTTGTTTTGGGGGGCTTTTTTGAAACTTAGCTGGCATGTGACATACCTAATAGAAGCACTAGAAAATAGTATTTATCTATTCATTAACAATATGCATACAAAGAATTATTTATGCAATTGGCAAGTCTAATTTTTAACTGTGGAAAAACTCTGACTTCCTTCCCATGTAATTCTAATTCACTCTTCATACATCTGACAACCATGGCATCAGTCTCATTCTAAACAAAAAGGCATGCATTTCTCATTATTTAAGTTACTGCTTTTGACCCTTTCCACGTTTAATCACACACAGAAGTCATTAGCTGATTTGCTTAACCTAGCAAAGCAAGAGTCTGAATAAACTAACACATGGTATATAAGTACAAAGTGATTCATTATGCATTTAAACACCTTCTATAGCAAGCAGTATCATGGAGCTACAATCCCATTTCCCAGACAAATCAGTTTAGAGATCCTGTAGATCTTTTCTGTCTAGTCTAGAGAGATTAACAATTCATTAGAACATGATCATTTGATTAACATTTTCTTAAACTCTTGTTGAAAAGCCAAGCTGTCAACTAGCCAAAACTGCTGTAAATTTAGCACATTTTTTAAAAAGTGGGGAGGGGGAAGCGTTGTGGTAATCTGTGTCTTCCAAGAGATGTTACTGTGCCCCCATAAATTGTGCTGCTGCAACCTATTTTTAGGTAGAAATTTAAGACCTAGAACATCCAATAAAGCTGAAAGACTGTGAATCATTTATATATATAAGATGCCTGCCTATAGAGAGGTCAGCAGGACTCAACCCAGAACATTTAACATGGATATTGGAGGCTTCTCCCACTACAGTCAAAACAAAGTGCCTTCTGTTACAGTCACTTCCAGCCAGAGGAGACTCAGAAAGTACCTGAAGGGCCATAAAGAGCACACATATCCTGTAGCTTAATTCTACCTAATGATTATGGCCAAGGGCTTGTCACCATTGAAGACATGATTTGGTTTGTTTTGAAAACAGATTTCCACAGATCACACACACCTGGTAAGTGGGGGAACTCTTCCAGTTCCCAGATTATGGTAGTGGTGGATCCCAAAGGGAACTCCAGTCACGGCACTTAGTCCTGTGTATGATACGTTCTCCTCTTACACCTCTTCGTTCTGCATGTGTCACCACTCCAGACTCTGGTGATGCAGACATGGCTGGAAATAGCTGAGTTATTTCAAGTTCCTGCAGCAGCAATTCACTAGAGCCTTTCACAGAGAAGCTTGGACACCTTTAACACTTGGCTCAAGGTAGAGGCAAGTTCACTGCTACAGGACATGGCAGTTGGAAATTTCTGTTACGTCATTTTATGTAAAAAACCCAGTTATCGTCTGTATTTGCATGGGTCACATCATTCACAGTCTTTCATGCTGTGAGGAGAAACAAGCATCTGAAGAGCTTTGGAAGAGTTCTGCCAGCACTGCTTTGCAAAGCAGTGATTCCAGGCATTGGTACAGTTCATGTGACTCCTTTAGCTCACAAAAGAACCGTTCATAAAGAACACATCAACAGCAGAAAATGGGGGTGTTGTATAAGGTATTTTCCAGAAGAGATGGGTCTTTGTGAGGGAACACCAACTGAAAAGCCTAACAAAATTTCCCATCTATAATAATAAGGTTGCTGATGCAATTTTAAAGCTGTGCCCTAAGCTGATTCAGCAATAACCAAAAAAGCTGAGCCAAGATGGATTTAATGTGCCAAGTTCTTGATCTCTAATTCTGCAGTTAAGTGTATCTAGTCATTTGGTGTCCTAAAAAATCCCTTTTTTTTTATAGGCACTTCTCTGCATATTGGAAGGAGAAGCAAACACTGGGAGGAGGGGCAAATGTAGTATCTACAGAGTGAAAATGGCTTAGGTGCATGGGCATGACAAAGTCACTTTAGGACTTGGAAATTAAAGAGGGGAAAAAAAACCATTTAGAACATGAATATGATTAGGCTGCCCTGAAAAGAGTGCAACAGAGTAGGAGCAAGCTTCCTCCTACAAAAGAGCTTAACTTTCACCAGAAAAAAGCTAATTGAAATATTTGATAAATGTGGATAAAGTTTCTGTGTACACCAGACTAGGATGGCTGGCTGCATAGTAAGTGCAGCTGAGTGTCTGAAGTTGAGTCTTCCACACTGGTAAGGAATCTCTTTGTTGTACCTTTACTTAAATATAGCTTCAAGGTTCCAGTTGGCAGTTGGGATTTAGAGAGCACTGCACTTGCCATCTGAAGAAGCATTGTGTCACAGCATCTCTACCTGAAGAAAACTGGGCTACAAGCAGTGACCTAGACAGTGCAAAACTGTGAGCAAAAAACCCACTGCTGCTCAGTCAAGCAAACTTTGAATTCTTTCTACTGTTTGCATGGCCACATTACCTTAGCCTCATAAAGTCAGAGCAAAGCTTTTGGTTAAGGAAAGGGAAAAAGGAGGGGATAAAAGAAAGAAAGAAAAAACAGGTTTATACTAGCTAGTTTTAAATGTGATTTTCACTGGAATACCCTCTCATGACTTCCACTCATGGATTTTCCTTTTCAGTAAATTAGCTAATATGTGAGTGTGGGCCACAGTTTCTGTCACTGGCCGCTGATACGTAGACAGTGACAGGTGGTGGTGTTTATTTTTATTAGGCTATGTCTTATGTCATCAGAATACAAATGTAGATTTGGATTTGCTTAAGTGAAAGGACAGGTCTGGAGGAAAGTAGAAGAAAAAATTCAAATCTCTAAAACTGCATACAGTAATCTAATACAACAGGAAAGGGGATTCTACCAGAATACGTGAAAAGCTATCGCAATCTTGCTGTTAATCTTCTGAAAACGTGAAAATATCTGGTTTATTTTAAAACAGCGCAGGCAAGGATTCCACTTTTATCACCCTTCTGCCACACACAAAATTGTATGCAAGGAAAGAAGTCAACTTATTTGAGGGAACACAACCAGCCTACGCTGGAACAAAAGTATTACTGCCAGGAACAGACAGGTCTGCAGAGATGGGAACTAAAGTAAAGAAAAGGAACTCTGGCTACACACTGGCACTCCAGCAAACAGAAGTAACTATTACTACATAAAATAGAAATATGAGATCCAAATAATCACACTCGTCACATCCCTATCCAGATATCTGGTAAAAAATAAGCTCCAAGAGAAGCCATACACTATATAAAGCTAAACTGCTCACAGTTACAAGTGCGAGCAGATCTAAACTGCGCCCTAGTAATACCATTCATGTTTGAATACCTACACATTTTCCTGATTTTTCTGTTAAAAGAATGTGTACCTAAATCCAGAAGACTATTCCCAGAATCACTTAATGTCTGATATCTTATATCCCACCTGAAGCTACAGTCTTTCCCTACAGTGCTTCAACAAGTAAAATGGAGAGGAGCTATCATGTTTGGGATAATCTCCACCAGTTTCTGGGCTGATACTGACACTGCCTCCCAGTGTTCTGTATTCTCCTGTCCTTCAGATTGCTTGCTCTCTGTTTTTCTTGCTAATATTCTTACCATAGAGTCCTTGACTCTTCAGAAGACTAAAAGAATTAAGGGAATTGCCCCGTATTCATAAGTAACTGCTCTCCCAGCACCAGCATTCACTGTAAGTCCTGTTACTCAATTTGCAATATCCCACAAGCCCCAATACAGCATGTTGTCCTTGCCAGCACTCAGCCAGTGCCATGGCCAGCTGCCAAAATGGGAACAGCTACAGTGTCTAACTCTGGAGAGTCTAGGTTGTCCAGAATATCCATCATTAGTATAGATGCAGTAATGAGTAATAGCAGAGAAGCTTCACAGCAAAGTCTAGTAGATATGAGACTCTTCAAAAAACAAAGAGGTCTCTAAAATGGAGAGCAGGTATCCAGAGGGGGTGTAAGAGCTTCTACAGAATAGACAGGAAAAAGAAGAATGTCTTCATTGTATTTAAAAGATTATATACTTCTCCATGTAGCACAGTGAATCTGATTTCTTACAGCAATTAATATAAGCTTCAAAGAATATGCACGTCCAGTTTTGGAATTCTGAAATGCAGTGAAAGAAAAAAACTCAAGTATTTCCTACAAAAGTTGTCTTGCAGGGAATAACTGCTGACTGGAGACCTCACCATAAGGAATACCATATAGGTTTCCTTTTACAGAAAAATGAAGTGCTGTTTTGAAGCCCCGTTCACTCACCCTGGGCAATCTCCAGAGGACTTTGTACTGTAGAAAGATATTTTGCCATTAATGACTAATGACTGGTGGGTAGTCCTGCAGCAGAGTCCCTTTATCTGACAGGGCTGCACACACGGATGACTTGCAGCACAATTACCCTACTGTAGTTGCTAGGTGGCAAATGTAGTGCCTACAAAACATCTGATGCTGACAGCTACTGTAAACTGTTTCATAGGAACAGCTTTATCACTGCACAAATTCTGCAATAAAGGATTTTCTAAACTAGAGCTATTCCAAACAAAAGCACCACAAAAATCACATTTATACTGAACTTTTGACATACGCAACTTAACCCACATTTCTCAAGATAAAAATTTATAAAAGCAGAATTTTCTAAAAGCTGAGTCAACAAAACAGCTAGGTCACTAGAGGAAAGGCTGTTCTGATCCTTCCACAGTTTACAGTCACTCATAACTCTGCCCTCCCTGGAGGAAGTTAGCACTGCTCAAATAAGCATTGTAGCTGATGAAACGAGGATATAAAATTTTACTTGCAAAATAGTCAAGCACCAATGCTGACTTCTTGTGCACTGCTCACCATGCAGAGTTAACACCTTGAATTCCTGAGTCTTCAAACTCCCCCTTCCCTAATGATTTGCATATGTTGGTAGCTGTAGTACTCCCCCTAGATTCACACTCTAAACTCAGTGGTCTTTGCAGTTTTGTGGCCTTCTTCAGGAGATGTGATCCTCACATAGTGACCAGTGCATCCTCTACCACTGCAAACTTCCTTTCATACTCTCTTCATCTCTGCTACCCCTGTCTAAACTGGTCACAGATTGGTACCAACAATTAAAATGTAGCAAAAAGCACGTACTCTGACATTTAGGATTTGACACAGCATAATGCAGCTACAGTAGTGGAATTAGCCAAGTTATGTCCAGCTGCAGATTTTCAGAGGGAGAGTACACCTAATCCTAATAAGGAGAAAAAAAATCTTTACTTGACACTTGAAACAATGGAAGTAAATGGAAGAGGGGAAAGTTACAGATAGATTAAGTTGCAGGAATCTGAAGCAGAGTGAAGGCCTTTGAACAAACAGCATCAGAACAGCTTATGGCTCAGTTTGTAGTATAGTGAGTAATTGCTGGTATTCAGGAAATTAATCTGAAGATCTTAATTGCAACTCAAACAATTACAATCAGAAGACTGTAACAGTCTTCCCTGTTAGTAGATAAAATCGCTCCTTCATATATTAAAAAACTGCCTATGTTAAATGTTCTGATTGCTCTCTGGTGCAATATTCCTATCCTGGGTTTCATAGGTTGCGTTTATTCCCAGAGGAGTAAACAACAACATCCAGGCAAAATTTACCAGGACACTTGGAGAAAAAAAATGATGACCAAAGTTTTCAAGAGACTAGATGAAGCCATCGGAATTGATTTGTCAGTTTGGGTTTAGGCGTCCAGATTATTTCTATCTTCCCTTTTTACATCACTCAAACCCCCATTTTGCCTCTAAACCACCCCTAGCTTCTCTCCTAACACCAGGCAGTTAGTCCTAAAGTGCAGTAGCAAATGTTTCATTAGATTTCTATTCTGGGTAGGTATCAGCCATGTCGTGTTCTCTGGTTTCCATAAGAGCTGACACTTCCAGTTTGAACTGTTTACTGGGATTTGTTTTCAGAAAGGCTCCTAAAATTCAAAGCTAAGTCAGGCAAATTGGCACAAATGTTGAGATAACAAGGGATTTCTTCTCTTTGCTACAGCAGGGAAGGTTCAAACTAGGCTTCATCTGGAGAGATGTTTCACTGCAATGCAATCTGTCACAGTAAATACAATGCACTGGGGGACACCTTGATTTGTGTCACTGCTCTTACACTGTTTCAGGAAGCACTTGCTGTAAAAAGCAGAACTATGGTGATAAAGTCTAGTAAGACTGTCAAGAAGTTACTAAATGTTTGACTACTCAGTCTCAAAACAATCCTACTCCAATCTGAATGTCTGCTTCCATGTGAATGTAGCTCAAGTACACTGTGAAGCATATGGGCCAAATTCTACTCTGTATGCTGAAATGGTAAAAAAAAGTGTTGTAAACACACAAATTTGCAATCTAAACAGAATTTCTTTGGGTTTCCCCAGCTAACACATGCAATACGTATCTTGAAGACCACACAGGAAATATGGCTCAAGCAGGGGAAGCAGTAAACAAGGAGAGGGCTAAAAATCTGGTAGGTGTTCAAAGCCACTTTTTGCTTATTTGATCAAATGCACTTAAAATGGTAAACTTGAGAAAGAAAGCTTCAGTTCCAGTGTACAGGATGGAGCACTTACTCATCCATACCTCCAAATTGGCCAAGGTCTAACAAGATCCATAAACAAACACTGAAGACTTCTTTACAATTGGATTTTTTAATACCCGGAAGAAAGAAGTTACTTACTAACATTTAAGGGCCCACAGTCTAGAGGCTGTGGACTGTCAGAGGCAAGTATCTCCTCAGCACTGCTCTCCCTGTAGTGCCCCCCACTTCCCCCCACTTCTGGATTCACTTACAAATCTGAATCCATTGTTTCTTTTCTCCTTCTTGATTTAATTTATAAAAGTAAAAGAAAATTTGGGGCCTTCCTTATAATATGTAAGTGAAAAGCTGAAAAAATGTGACTGCAGCTCGAGTTTGTTTGCTTGTTTTTTAAAAGCAGGTAGATGGGGGGGAGCGGGGGGGGTGTTTGTTTGTTGTTTCATTTGCTTTGTTTTGTGGGTTTTGTTTGTTTGTTGGGGTTTTTAAAAGACATTCTGGTATTACTTTAAAATTTTTCCTTGTCAAGCTTATGGTGTCTGGAGAACTGGAAGAGGTGTAACCTCAGAAATAGATCAATAAATGAAAATTTATTGAGCAGAGAAGAATGAAAATGGAAGAGATTTACAGCCAAACTACTTTGGCTGTGCTAATACTGTAATTACTTGATTTGAACAGATGAATACTTTTTTAAACCTATACACATCCTTCTCTTCTGGAAAGGATGGGCTAGAGAGAACATAACAAGGGAAGTCTTTCCAGAAGACTCCCTTGGAAATATCTACAGTGAAAAGCAAGAACAGAAAGTCTGAAATTCACAAATACTGTAAGTATCTGCAAGCTTTAAAGTGAAAAGAATTCAAGATTCAAGGACTAAGAAGCAAAACCAGAATAAAATGCTTTTTGGTTTCTTCAGGGAGGTGGAAAGGGGTGTGGGGAGGTGTGGTCACATTCGCTGATTTTACAGGCCTGACAAACTCAGCATGATGTTAATATTACCTGGTAAAAGGAGAGTAATGTGTTTTTTCTTTGCATATTTCCATACTATCCTATGTTCATGTGACCAACTCTTCCAGAAAGTAGACCAATTACCCCATGTTTCATTAAATGTTTCTTTAAAAAAAAAAAAGCAAAAAACCCAACCACACTCATAATGGTTAGCAATGTCATTTTTAAAGACAATTTTTGTATTTTGGTCCCTGATACTCTGGACTATCTGCAGGCTATTAAGGTTGCTAAGCTCATGCTTATCTAATCTTCCATTTTTGGAGTCCTTCAGTTTCCTGCTAAGAAGCCACTGAGAAGCTGATTGCAGACTGTTTGTCCTAAAAAAAACCCAGACTGCTTTGCCAAAGGAAAAGCACATACTGGGCCATGCTACTAATGACAGAAGGAAACAAGAGCATGCTAGGTTCATCCAGAGTAGGAAAAGGCTGCTACGCACAGGAACATAAAATATGTGGGGTTTTATCCATGGATGAGAGGAGGAATGAAAATAAAAACTTTTTGCCTCTGCTTCCAGTCTTGCAACAGGGAATAGCTTTGTTGTAAATCTCTTTGTGGTAAAGTTAAAATGAAGGAAATGCTCTACCAAATATGCTTACCAAATGTATATCAAGAAATCTATTTTTCAGCATACCAGAGTTACCTATAGTGCCAAGCAAACACTGTTCCTGCAAAGTGAAGTTTGTCACACTGCCAGATCCTTCAACTAGGAAACTGCCACCTCTCCTGTCTGCTACACATTGGGCCTGCAGCCTGACTACAGGCCAACATCTGATTTTGCTAAAACCTGTCTGGCGTCAAGTTTTAAAAGAACATGTTTTAAAATGACTGTTGGATGCTAAGTAATATCCTGGAAGGATGAGGAACTGTCTGCACCCAGATGTACAGAGTGAGCCTGAAATGGTGGCACTCTCATCAGATGCCTTTTCTCAGTAGGCTTCACAACTCTGGCAGAGAGCTTTAGAAACAACTGCTGCACAAAGAAAATACTTTGTACCTTGTTCATTAGTTTTCAGGTACTAAAACAGTCTCCAAAGCATGAGATAAAGATGTTTCAACACAGCAAATTCATCTTTTTTCATATTTTGAAGTAGTAGAAGTGAATAGGAGATAGCTGCAGCTCTCTCCTAGTGTTGCAGCAAAATAAAGATTGTACTTTTCATTGTCAATATGATGTATAGCACTGTTTTCACCTTTTATCATCTCTGGTGTTACATATAAAAGCTGTCCTTTCAGGGCAGAAGGCAAGGCATCCAAACAGAAACACCTCTTGTCTCAGTTTAGGTTCTATGCCAAAAAAGGGCTACAGCCTTCAGAATCCTAAATTAAAGCTTATGCTCAAATGGGTTTTAAACAATCCATTTTCCCTGGCCTGAATTCACAGTCTCTCATCATGAAGGACCATTTACAGCACTACTCAGAATTTAAAAATGCATCATTCAATTATGCTGTCATATAAAAACTATCTTTTAAGCGTTTTCTTTTTAAATAGGTATGGTGGGTATTCCTAGCACTAATGCAGAAGTGGATTGATTCTACTATTGAGATGTACAGTGAGTCTATTCTCACACTAATCTTAAAAATGCTTTTACACTTCATGAGTCATACCCATAATTACAAATAGCTGAGTACAAACCCCAACAGATGCTTTCCTAAGCAGAAGGCTAAGGGTAGCTGGTAGGGCTCCGCAGCAGAAGAGTGCAAGAAAAGCTTCGGGGTCATGTACAGCATTCCCTGGTAGAGGAAGTAAATCTTGGTTTAGTATTACCCTGAGGTTTTGCAAAACTTTAAAAAATTAAACTTTGACCTGTACAAACTCTTCATATACTTTCATTCCTCTTCATGCACTGAGCTGGATTAATAATTTCATGAAATATGAAAAGATAAAACCTGCTCAAGTTGCTGGAGAGGGTCAGCTTGGTCCCATTTTCTCTGTATATGTGCTCTCCAGTAAGTAAAGGTGCAAGTTGTCATTTAGACCTCCTCAAATAGAGACAGCAGTGTTTTGTCCTCTTTAACAATCCCCCTACAGATCTGCAAAACTGTTCTGTGTGGAAAAAAAAAACCAAGGAGTTCTACAGAACAACAGAAAATTGAATAGATATTATAGGTGTAACACACATCTCCTGCATATTCGCTGTCTTTCCAAGTGGAAGTGGAGGAAGCACATGGTTTATTTCACTAGCCACCATTTCAGAAATAACACAGCATACGCCCCTAATAAAGGAACAAATATTGGCAGTAACTGTTCAAAATTTAAGGGTAATGAATATACAAAGAATATACTTAGAGGGCATAGGATCTGACAGAAGGAAACTCCAAAAATAAGTACTTTCAAAATAGCCACATTAGCAGACAAGGAGTGTGCAATGTGAATTTGCAACAATGGAAACAATTTATTTCCAACAAAACAAAATACAGGCAAATCATAATCTGGTCATTATTTTTCTCTGACAGTGGTATAGTCCCTGAAGAGAAACCAAAGAATCTCTATAATTAGTAACACTTAAAATCAACACTGCTGGAAACTATGCTGGGGTCAGAGTAACTCCAGCAGAGAGCCAGATGACTGTGACAATGGCAACTACAACTGACCCCAGAATTCTTCTGTGGGTAATTCCCAGTGAAATCCATACGCATATGTAATGGTTTAAACTACTGAGTGCTTGTGATATGAAAACATCAAAGCAGTAAGTGTATGCTTTAAATTATAGTATAAATTCAGAAAATTGTCAAATCTGTTTATGTAAGTTATGAATATTGAGGAAGAAATCTTACTGATAAACTTGTAATTCTTTTCCAAGGAAGAGAAAACTATCTCCTGTACTAGCATATTGCATGTTCACAGTTGTACATTGTTTGTGCACAGCTAAGGAGCAACAGTAAATAAATGAGAGAAAACTCTCATTTTTTCATCCTTCGCACAGCTGAAAAACATATTACTCAATGGCTTTAACTGAGTATGCTTCAGCAGCTCCTGGTGAAAAATATAGTGGGTTCTTTGCTCCCCATGTGTGGATCTGAGATCATGAGACCCTTGTCCCTGCTAAAAGCCTTAAGCATTAACTGGGGATGGGTGAAAGTGGGAAAGTAAGAGGAAGAGATTTTAAGCAATTTTGAAGGATTAACAGCCCTGTACTTTCTCCACAACAGACTGGAAATTTCCCATCCAAGCCTGTGCAGAGCAAGCAGCCCGTTTACAAAGATAAGAAACTGATGTGAATGAACCTCTTTGTTCTCTGTGCCATTTACTAAATATGAGATACAAAATGACTATTAAAACTTTCTCAAAGGCAAAAGTTTTCAAATTATACCAAAAGAGATTGCTGGTCTTCTTCTCTTATGGCTGTGCTATTATTGGGTGGCTTTTACCAGTCAGCTTTGTCATAATTGCATTCATGATTTTTGTACAAAAGGGCATGACCCTTCTCACTGAAATGGATTGGGACACATATACAGTGGAGACTCCATCCATGGTTATGTAAGTAAAATAGGCATCCCTGTAGAGATTCAAGTATCTAAATGAGATTTAGACATCTTATTAAAGTACTGGCCCAAAGGCTACCTCTGCATCTGCTCACCTGACAGATGGTAACTGCCATGGCCAATCCAGACAATCCAGACCACTAGTTACCAACGGTGAAAGTAAGCCAGTGTCTGTGCTTGCTCTTCCACTTCTTTCAAAAAAGATTATGAGCTTTTAATGTTTAGTAATGTTTTATCATCTCTTCTATGGCAGTTGATGCATAAAGACAGTAGAAACTGGTGTTGCACTATACTTATTAGATCCAAATCTTAAACCATTAATTTTACATTAAACAATGACTTTTATAAAAATGTTCTTAACTGGCTGTGGTATCTCAGATATTCCATGCCACCATACATTTTTGATTAAACAAACTACAGGATGGTGTGCTTAGGGCAGTGTGTACCGTGAAACAGCTGCTCTGCTAATGCTGCAAACTGGCTAGATAGGATTCGGGAGCAGTCCAGAGTTACCTGTCATCTTAGGAAGGTCTCCTGACACACCAACATATGTGAAGGGAGCTGTACAGCTCCCAGGCAAAAGATGATTCCTGTCTGGATGGCTTAGAGAGCACACAGAGGAGCTGAAGCATCCATGTGGATACTGGGCCATATTTCACTTTCCACTGAATGAGAATGGAAAGAGACCCTGCACCTTGTTGCATTTATGGAAGGAAAAATTATTTTCACTCCATAGAAAATTTTGCAGTTGTGCTAGTTTTGGTTAGAATAGAGCGAGTTTTCTTCATAGTAGCTAGTGTAGGGCTATGTTTTGGATCTGCTCTGAAAGGGGGGTTGATAATTAAAAGTGAATAATAGAATAAAGTCATCTGCTTCTCTCCCCCATCCTGCTGATGGAGATCTTGGTTGCTGACTGGGGTTAAACCACAACGAGATAAACTGTGTTGTAAAACAAGTTTTTCTATAAGTCATGGTGGCTTCCAAACTTGGTCTTCTGTCACAGTCTATTCCCTCAAAACTCATTTTGCCAGATTTCAGATGAACCTCAAACAAGTTGGAATCTGTGTTACCAGTAACTATACCACATCAGAGGAGTCCCTGATAACTCCAATAACGACCAACTTCAGCCGAAGGGTGACAAACCCCTGCACTGGGCAATTTCCTAACTGCAGCACCATGGCATGAATTACCAAATATAATGGGTATACTGGGAATGAGACCTTACCGGACGCTTGAAGCAGACGCCCTCAGGGGGGCCGGCGCTGTCTGCTCGGGGCTCACGGAAGGAGACCTGGCCGGGCTCGGCGGGGCCGTCAGTGCCACCAACACCGCGGCGGCTCAGGCGTGGCCTCCGGTAACGGCGCCCTTGTCCTGTTGCTGCCCAGAGAACCGAGAAGGCGCCTCTTGCGGGGTCACGGAGGTGTCTGAGGGGTTTTACCCCGGCGGAGTTGGCGAGGAGGGTGCTGGGGCTGGGCCAGCGACGGCGGACACCCTCAGTCCCTGGCGGGGACGGCTGTGCCCGCACGCCCTCGTCTCGACGCCGCGCGGGGCTCAGGGCTGAGGCGGCGAGGGGAAGGAGCGCAGCCCTTCATGGGAGCCCTTGAGCACAGCCTCGCCTTCCGCGGGCCGCCAGCGCCGAGACCCGCCAAGCAACGTCTGGAAAACATGTCCTATGGAAAGTGCCTGAGGGAGCTGGGCTTGTGTAGTCCCCAGGAGGCGCCGGCTGGACCTCATGACTCTACAGCTGCCTGAAAGGAGGTTGTTGTGAGCTGGGGCCGGTCTCTTCTGCCGTGCCTACCGTGAGGGGACCAGAGGAAATGGCTTTAAGCTGAGACGGGGGCTGTTCGGGTAGTCAGGCACTGGAATATGTTGCCCAGGGAGGTGGTGGCGGCACTATCCCTGGTGGTGTTTAAGAGGCGTCTGGATGTGGCGTTGTGTGATGTGGTTTAGAGGTTTAGGGATGGTTTTGGTGGTGCTGGGTTGACGGTTCGACTACACGGTATTAAACGTCTCTTCCAGCCTTGATGATTCCACGATTCCATGCCTCTATGATTCTGTGACTCCGTGATTCTCTTCTGTAATTCCATTCTCACCCCGGGCGGGGCGGGGCCCACAGCGGCTGGGGCGGGAAGGGGGGGGA
>NW_008238321.1:3292443-3326735 GCF_000691975.1 Corvus brachyrhynchos
GGCTCGTCCCTGTTCGCCCAATGCGAGGAGTTCGGTACGTGTTGCAGGGTATGTCCAAACCGACCTTTATGACAGTTCGGGAGTTTTCGGTAACGCAAGTTGTTCAAACTGAGTCTTGTTCCTTCCTCTGAGTATCTGCAGTGTACCGTGCCGTCTCGTGCTCTTCCTTTTCCTGACACAAATGCAGGTGTAGACATTACATTTGTCAGTAGATGTTGCTTTTGAATAACCCTAAAGAACTTGAAACCACTTGTGAGACTCTTCCTTTATGACAGTTCGGGAGTTTTCGGTAACGCAAGTTGTTCAAACTGAGTCTTGTTCCTTCCTCTGAGTATCTGCAGTGTACCGTGCCGTCTCGTGCTCTTCCTTTTCCTGACACAAATGCAGGTGTAGACATTACATTTGTCAGTAGATGTTGCTTTTGAATAACCCTAAAGAACTTGAAACCACTTGTGAGACTCTTGCCTTGATTAGCAGGTAGGTGAAACAGTAAGGGATCTTTCCCTGACAGCTTGTGCCAGAAGCCAGTAGTTAAACGTGATTATGTAACTGGAAAGCCAAAAGTGAAAGGCACTCAGGATGCAGAGCAGCAGCTAGAGACCAATGTGTTCCCTCTCCACAGGGGAAGAGCGAGAGGGAAGACTTACCAGACAAGATCCAAAACCAGTGTGACCTTTGCCTTTCTAATAAGGTGACTCAGAAACTCTGCATAGAGGACTCCTAGCCAGAGCTGCTTGGTGCAGGTATGTGACTGACTCCTGGAGTACTTGCTGTCTGAAGATTTGAGCTGCGTATAAAAACTGTTTGACTATCAGAAACATCAGGTGCTGTGTAGCTGCTGTTAGACAAAGCCATTAAAAAAAAAACAAACCCGAAACTACACACTTGGAGAGCTACCTTGAATCTAAATAGAAAAACACGTTTTTATCAGCAAACTAAATGTTGGCATCTCAGCAATTTTTCTAATATATCAAGAATTAAGCTATGCCAGGGGATGTATACAACATGTTACTTCTGGTAATGGAATGTCAGAATTGACTGTTATCATGTCAGGACAGACTTTTCATTAGAGCTCCATGTGGATGTGACACTGACAGATAAAAATCTGGAGTCTGACAGATGTTTTGCAAGCCATGCAATTGCCTCTGAAGCAAACATGGTCTTAACACTACAAGCCTGTTTCCAGTTCTGCATTGACTGGCTGACTTGCCTGACAGGCAGTTACAGCATAAACCTCTTCCACTTGCTGTGCTGCTGAGAAAGTCTGTCTGCTCTTGAAACTGTCGTCATGTCTGGAAAACATCTTAGACCGCTACTCTCTCATCTCTCCATCTTGCTGTCTTCTGTAAACTATCAACTTCTGTGTGGTTTAGCTTGGTGCAAAGCTTTAAAAGTGAGTCTTGATTAAGTGTAAGGCACCACTACACCTCATGTGGGAACTAACTGCTGGTCCAGCCAATGCTGTTAGGTATTGGCTTTCCCTCTAGAGTTTCTGACAGTTGCTTGAATGCTAAGTTCTTGGAATACTCTCCACAGCTAATTAGCCACAGAAAAGCCCTGTTCTTTTATTCCTCATCAAAACTAACAGGGGTTGGGAAAAGATGATTTGCATTGAAGCCTTCTACTAAACAGCTCCCTGCTTCTAAAATAGCCTCCGGCCAAGCCCCAGCTTGTGCAAGGTAACTTGGCATTATCAGAAAGAGGTGGTATTAACTGGAGTTAATGAAGAATAACAGTGATGCCTTTTTTGTTTTTTTTTTGTTTTTTTTTTTTTTGCAATGGTGAAGCCTGAGCACTCCTGTATTGTAAAGGCCTTGCTTTCTGTGGCTGGATAGTGTGGGTGCTGTACATGCTTGTGTGCCAGTGGTAAATGTACAGCACTGATCTTCCCAGTGGCTTTTCCCCTTGTCTTCCATTGGCAAAAAAGATGCTATTATGATAGTATGCAGCATTCCTCAAAAGGGATTTTACTAGCAGAAATAGAAGAAAGCATTTTTCACAATTAGAAGCATGTTGATTACAAGCTGTTGTTGGAGGCTTTTTAACTAAACAGCTTTTACTGATTTTTTTAAAAAAGAATTAAGCTGAAGGCCACTCTTGGTAGTTTTATTCTCATTTCCTTTACTGTGCCCTAGTTAATTTAGGTGGAATACTGTAAGACAGTAGCTCCCATCTCCTCCCCTCCCTAAAAACCCCCACCCCCCCCAAAAAAAAAAGAAAAAAAAGCCCAAAGACTTAATACTTGAACCTTGAACATGACTGCTTGATGAGAACTTTAGTATATTTGGGTGAACTGTAGTAAATTTGCTTTTGAAGCCTCTTCCTATAGCTTTGGCTTGAATGGTAGCAGTGAAACATACCTGCAGGCATTAATAATAGTGAACTTAGCAGCATAATGCCTGTAATAATGAAAAACTTGGTTTAGAAACTAATTCCAGTCTTGCACTGCATTTGTCCCCTAGCAGCCTTCTGCAATTTAAACTGCCTGTTTGTCCTCTAGTTACAGCTTCTGAATTGCATAATAAAACTTCACAAACGAATTTCTGAGTAGAAGCTGGTATTAGGCAAAAAAGAAAAGCAGCAAGTTATGCATGGAAAAATGATTTCTAGCTGATGTTTTCACAGCTTGATTGCTGTAAGAACTGAAACAGGCTATTTGCAGTTCACGCCAGTGATCTGACTAATCTTGCTTGTGAGTAAATACGCTTAGATGCTTGATTTGATAGCAAGTGTGGTGGGAAGGGACATAGCTTTCTAAGTGCCACCAAATGTATATGGATGGTGCTGGCAATCCCTTTGAAGATCAGGAATTTACAGCCTCTAATATCTTACAGCAGAAGTGATAAATGAAGGCATTGCTGTGCCTGGTATGCTCCTGGGGGATTTTTAGCTCAGGTAGGCTGTAAGGGGAAAGTGAGTCTGAACTAGAACTAGTTGTGGCCTAAGGCCAGAAAAACAGCAGTGTGAGCTAGCAACACTATAGCTTTGAAACTATCTAAAGCTACTGTCATGCACTATTAAATAGTTGTTTGTGCCACTGTTAATCTGTACAGATGCTTCATACCAGACTTTATATAGGGTGGTGGCTCTCAGGTACCTGTGTGGGAAGAGGATATGCCTGAAGGAAGGATGCCTACACTTTTGTCATTGAGAAGTGGTTTGAATTGTAAACCAAATAGAAAACATTTGGATTTTTAAAAACCTATGGATTTGGCCAAGAAAGATCTTCAAGAGGAATCTGTAAGTTGCTATGTTGCACTCGAATTTGGACTCAAAATTTAGTCAGCATAAATCAGTCTCGTGTGTCCTGAAACAAGATTGCCAGAAGATCCTGGTGATGCAGAGGCTGGTGATGTGCAAAGTTTCATAGTTTATACAGTTGATGCTGTCTACTCAGTCAGACTGGCAGAGGGGTTGCATCTGCAATAGTTTCCACTGTGAAAAATTATTTCCTAGGTGATAGTAACTGCTTAATGTAAGGCTATATGCTGCCCCAAACTGCTGTAGAGGAACAGTAGGTTGTCATTGCTGCTTGCAATGGTGCAAGCTGCAGAAGAGGTTTCAGTGTAGCCATGCAGTGCCTGCATGAGAAGCAAGGTAAAGTATCTTTTATGCTGATGCTGTACTGTTTTGGCTGGATCAAACAGTGCTGCTGTTCAGACATGCCCTGAGGAAAGTGAACTACATGGAAGTCACTCTTAATCACCCTCAGCTGATCACCCTGTGTTGAATAAGCATTGCAGAACCAAGGTGATTGTGACAAATCATACACTTCTCTGGCTGCAGTGGGCACACAGCCCTGCTGAGGGTGTGCGGTGTGGTCAGGTTTGGTTTTACTACTTAAGCAAAACTGGGTCTGCAGAACTTGGCTGATTGTATCAGATACACTACAAGCTATTGATTGCTGTAGTTTACAGGGCTGGGAATGTAACCAGAGTGTCTGCAAGTTATGTGACACTGGACTCTAATGACACATGCTGAATTCCTTTGTAGTGGAGGTGTCCTTGCTGAAATGGTGATACACATGGGTCTGTCATTGTATGAGACATCAGGGAACAAACTTAGTCTCTGGCTTGAGCTGTCTTGGTAAAGATCCTGCACTGCAATTGCCTTGACTCATGTTGAAATGCAGGTGAGACTTCTGGTGCAGTGGGTAACACTCACTGTGTTACACACCCAGTGGTCCCGGCTCAAGGTTGAAGACTGACTTCTCCTGAGGAGTTTTTGTATAAAGATGCTGCACCTGCAGCTGAGACTGCAGCAGTGATGGTGAGGAAGAGCCTTTCTTGGATAGGTCTATGTGACCCTCAACAGACTGGCAGCCAGAAGATACTCTGTTACCCCATTGCTAGTCAGTTGGGTACAGGTCAGGAGAAAGGCAGGTACGCACTTACAGATGGCCTTAGAGCCTTTGGGTACTGCACCTTTTGTACCTGAAATGGCAGTACTGAGCCCTACCCTGATTTTTACAATAGCACAGAGGTAAGAGACTTTTCTTGAGTAGGACTGGCTCTGGTCTCTACTAAAGTCTTCCATGAGTTTGTGTTTTGTTGAAGACCTAGGGTAGTAGGAGAGAAAAGCTAATGAATGCATACTTACTTATGTCCTAGCCGAAGGAAGAAAAGTGAAGCTATCAGCTTTGTAAACAGTAACTTGGAAACTGAAGACAAGGCTCACGTGACTTTTTAAATAGGGTTGTGAATTTGGAAGGAGAAGTAGCAAAAGACATTACCTGTACATTTTTGTCCTGCTCAAACTACAGCAAACTAAGGAACTCTTGGAGATCTTCCAATTTCCTGCCTGCTGCCTCTCTTCCAATTCCAGCTGTGGTCCTAACAGGCTGCCTTTCTCTTATGGTTTTAAAGCCACTAAGAGGAGCAGAAGCTTAAAATAATGATATTCCCATTGTGCTTCATTAGTCTTAAGTATAGCTCTAACTGCTTTTTATGAAAAAAGCAACAGATGTTTTATGTGTGTTTATCAGCTCAGTGAACAAACAATTAATTAGCGTGTACTCAGCCCTTGTAAGCAGACCACTGTTAAGGACAGACTTACAGTAATGCATTAGCACTGTAATTACCTTCACAATTAGCTTACCAATCCTGAAATTCTTAGTATGTAAGAAGGAGGGTTGTAAATTAAATTTTAAAAAGGGCCAGACACTCAAATATACTGTTTCTGTAGGATTCCTTGAGGAAAACTAAAGGTAGCTGAATTGCTACCTTGTCATGGATTTGAGATCTGACTTGTGATACAGCATTTGTATCAATAGTCTTAAATCTCCCTATACTGAACTGTATAAATTCCATACAGCTTTGTCTCATCTTGCATCTCCACGTAAAAATTGCTACCTCTTAGTAAGCTGATGATGTGCTATCTCAACAAGCATGTCAAGAGCCAAAACATGGTTCTGTGATTCTATGACTGAACAGCACAAAGCACTAAGTGCAAGAGAGTCCCATGCCCTGGTGGAGGATACCAGCCATGAATATAATCTTGCTGAGTGCGGTAAAACTGTACAACTTCATTACTTATTTTTAACCCTGCAGGAGTTCGAAGATGCATCAAGACTGATAGTGAGGACAGAAAAATCTCCTTGAAGAAGAGTACAGCCTGAACTATTGGCCATGTCTATCACGGATCACAGCCCCACCACCGGAGTGGTGACTGTCATTGTTACCCTGATCGCTATTGCAGCTCTGGGAGCCCTGATCCTGGGCTGCTGGTGCTACCTGCGGCTGCAAAAGATCAGCCAGTCTGAGGATGAGGAAAGCATTGTGGGCGAAGGAGAAACCAAAGAGCCCTTTCTGCTGGTGCAGTACTCTGCTAAAGGACCTTGTGTGGAAAGGAAAGCAAAACTAACTCCAAATGGCCCAGAAGTACACAGCTAACTCGGAGCAACACATGCAGATGGACTATGCTCGTGACGTGTAACCAGCAGAAGCATCTCAATACTGTGAAAAACCTGGTCACGTGCACACCATTCATCGCAACACACCCTGATGAGAATTAAATAAGCTTTGTTTGCAACTGTGTGCACTGAGAAGTTGCACTGTGCATTGACTGTGTATCCTAATTCCTCAATGGCAGGAGCTGACTCGCCTGGCATAATGTCCGTTGCCGGCAATGGGCACAGGGATACTCTGGTGTGAAGAGACTACTACTGTTTTTTGTTACTTGAATGTTTAGCTGAGCCTATTTTGATGGAACTACTACTGTAATGTAAACTACTTTACAACTGTGAACTGTAAATAGGCTGCCAGAAACTTCTTGCTTTGTGTTCTGTAGCATATGGGAATATGATGCACTTGTATGTAATACACAAGGGGACTCCAGACCTTCAAAACCAAATCTGCAGTTAAAGCTTGCTTCTGCTATGACATTGAGTGTGCAGCCATTAAGTCAGAACTTTGAACAGTTTATTGGGCTGATGCAGAGTACTTCATTTGAAAAGGGATAAGCATTTAGTCATATGCTGAGGGAGGACACACAGGAGCTACAAGAAGGAAGAGTTCCTTTAGTTGCAGCTATGTTGTTTAAGTTCCAAGCTGCTAGGACTGAGTTCTCTATGTAGCTACTGCAAGGAAACTGCCATTTTGATGGATTCTAACATGGAAACTAATGATGGATACTGAACCCTCAGGGGAAGTCCAGAAGGTTTCCAGGTGTTTGAATGGCAGTAGAGCAGACTTTTTCTCTTCCATAGGTCTGTGTGCTGAAACTGCAGAAGTGATTACTTAGCAAAACTGGCTTAAGTGCAACTAGTATGAATTCTTCCCAGAACCCTAGTTTGTGTACTTAGCAGATAGGGTGTATGTTAACAGCCTGTTATAAAAAGGTATTTTAGTCTACAGTCAGCCAACTCTAGAATTCAGTTAATGTATCTTGTATATAACTTTTGATTGAACTGTAGTACAACAGTAGAAGTTTCAGTCTTTTCTACTGTTGGTAGGGGCAAGGGTTATTGCTGGTCAGTAGAAGTTTTTAGCTAGCAATGGCCAAGTCCTTCCAGAGAACATACATTTCCTGCTCTGTGCTGTAGTTCAGCTATACGAACTGTAAAAAGGTGTTAAATGGGATGTTCTGGACTGCAAACGTCTGGGGGGAAAAGCCAGAAAGGGGAGGAGAAGAAACAACATTGAGCAACCAATGGCAGCTTACATATTCTAAAACTCTGTGTAGGCACACATGCTTTAGAGGTCACTGGCCTGTTTTCTATTACTTTATACATGGCCTCCTTTGCATACTGGTATTTTTAAACACTTAATTGCCTAGCCTTAATTCAGCTCCAGAGGAAGCATGAGATTTGCTTCTTGTACCTGTACATATGGAATAACTTAAGGCCTAGCAAGCTTGCTTGAGAATTTTAACTATATGCAAGACAAGAATGGCCTAGGCAGTAAGTTGTCCCCTTCTTTTACACTAAGAGGTTGAATTGCTTTGTTAGTGCTACATTTGTGGTTTTTAAATTGAAAGCTATAATTTGAAGCCAAATAAATGCTGTCAGTAGCAAAAAAGTAGCAAAAAGCTCTTGCTGTTGCCTCTTGAGTACAACATATGGGGTACAGCTGATAATGTTCTTACCCCGACACGTGCTTTTTTAAGATGCTACTCTTAAGAGACTTGCATGTATAGTCAGACCTGTACACTTGCTGTATTCCAGACCTTTTAAAAGCAAAGAAAAAAGGATTAATTCAGTAAGACTTCCTTTAGTTTTCAGTAGAGAACAGTTCACACATGGCTCTTGTGGTTTCCAGGACAGTCAGAATACCAGTATACAAAAGTGATACAAAGTGCTGGAAGTTATAGAACAGAACAGTTGTAGCAAGATGACTTTGTCCATTCAAGTTTACTGATTACACAGATGAAGTATCTATTTTAATTCAGCAAAGAGAATGCAGTGTAAAGGGCAAACTTCAGAAATTATGGAAAAGTATAAATCAAAGGTCTAATTTCCCTTCTAGCAGCTGTAAGAGAAAGCCAGTGAAAACTAACTGGTCCTTAGTCAGAGGTGCTTCACTGTTGCCCCTACAAACCAGTATCTTTAATTTAAATGGATAGGTGTTTGCAAGTTAGTGCAATAGTAAAGTGCAGAAAGTGTTTTCCGTTCTCCTCTTCTCTTAAGATGGGGGTATCTAATAAGTTGTTCAAGTATATAAAAATACTCCATTTGATTTTTCTTTTTCTAGATCATGTGGGGGAAGAATCTTGTCTTTATTTACAATGAATGTCAATAAAATTTGCATAAATACCTACCCAATACTGCATCATTTGACTTGGTATAAGCAATTATTCTGTCCTATTTCCACTACTGTGCTCTGTCTCTATGGTATCAATATTGTCAATCCTTTTGTCCTCTGAAGTGGCAGTAGCTGTTGAAAGTGATAGATCATTACCTTCAGAAAGTGTTCGCTCAGATTGAAGGGGTTCTTTAATTTCATCTTTTCTCTGTAGCTTTTCTCCCCTTGCTGCCACCAGAATTCTCAGTAAAGCATTCTCTTTAAGGAGGTTTTCTGATGCATCAGCTAATTCATGAAGCTTTTCAGCCATTTCTAACAATTCTTGATTCTTCTGGTCATATGTGGCCTGTAACTGCTCACTGTGGAGCTGCAGAGTTTTGTGCTGCTTTTCCAGTGTGTGTTTTTGCTGCTGTAGTCTCTGCTCCTCTCTCCTGGCTTCAGAAAGCTGTGCTTCAAGCTGGTCATGGGCCTGATGAAGGGCACTGATTTCTGATCTTAACTTCTGAATTTCTCTCTCTAAATGTGAGATGTGTCCTTGCTGTAGAACTGACTCTTTATGTAGGCATTCTTTGGTACAGGGCTCTGATGGAGAAAGACTTGAGTGATGTAAAATAAATTTCAGGAGATTAGGAAGGTTAACTGAGAAGTCTTCCGGGAACTTCACACTTTGCTCCTTCCTAGAAAGACATAACAAGTTAAGCAATGATAATTTTATCTAAGCAGCTGCTGTTCAACTCCAACTTGGTATCTTATTTTTTATCAAGTATGGTTAGTACAGCAGCTAAGAGAAACCTAAACTGTAATAAAGATAGAGCACACAGATTGATGAACTCTTTTCCCTGTGTTCCAGTCTGGGTGCTATAATAAATATCTCTGCATGGGACTAGTATTTGAAGAAAAAATTCTGTTAAATCTCAGAAAACAGACTTCACTCTTAAAGAAGTATCATGGTCATGGGTTATGAGCTTGAAGTACATACAGCAGCAGTGCTGTGTGTGCCATTAATATTTTTAAGTTGAAGGATGACATTTAAATGTTCGTAAGTCTACATACATTATTAGAATTTAAGTCCAGATACATAAAGCTACCTGATGGGAAATGACTATTTTGAACCTCTCTCTTACCCTGGAAGCAGTAGCTTAGTGTGTTCCAGCATGTGAAAGCCACTGCAAGGGAGCAGTTTGCTTTTAAACAGTAAGTCACTTCAGTCAGAAGTAAGGCCCTTTTGCTGTCAATAAAAAAAAAGTCTCTTTACTTGTTCCTCTTATTGCTTTATGTCAGAGGTGATGAAGGAAGCAAACCAATGTTTTTCTGTTGGTTTTTGTTGGTGTTCTCTCCCCCAAAGCTGTGAAGACTAAACCCAGCATATGGAGCAGGTAAGCCCCCTGCTTTCTGCAACTCCATAACCTGTTACAGCCTAGTAAGAGAGGTCAAGAACAGCAAGTACCAAATTTCTTCCTCAAGACTACCAACTACTAAAAAACACCAGCTCCAGCTGTGACAAATGTTGCAATTACTGCCCTTTGTGGACCCTGTGCACACACACGAGGCTAAATTGTCCACTAAGGACTAGACTGGAACTAACTCTTGCTCTTCTCTTTCTGAACCAGTTCCATCTTCAGCCTTTCACTCAGTATGTTCCCGTATAACACAAGTTCACTCCCTCCTGCAGCACAGCCACTTCCACCTCACTATGTGTAACTGGGAAGCCAGCTAATAGTTTATCACTCTGGGTCTCCTCCAGCTTTGCCAGTCAGCAGCGTATTCTCCTTCCTGAGGCAGCCATTGAAACAAGAAAAGCTTAGTTTGCTTCCCTCTGGCTGTCAAATTCATCACTAGAGTAAAGGACATAGAGTAAGTCCAAACAAAAATCATTGCAAAGCAAGAAAGCCAGATTCAAGTATAATGCCAAAGCCTCATGATGCTCCTGTACAACACACACCACACCACGGACAACTCTTGTGTCCCCGTGTGTGATACTATGTCCTGAATCACAACACACATCTGGAACAGGGGAGTTCCTCAGTTACCAATTACACTTCCCTGAACAATGCCTTCTGTGAAATCCAACTCATAAGCATGTGGGATATAAAAACATTTAATTTCATTTACTGAAAACTACTTATTGTACTTCAGGTAGAAGATAGATAACCATATTTTATCAATAATTCAAGAACTTCAGTCAGATGAGGCTCCTGCTCACCAAGATTAGGCTATTTCTGGCAGAGTAAGCACCATGAGTTTTCCTCCTCTGCAGACTGCTGGTGATCAACCAAGTTACTCTTGTAATTACCATCAGCAGTTTCTCAGCTGACAATCAGCTCCCATCCCAGATTAATGAATCATGACACAATTTAGGCAAAAAATAGTCTATGCTAAATCAAACATGACTCATTATACTGTGGTAATGTTTTACTACATCATCATCCATTTTTATTGATCAAAACCACAGCATGTATCAAAGAAGCTAAAAGGCTATGTAAAACAAATAGCAAAGCAAAATATTAACAGCATGTGGTAGAAAGAAATTGAGAACAGAGTTGATTTGCAAAAATTGTCACATAAGGCAAATGGATAAGAAGCTGCATAAAAAGCCTTAATATGAGACACCTTCATATCCAAAATGAATGTATGACTACTCTAGCAGTGCTACAGATACTACAAAATACTATCAGATCCTAATTTTCTTGATTACCTACATGCAGCAAAATATAAAAAAACACTGAAAAGGAAAAGCAGGAGTGAAAGCAATGCCTAGAGGTAAGGTACCTTTATAAAACCAGTTGGAAGATTACAAAAATAATCTTATTAAAACTACTCAGTCTGTCCCTCCAGAGACTGTCTAGAGCATTACAGAGACCAAGACAAAATGAGTACCTATGAAAAGAAATAGGGAGATGGGAGAAGAAATGGGGTATATATACTGATATAAACAAAACTGTACTGGATTAAAACATGAATGGCAAAACTTAAGGCACAGGTTTAAAGATTTGGTGGTAGGTCACTGCCCAGTACTAACAGTCTGACTTCCCATTTGCTGATAGTAAGAGTCCTTGAGGGAGAAGGGTGGAAATCGGTGACTGTTGGTTGGGTTATTTTGTTGTTTTGCTGGTGGGGTTTTTTTAAATTAGAATATGTATGAAGTAAGAATGCATATATGGAAATGAATTACGTTTTGGCTTTTTTCTCTGCTAAGACACGTAACCAGATAATTGCTGAAGCTTAGTAAAATGGAAGTTAAAAATCCACAGGGAAAAGAATTACATTACCTCTGATGAGGAAAAAATAAAATGGTTGGGAGACGGTCTGTCATAAATTCCCAGGGAAGGTCATTTCGAGTTACATCAATTCTGTGAGGAAGAGACATACTGATGAAGAGAACAGGCAGATAAACAATCTGCAATTTTTTTCTTGTAAAATGCCATTTTAGGGATTGGGAAGAAGGAAATTTAAGTATCTGTGAAAGTAAGTCTAAATGTGTTATGCCAGAAATACATTGTGCATATGAGTCAGCAGATATAATTACCAATATTCAAGATGATGACTGTCAGTTTAAGAAATATCTGTGGGGTTTTTTCTCTAGAAAAATATGTTCAATAATGCAACTGCTCTCAGCCATCAATTAAACCCCAGTCGCTCACTGTCTACACAGTGCATGCATTGTGTACACACCTTTTTTCTGAGACAGACATGCCAAACATGAGACAAGTTATTCCTATTCATTAATTTGTTCCTCAAGTACATCTCTCTTAATATTGTCCCCTTGAGCAGTTTTGGGAGTAAATTACTTTGCTACTTCCAAGGACAAGCACATTCTTAAAGGCTTTTTTTTTCCTAAAGCTCTGTGTAGAAAGGAACACTTGATGCAACTGTTTGTTACTGGTTTTTTTCTGCATTTTAGGGTTTCTTTTCACAAATAAAATTCTTATTAATTACAAATTATTATAGAACTAAACAGACAATCACATCAGTAATACTGCTGTGAAAACAATGGAGCAAATGAGAGAACTTCAAAGTTGGGCAAGAGAACAGGTGTAGCCTTGGGAATAACATCACATCTGTGGCAATAAAGCCACAATTATAAACAGGGGACGAAAATCCAGATTATTAACTGATTAAGTTTTTCTCTACATCTCATGCTGTCTCCTGGAGTAAGTTTAGTCAGAATCAAAGATGCAATCAGAGCAGATATTTTAAGTATTTATGCATTATTATCACACACATGAACAAAAATGTTTCAGTGCAACTGAAACATTAAAAACCCTGGAAACACCAAAGAAAAACATGTCTTTTTTACATATAAAAATATATTTTAATATATATATTTAAAATATACATTATACACATGCATATATAGATATATTTCTGTACACTGGTTTTGGCTGGGATAGAGTTAATTTTCTTTATAGTAGGATGTAGGTTGCTGTTTTAGATTTGTGATGAAAATGGTGTTGCTAACAAAGACATATATACAAATAGCATATTACTATTTGCTACAAATCATCAGAAAGTTATCGATTCACTTCCTGAAATTAGGAAGTTTCAAGGTTAATTGCACAGTTTAAAAATTAATTTTAATGGAAGTTGATAACTATGGCAGTGAGATTGAAAACCACCACATTTATACAAAGGAAAACAAAACAATGCATTCAAAGAAATATTAAGCAGATGACATTCAAATCTATATTGCATGGTTGTAGAGAGAAAAAAAGTATTTATTTTCTAGGCTGATGACCTCAATGATCTTACATTATTCTGGAAAGATGAAATTAAAATCTTTTTACCTTGCCACGGTGAAACTGTCGGGAGGCAAAAGACGAGCAAGTTGAATAAAAATGTGATTAAGAGAAGCACAGAATCCACACCACTGTGCATAATAGAGCAGCAAGACATTCTGGAAAATGAAATGGAGAAGAGTTTGATTATCTATTGGAGGAAATCTGCAGAAAGGAGGAGTAGTTTTCACAACATCTAGCATGGGAACTCTTGAAACGTGAAAGCCAATTTTTTCCTAGTATTAATGAACTTTATTATAATAAGTTTTTCACTGCTGCCCTCTGACTACTGAGTCAACACAAAAATTCTTGGGGAATTCTCTTTCCATAAAGTCAAAACAAAAAAATTACTTAGTTTAGCATCATTCCCTTTAAGTGAAAATGCACCAAACTTTACTACACTTCCCAAGATTCTTTTGCAATCTTAAATTCCTATATATCTAACACTGACTGTACATTTCATATGGGGGGGAAAAAAATGATGTCCAGACTTCTGCTTTCTGCCTCTGACTAGCAAAGCAGGGGCTGGGGCTGCTGGAAACCAGCTGGAGATGCAGACATTCACTGCAGAGTTGAATGACAATGGATATTAATTAATCCTCACAATCATGTATTTTAAAAAATCAAGGTAATTTAACTGTACTCAGGATGACATCTATTTTTATGGCATGCAATTGGAAAGGCTTTGAATTTTTACAGAACACCATATTTTATGTTACAAGTAAGAAAAGCATATCAATATTAAACAAGACTGAGACCCCTCCTTAAAATCTGTGCCATTATCTGCAAGAAAGCTGTTGAGTAACGCGGTGTACCTTGGCACTCAGGAACACGGTCTTGTGAAAGGTGTTTGTGGTCACTTCAGTGACCACATGCTGTTCATGAAAATGGACTGAAGGGTCATCAACCAGATGCCTTTTCAAGGGACTGTAGAGAACACTGAAATTTTTAATGAAGTTCTCTGAAATGAAATTGATACATAACAAAGTTATTTCAGTTTTGCAAAGGTGATTTTGGCAGTTTTTGCTTTAGAATCCAGAAGAACGTACAGAGAAAATACAAACTGAAACCTGGGTTCATGTCATTAATTTCTAAGTTTTGGATCAACTCTTGAGTAACCACAACTGATGTGAAAACAGGAAAAAGTTTCACTGCTCTTTTTTTTTAATTTGCTCATTACAGTCTTGTCACTTGCCACACCAGACTTTAATCTTGTATCAATGTGCTATAATAATAATATTCTGTTCTCCTAACCACATACCTGCTAAGTAAAAAATGGAGAGGTTACTATTTATGAACACCTACATTATCTTGAAAGGCTCCACTTAGTTCCACATTTATTTGCATTTTTTCTTCCATTTTTAATTACTTTCTCTGCAATTCCCTTCTTTGGACCTTTAAATATCTGCTATTACCATGCCAATACAACCAACCCCCTTTTGTCTACCAGGGACCACCTTTCTCTTTGTTCTACTTTCTCCTTAAGATATGTAACAAGTAGCTGGCCACTGGTAAAAATTTAAAGTAAGCTCCAAAGCCCTCAACTACCTTCAGCTACACTACTCTGAGCCTGAACTACATTCTCTCAATTGCTGCAAGATATCAGCAATATCCTTCTTTTCAACTTGGATAGAGAAGTATTATTCTGTGCATTAAAAAATAAGATTATTCAATAATCAAGACAAAAGGTAAAATATGAAAAACAATAAAAATAATTGTTTGGTCAAATAGAAACAACCTTGTGCTTGTATTGCCAGCACAAAAACTAAGCCCAAGTAAAACTGTCACTTTTGTACAGATATACAAAATACCAGACCATCAAGTTTATCTCTGAAATGCAAACAGCAGTACACTTAGCTCTTTATTAACTATTCAGCATTTCATTAAATTCTCACACCAGGCCAAAAGAGGTTTTTTTTCTTTTTACATCTCCAGATTTGGAATATCTATGCATGATTAAGTAGCAACTGAAAGGAAGGGGTTAATTACAGACATGTTCCTGATTTTCTAGAAACTATCTGCAAAGAGTGAGATCTGAAAAAGGTATTAAGCACCAATCTGGTTTGATTTTATGAAATATTAGAAGTTAAGATCTTAAGGAATTTAAAAAAATTAAAATAAAAAGCACAAGCCCCAAGCATAAATCAGACACTCCTTGACAAAATATGTAAAAGCAGAAGTTTTCTGGAAGTTCAAATGATGGAACAGAAATGTACTGAGTCTTGCTCTGCAGACAAACCCTCACCATGCTCAGGAAATCCTGTGACCTAAGAAATGTTTGAGACAGAAAGTACTGGGAGCACAAAGGGGAAGGAAATTTCTATGTCCTCATTCTTATCTTAATATTTCCCAAGTAGCTTTTTATGGTCACTGAGGTTTTTGTTTGTTTTTCCAGAGTCTTGTCCTGAGGGGTTGGGATAGAGACAGGATACAGGGCTGCATGTGATCCTTAACAATAACACGGCTATTTGTTCTATGTTGTGCATACTTTTGTACTTAGATTGATGGCAAAAAAGAACTGTAATTAGTGCTGTAAGAATTATACTGTTATGTGTTCTTGAGCAGTTTAATACCTGAATTTTCTTCCATGTTGGCTTACGTAGCTAACATTAAGAAACGCAGTATTTTCTGAAGGTAGACTCAGTTTTGCACATCAGCATGACAGGCAAATGCACATGGTTAGGGATATTTTGTCTTATTCAAGAACTTGCAAATAAATCATAACTGCAATCCTTGAGTTGTTTTGTCAGATTTTTTTCCCGTTTTTTTTCTTTTTTTTTTTGTTTTCTCCTCCAATTCAGACAGGAAATAATAATTGGCAGATTTGGCCACAACCACTTCACAGATCTACCCTGCTACCTTGAGAACAGACACACTTTTCAAAACAAATTTAAAACAATTTAAGTTAGTTTCAGAGGACAAGAGGATGGGAAAGTCTCTGCTGATAAGTGGTCAGTATATCCCAAAATTCTGTGATATTTTAGTACAAAAAACAGCTGAGCAAACATCAACACCACCCTTAGTATACAAACATCTTCTGTAATATCAAATATTTTAAATGAATAGAAATTTTTTTCCACATGCAAATTAATTTAGCTTTTAAAATTCACCAAGGCATCAGGCAGTCAAGAATCACACATTTTAAGGTTCACTTCTTATAAAGTAAATTAATTCTGGTATAAGGAACTTAGTTCTTACATCACCTACAACATGATTCTGTTCTAGCCAACAAAATCATTCATAAATGCTTGGTTAACTACTAAATAGAATAGAATAAATTATAATTCCCAATGTTAACTTCACAAAGTAGTCTCACTTTTCAAAATGGCAGCAACATTTCCATTTCTGCTTGGAAACATAATTGCCTGAATTCAAGCATTTGTATAGTGGATACTGTACCGAGGGTAGCTCCAACAAGTGACTGATTCTGGTCCAGGACATAGTGCACTTCCTCTTTCAGGTCAACAATGGCAGCAAATTCCTTAAGATGAGTAGATCTTGATGCTCCTAGTCTCTCTGCATATATCCAAAAGAGATTCGAATCCAGTAGATAGAGATTCAAGGTTTTGTTGGTCCTGCAGCTCAGACCAGTAATGTTCGTGCTACTAATATTAAGGTCAGGAATAAAACAATTCCTATCCTCAATGTGAGGAATAGAAAATTGAGTGTTATCTTTCTTCCCATGGGAAGAAAATGCTACTTTGGGGGTCTGAAAGATGGTCTTTTCAGAACTAATGAAACTTAAAAAATGCCTGTTTACTGTCCTGCAACATGCAGTGTAATAGCTAAAGGGACTATAGAAACTTAAGAAATTGCTGCATTCTATGGTATTTGATATTACTTGAAAAAAGGTATGTTCCTGGAGGTAGAAAGAATCCAAAGCTGCTTCTATCTCTAAAAAGTTACAGTGTGGCACATGGACTTTATTTGGCTTGACACCAAGAGTCTGGTTAACACAGAGCTCACAGACATTGTGAGTTCTGGAGATTGAGTGCCACTGTGGAAGCACCACCGTGTTACAGCATGGGTACTTGGCTATGGGAAATGTTTCGGAGAACTTCAGATGCGCATCTGTTACAGAGGAATCAAAAGCTGGCGAATCAGAGTCTCCTAAGTGCTGAAGATCTGGCTCAGCTGCCTGGCTTTTATTACACTTGTGGTATTCCAAGGCCACTTTGGTAATCTATGGGGGGGAAACAAAAGAGAGGGAAAAAAAAAATAAAATCAAGATTAACTGTACACAGTTCACCCAAATGCAGTTATCTGTTTAACAACATTATATGCAACTAGAGATGGAATTTCAGAAACACGAAGCTGAGTAATCTTTGTTCTTTCAAAAAATTACAGGGGCTCTCACTTGACAACAAGAAGTTAAATTTTCAAGTATTTCAGCATATAAACATTGAATATGGAGAACAATAAAGTCACTTTAAAATATTATTCCATCCACTAATTGCAAGGTCCTCTATGCATCCGATTTACTACAGTGCAATAACACTACATTCTATGGTTAAACCCCACTACATGAAGTGTTAGTGAGTAGAGGTTCCTGAATTTCCCTCATTTTCCAATAGGAGGAGAAAATAAATTAAAGCATTCCCACATGGAAAGGGAATAGAGATTTCTTCTGGCATAGGTAGCGCACAGATTTTGTACAATCACTAAGAATGCTGAAGCAATGTTTGTATTCTCCCAACCACAGGCATATAGTTGTAATACTCAAGTGTACTCTGCACAGTAAAATATTGAAAGAAGAAAGAAAATAGGAAAAAAACAACCTGTCCCTCCATGCAAACATTCCTATGCTACATCATCATTTTGCTTTTCATAACCAAGGGTAAAACAAAGCAGAGAAAAGGTATATGTATGGACCATAAAAGGAATTCCCTTTCTTAGTTTCCCTATCTCATTTCTGCACAGCTCCACAAGCTCCTGTCCTAGGCAGTTCAGACGAAGAGAAAATTGGAAGGTGACTAAGGAGCACACGGGATATAAAAATCAGATTGGCTCGGAGTAGTTTGATTGGGCTGTATTTCAAATAACATTCTGGTTTTACCCCTCTGGAAAGACAGGAGAGGAGAAATAGAATGGGGCAGACAAAACACACAAGTCTTCAGTTCCAGCTGGCAAAGATTTGCATTTCTTACACAGCACCTACCACAAAAAGGAGGAGGTCAAGAAGAGTTAGATGCTTGTTCTAAACAGCTGTTGAGTGAGACAAAGGCACGCTGTGTGAGACGCAAACCAGTGTAAGGGAGTTGTGATAATATGGCTTGAGAAAGTGGTTTTAAACAAAACTGGATACTTAGAATAGTGAAATAAAATGAGGTATCTGTCACAGTCAAGCTCAGACCCCTGACTACAGCTCTCAAGTTTTAGTATTTTTGAAGTTAAAAAAAACTTATTTCACTTACTTCAGCTAAAAGAGGATGATTTTCTGCTAGGGGATTGTAAGGTATAAATATAAGAAGTGCTGGTCCTTTCTTCAGCTCATTGTTTAGAAGAAGGCTTTTCCCACCATGTGGTCTCAGCCAACGTATGAGCATCTCCCGATTATCCAGAGCCCACTTGCAAATGTTCTCAGCAGTGAAGTTCATGATGTCTTTTGGATAGATCTTGAAGGGGGAAAAAAAAATAGTTCTTTGTCCTCACTTGATTTAGTAACAAATGCAGTTCTTCAGTATTGCATGCTTTGTTACTGTAATGACTAGAACTCTTTTTCTAAATGTAATGAGTGTCCGCAAACTTCAGCATTTCATGCACCCTTTTCCTTTGGAAAAGCTTTCCAAATGCTCATCAGATTATAGTAACATCCACAAGCAAAAAGGATTCTACCAGGGAAGCTCCTCTTCCTTTTATTGCATCTTTATATTCTCAATAGTACAAATTTTCTTTGTAAGTGAAAGACCTCTAAGCTGGTATCATCACATATTTTAATTTACAGCATATTAGAACATTTTTCCCACTACTCAGTAACTCTTTTTAAATCAGCCTTTTAAGAACCAAACATCATGACTGCATTTAAAACTGGTATTTCTTATTCCTGAATGCAGAGAAAAGAAATCTGTAACAAAAAGTGCTCACAGCTTCTAGAATAAATTTTAATGTATTAAAGCAAGTTTATCCTAAATAATTTGTATAGACAAAAGTAATTTGACGTATTTTATGTTATTTCACCTAAAATATCCCTGTTTTCCCTAGTCTCAATTGAATAAAATACACATCACAATACCTATCCTCACAGAGTTTTCACTCATGGTGCCAGTGTGGGCAGGTAGTGTGTCTATGCCAAAGAGTAAATCTGAAAGTTAGTATTTTCAGCCTTAGCTTTTCAAAAAACAGGGCACATGGATTAAGAGTTATTATAAATTCAAATAACTTAATTTGTGTGATTTTTCAAAACAGTATCATGTTATACCTTTAAGCCAAAATGCAAGTTTTCACTGTTCCTACTACCCCTTCACAAAATCTTTGTCCACATCCTCATTCAAGTAGTCTTCTAATTCTGATCCCTGAGCATCTCTGTACCAAATCAGAGTGCCTACAGCAGAGAGCGATACTCACAAGAGATGTGTTGGCATGTCTGTGCAAATACACACTGCCAGAATGCACCAGGGAGATCTCCTCTGCTACCCGTTTATCTGTGACCACTCCAAAGCGTATCGTCCCAAGGTAATCTGAAAGGGCAGATTCGCAATCTTTGAATACAATTACACACACTGAACTCCCCTGAAAGGCCTAGAATACCACCCTCAGACCAGAACACACAACACTGCTGTGTAAAGGCACAGAAATCTGTGAATAGCAACTGCCAACACTGGTGATTAAGGCAGAAGAAAGATGGCAAGAAGGACAAACGTGTTCCTTTTCTGCACTCCAGGTATAGAGTCCTGCACATGTATAGAGTCCTGTCTATTTAACCTGAATTGTCCAAATCCCCAATTTGCTTATGAAATATAGAATCTGGTATCATAGATGCACCTTGCAATGGTTTATGGCATCTCAAAAGCCAAGATGATACATGTAAGGGAAAGGCATGAACATTGCTTAAGTGATGTACATTTACTGTACATTTAGAGTATATATATATAATTTATAAATATTTATTCTACGATTATAAATATGCACAGATAAAGACAGACTGCTTATCTTTAGGTTGCAAAGAACTAATCCAACATATAAATGCGAAAATCACAGAACAAAATATAGAACAGGCTCTTTATCGCATCAGTGGCACAGTAAAAAATAAGCAGAGTGGTATGAATCTCCTTCATTTGCTGACAGGAAAGAATATTTATACAACATGTTAATCTTAACTTTGAGAAAGTTCCATCCAAAATTCATGACCCAAAAAGGAGGTATTAATCATCACACAGTTTACATGTGTAAACACAAACAAGAGGTATTGTATTTTAGATTATCGATGCAAAACAAGAGGGGGAGAAAACCCTGCTCAAGCTGCCTTGTAGCAGCTCTGTAACTCCACCCAGGACCACATCACTGAATTCAGCTACTGAGTGCTGACACAGTCAAGTTCATCCCAAAGCCTCTGACACTGAACATGCTGCACAAGACAAAGACTAAATATTACAAAAAACTACTGAAGCATTTAGACATAACTCATTCACAGAGGCCTTAAATTATGAAAATGGAGCTTTTACCTTTCTTTAATGAATGTAATGCTGATGTGAAGAATGTCAAATAACCAGGAGGTTGAGGTGAAGCATTGAACTCAAAAAATCCCACAACTCCAGGCTGAAATAATAAGAATTAGAGTTACTTAAGCTATTTTCAAGTATAAATATATGGGACTACAGTAAAACACAACAGATTCTTAAAAGACAACAATGTTTACTGAAGAACAGTCACTTTATGCTGCAATAAGAATTTTAATATTAAAAGACAATCAAAATCAGTTCTCATTCAAAGAATGAAGCTGTTATTCAAAAGCTTATGTAAGAGAGAGGGGCTTTATGGACGTTACGTTTCTAATGGTGTGTTTCCCATTTTGAAGTTCACCAAGAACAATTAATATTTGCTTTGCAACTGTATTTTGAACCAGTTCCAGCACCAAGATAAGAACCATAAGTATCATAAAGACTTCTTTTAGAACTAGAATATGAAATACAATTTTTCAGAGTATAAAGGGCTTAAGCAGTAATACTTTGTTTATGTTGCACATAATTAGTAATTTACATAAGAATTCACACATTTTGTGTGTGAATACCTGAACTGCTAAGACAAGTGATCATCTTTAAGCTACAGTCACTGTTAATCCTTTCAGTATATCCTGCAAGAGTCAGTGAGACCAACTGCATAAAAATCTTGAGAACTCCATATCCCATCTGCATACACATAAAGCTCTTCAAATTGCCAGATAGACAATTCAAAATTTAAACAACTCATCCCAGAACAGGCCTATTGATTTTTCCAGGTGAATGACTTCCTATTAAAGTCAGGAAGAGAATCTGGGAGAAGCTGACTTGGAACAGAGAGGAAAAAAGTCTAGACTTTTCTGGTTCCAGTATTTCACTTAAGCTTTGATTTTATATTTTTCCAAATATAATCCATTCAAAGTTACTATTAATTGTGTTTTTAACACATCACTCGAGTGGGCTTAATAAACTTTCAGGACAGAGTAAGTGATGGAATTTCGTTATTTTGTGTATTTGTTTCTCACTTCCACTAGTGCATACAGAAGTCATTTGACACACAAAGCAAGAGCACTCCAGGGACTGCTGTGGAACAGAAGATTCCAGACTCACCAGGCACCCATTTGTGTGGCAAATATATCCTCACGTAAGTATTTTCATTCGGTATTTCAGAGGCTGCTTTGTTTGGTTGGTTTTTTTTGAGTTCTACATATAAAATTTTAAATTTCTTCTTAAAACAAGAGCATACATTTTACCTGTTATTATTTATATGAATTCAGTTATTCACATCAGCCTTACACACTGACATAATTCAGTACTAATTAGCAATCTGAAGATGTTCACCAATAGCAATATTGCCCATTCCACCTCACGACTTCTCTTTTTAGGCAGGAATTCTCTTACATGGATGAATGCTAAGCATAAACCCCTTGTTCATAAAGATTCCTCGGGAGGTACCCCAAGAAAATTATCAATAATAAAAATGAGTTACAAACAATTAGTGAAATTTCTGCAATAGTTAATTACCAAGAAGAAAATACAAATATAAATAAAATAGTAGTGAAAAAACACAGCAAAATAATAGCACTCAGTGTTCATTTTTAAACAACATACAGGTTAGTAATTAATCTTCATCTTTTTCTCTTGGTTCCAAACTAAGACAGTAAAAAGAAACAATCTCTTCTAAAAAACTTTTAAAGCATTCAACTGAACCAAAATAAGGAGACAGATAAGATTATCAAAATTTTAACTTCCCATTTTCTAGGACCATTCTTGAATACTAATCCTGTACCAACTGAATTTAGGACACCAAACAGTGAATGAAAGAAGAGTCAAAAGTGACAGTAAAATGTGGCAAGAAGCCAGAAGTCAGATGCAGAAATATTTATAATGTTATTTAAAAGGTAATTTTCTGATTCAGACTGCCAGTTCTGCTGTACACTAACAACAGCTTAAGACTTCCAGATTGTGAATAATGTTTCCCAAAGATAATTTTTGGAAAGTGTTTTTTTTCAATTAAAAAAAATTGCAGTGGGAGAATATATGCTATTATGTACTAATATATACTACACTACTATATATACTGGTATTTACTAATGCTCTATGCCTAATCAGTAATCTGGTTAACTAATGTCCTTTTAATGATCAGCCCAGACCAGTTAAAAATTTCACCCTGTTACATGCTGCAATTATACATGAGGAAAGGGTACAATGAAAGTACAGTGAAAGTTTCCCTGTCTGTAAGAATGAAGCTTTTAACAAGACTGAACACTTCCAGGTATTGCAACTAACAACAATTCTTGCTCTGCACAAGTGAGGTTCAAGTCGCATAGAAGAGGTATCGCAATGTAAACAAGAGGTTCTTATTTTGGAGTACAAGTAGGCCAAGAAGAGCTTGACAGCAACAACTCCCACATTCTTTCATGTAAGACCCTCCAAAACTCAGTAACAGCTGCCTGCAAACAGTTTATGAGGACATCTACACCCAATCTGTTACTGATGATCACCTGCTTCCAAGCAACCACCTGTGTGCAGCTCTGGGTGCCCATCCTCATGAAGGCAGTGAGGAGCAATCAGCTGAACAGGGTATGACCTGCTGCTGTCTAAAGTTGAAGGAGTAAATACTGACATGTGACACAGGGGTGCTTAGGGGCATTAGGAGCATGGGCATTGCTAGAGTGGAGCTTGCTGGAGCTTTTCTTTCCATGAAACAATTTTCAGTCCCCGTCTCCAACCAAGTGTCTGTAGGAAGGGCTTTGGAACAAACCCGAGGATGTCATTAGTGAAGACTTCTTAGTGCTATCTCCAAATGAAGCTCATATATGGAAATACAAAATCATTAACTGTAGTGGAGCCTATTTCTTGCTTGGTCTCTACACCACAGGAATGGGAAGTGATGGCATGTAATTAAATCAAGTAACAGACTTACCAAGAATCTCAACAATTACAAAACAGCAAGTATGGAAACTTTCAGAATGAACAGAGATTTTCAGATGAGTAATTTCTACTGGAGAAAAGCCAGCACAATTTTATTACTGAACCATGCCTCAGGCCTATCACAGTTCTTGGAAGGAATAAGCAAGCATGTAGATGACTCCATGCAGCATGCTGTAATTCCCTGAAGTCTAGAAGAAGTTACCAACGACTCCGGAAGAAACTAAGGTGATAAGGAATAACACGGAAGGCCCTTTTCCAGATTAGTAGGAAAGACAAAAAACTACCATTAGAAGTTAATGTTTTTCAGCAGCCAAAGACAGCCAGCCAGGATGTGTACTGATACTCAAGCAGTTCATATTTCTATAAGAACTTTAGAAAAGGGAGAAAAGGGTGAGGAACAAAATTTGCATAGGGTGGTGGGAATCACTGAAACTACAGCTGACTGGAAGAGTTGCAGAAATTAGTCGCAGCATTAAATGACTGTGATGAAAGAGCTCTGAAATTCAAAGGCCAAAAATGTGAAATAATGGGAACAGGAGATAGGAAAATCCCACACCTATTGATTAGTTTACAGTTAGATAAATGCTTTTAATGCTCCAGTTATTTCTATCCCAGTTTGTAATTTTTAAAAATGTTTTGGCTATACTGCATTGAGGTCAGGGAGATTACTTTTTTCAGACTCTCAGACTTGTGCAGGCAGGCAATTCCTGCCTCATTTTATCTGTGAACATGGGAAAGAAAACAGCAAGAGCAAAGGAATGTGTCTTCTCTAGGGAACAGAAGAACCAATATTACATACCACTGAATCTGTACTGCAGAAATGCAAAGAAATTGTTGACTGATATGACATTAAATTTACATTTAACATCATTTTTCAGTGATGTTAAAATCATTGTGCACCCAGACCTGAAAGCAAATTTTCACAGCATCACTTAACACTGGCACCACACAAGACCCAGCTGCGACAGATCTCACACAGCTGGCTGATGCTCAGGAAACATTCCTACACAAAGAGAGCACAGCAGAAAGCTGACATCATGTTAAGAGACACACCAGCCACCTCCCAGAGAGACCAACTCCTCTCCTACCTCTCCTGAAGCTGGAAAATTATGAGTTCCCTGGGCACATTTAATTTTCATAAAGGAGTGAAGCTTTTTGTCTAACTACAGTGGCTTCCTGTTTCTTCCTCTGTGCCTCAGGAGGCCGAGGCCATTTCTAGCAGCTGGGTCAGTCAGATGAGGAATGAGAGATGCCAGTTTGGATTAAAATCAAACTGCTACATCTCTGCAGTTAAGAAAACAAAAGAAAATCTGATTACAGGTACTCACAGGAACCTTGAATTATGGCAAGAACTGCATCTTTCTTGTCATTTAACTTAGATCTTCCTCAACGTTCCAAGATTTTAACTGCTTCCCAAATGGCGTATTTTCCTTGCTCTCAAAAATTTATTCTTATCCATTTCCAGTTTTGCACTAGCATCATTCCACAACCCCATATAAACCAACCTTAAATAGCATCAGAGAACGCAGGATCCCGAATTTTTTTTCACAGGATTTGAGCGCCCTCTAGTGAGAGCAACACGGCATGTCACGTGATCAGGTCGAGGAACGAACTAAAGACCAAGCGACAACCACTTGTTCTTACATTAACTGCACTCTGCCCATCAGTATTTCTCCTAGTTTGCAGAACACATTTGCTATCAGAACACAGGACCGAAAATTAGATACTGATGATGACAAATCTTTCGAATTATTTTGAGCTTGAAATTAATTAGCTTTTCAGTGAAACCACAAAAACATGATCCAGCAGCAGACAGTGGCCAAAGCGCCCAATAGCAATCCTTGACAGCCTTCTGTCCTTTCCCTTCTGCTAAAAATTAGTATTTTTTTATAGAGAGGAGATCAAAAGTCAAAGGAAGACACTAGCCAAGGGTCTCAAAATAGTAATTAGTTTGTGCCACACATGTCCCAATTTCCCATAATCTACTCTATTCCCCAGACTTCCTCACTTCTTAAACACAGGACTAACCCCTGGATTTTATCTTCTCCTACAAAAGGTATCAATTTCTCAGCTCGCAGGGAAAACACTGTAAAACGTTCACATTTCTGACTGTTTGAAGTGATAAAACAACCTGTTTATTTCTAGTTTAAACTAACTTTTCCTTTGTGTCTATGTTTTTCTCTGCATCCATCTTCATAAACAATTTTGTTTCTTTCATCTTATCTGTATCTGTTACTTTTGTAGCCCCTCCTTCCCCTCTTGCTTAACTTTACAGAGGCAAGACACTGAGCACCTGGAGCCACGCTCTGGGACAGAACCTCAGGCATGAATGACTGTGGGGCAACACAGCAGAACAGCCTCTACTCTTGGGCCATTGCAGAAAAAAAAAGAACCAACAAATGCTGAACATAAACAGCAACTCAGCACTTGGAGCCACTGCATTTCAAGCACAGGAAGGGGGGAACTTTGAACAAAGAAACAAAATTATCTAATCAACTGCTAAGCAGTATTTTAAAATTATTTGTTGTTCCCCCCTCAATTTGTCTTTTATCTTAGTCTTTTTCCAATGGAAGTGCACCTCTTACTGTTAAGCAAATTTAAGCTTAATATGCTCATTAGTAACCTTCTGCAGTCTACCAAGAAATGACAGAACACAAACCAAAAACCAAGCATGGCCTTCTTCAAATCTCTGTAAGAGGCAAAAAAATGTTTTAGAATTTTAGAACAGCAAAACTGAAGCAGTGGAAGGACAACAGAATTGCTTATGATCATAGAAAGAAAGTATCAGCACCAGAGACAGGCCACAACTCACTACTCCTGACTCACAGTGCCCACTTAAAACACTGGAAAACCAAACCCAGTAGCAGTTCCTGGCATGAAGAGTGTCCTACCCAGGGGAACTACCAGTGTGTGTCCCCTACACCGTGGCAGCTGCCACTGAACAGCACAGCTCATGCTGCATCCTGCAGCAGAACCAGGCACTGCAACATGCACCAGGTGCTCACATGGGATCTTCTTCAGTCCAAGACACTGGAGGGTCCCTCCCATGTTGTGCCCACTGCCACTGCACTGATTTGTGGGTCAGGTTTTCCACACTGATCTAATAGCTTGGGCTTTAGTAAGATTATGGTACTTCTCCACTGTGCACTATAAAAATGAACAGTTATAAAGGGATTTTAAATGGCTCTGCTGTAAGCACATTTTGTCTAACTGGAAGTTATTAATCCAACAGTATTGCTACCAATCTTGGCATCCCTGAACACAACAGACTGAAATGAATAAAACATCATATTCCAGTGGATTAAAATCATCAAGTTATCACACACAAAGTGATTAGGAGCCCTCACTTCAACTGGTTTCACATTTGTTTTCACTTAACAGACTTATCCTACTAGAAAAGCTTATTATTCCTTTTAAAATTAAAGTAATGATTATATATTTCTCAAATGCTGTCCCAACTTAGACTGCAAGACTTTTGTGAAAAGATTTCTCCCTTCTTTCTTGAAGTAACAACTTTGATTGTTGTCTCTAGATACTAAAGTAATGTAAATTAAGAGCATCACTAAATCATAATAGTAACTGTACAAGGAACCAACATTATGAATTTGTTTTTTCATATTTTTATGATTTTAACAAATTTACAGGGCACTGATTTCAGGATCCTGAAAATAAACTAGTACTTTGGAGCAGATCAAATTTAATCCTTAAACAAGTCAAACTCTTTCTGAACCACAGTGGTAAAGCTAGAGAAGAGAGACAAGTACCTCATAATTTGAGAGGAAATCTAGTAATTTTGATCGAGACGAGATGTAGAGTAGTGGTGTCATCACCCGGCGAACAAACTTTTCAATATAAACAGCACTCATAGGGCCTTTGTATTCAATTGGTCCAAAACTAGTACCAAAAAAAATAATAAAACATTAAGACTTAAATTAACAATAGAGAGTCCCTCCTGGGGGTGGCAGATAGGAGTTACATAGACAGCATGCTCAGCCTCTAGGGAATTGCTCTCTGTGTTTTACCAGTGGCTTCTGTAACTGATTAGGGAGTTGTGTTACCAGTGGGAAGAGCCACCATATCTGTGGAAGGGGCAGAGTCTTGGTGAGCATGGACGAATGGAGACCACTTCTGAGTCCCATTAAAGAACTTGGTAAAACTCAACTATGAATTACATGACCATATACATATCTTTCCACTTTGTCCAAAGTAAACACATGTGACTTAAAAATACAGATCTGAAAAATGTCACTATTTTCCCTTGTTTTTTCAGTGTCTCAAGCAGTATCAATCTGAAAGGGTGCAATATTTTTACACAGGCTTTTATGAGCAGCAATCAGCAAAGCAGGGACAAATTCAGTCGCACTGCAGATGAACAGACTCGGCAAAGCTCCCGTTTCCCCCCCAGCCATCTGATAAAACAGCTCACACCACGTTAGGCAGTGCTAAAACATAAAGTGGGCTGGGGCTTGCAGCTACAATTTCCAGAGGTTCTCCTCCTGATTATCACTGGGCTGGACAAAGCATCATTGTCCCAAACGAAATCAAACACAAAAAGCATAAAGAATTAGTCCATTTCCACTGAAGAATTTAATGTGATGCATTTTTAATATACCTTATACATACAGGCACACTGGAAAATACCCAATTCGCACTGAGATACCTATATTGAGGTGCTTCAAAATGGTCTCCTAGAGCCCACTAGATCATTCTACATCCTGCACTGGTTTATTACAAACCTCCGTCTTCACAGCAATACTCACTGCTCAACACGTCACATGCCCAGGGCACCACATGTGAGGTTTAGTATCTCAGGCATGAGGGATGCATTGTCCTTCAGGATCTTATGAAATATTCACAGCAATTTACACCTCGTCTTGTTACAACTGTTTAATGTTACTAATGATACCAAGTGCATCCATCTACTCTGTTGTGATTTCAAGATCAAGTAAGTTTAAGTCAATGTACATCCAAGTGGCATTGTAGGATTCTTTTATTACAGTTTGAATTATGCCAGTGTCTCTTGTGTCTATTACAAGTTCAGCTAACAAAGACCAGGACTGCTCCTCCTCAATGCATAAATTCCCCCCAACAGCAAAATCAGCCTCTGTAATGAAAGAGAGCTGCAGTTCAAAACTAGCAAAATAAAAAGTAAAATACAGGGATAAATGCTTTTATTAGAAACTGTTGGGAACTGTGCTTCCTTACCTTCTGCTCCACACAAAGAGAAAAAAAGGACAACACATACAAATACTAAAAAATAAAAGTGAGGTTACATGAAATTTTATACAATGATATCTTAGCTTCTGGGGAACAAAAAAGTGAGCGCAAAGTTCAAAATTAGAACAAGATCTTCAGTACATAGTACAATTTAAATATGCACTTAAATTCCTTCAACAACCCTTAGGTACATTCTTTAATGCTGTCATAAATTAGGACCAGTTGCTATAATCCATCTACAGAGCAAGCAGACATCTGAAATTAACACGTAACTCTGACTTCTTTTCATTGGAGGCAGAACTTCCAAGAGATGCACAGGCAAACCAAAATTTCCATAAGGATGAAGAATTGCCCAGCATGTCATTTAACTGACAGTTACAGCCCTACCCAGCACTTGTGTAGCACACAGGATGAGCTCACCTAGAATCTACCCAAGAACTATTTACTGAAGCCAGAAATGTAACATTTTCAAAATGCAGCACTTTGTATGATATCTGTTTCCCAAAACAACAATTAAAAAACCTAGACTGTACATACAAAATCTTACCTCCGATGGTACAAGTGTATCACAGGAAAATAAAAGAAATGCTTCTGCTTCCTGCATTTCCCCTGGTTCCACCAGCAATTTACAGCCACAAACAGCACCTGCAAAGCAGGTAAAAATTCACAGCCAACAAAGTACACTACTGTGACCTCTTTTATCCAAGATGTACTTGATGTACTTTTTCCAATCCATTTCATCTGGTATTTTCAAGGCCTTTTCAACTCAGTATGCCATATCTGTCACAGACAGACTTTTTTTTTTTATTCTTTTTGTCATTTTGCAACAATAATCCTTTTGGTCACTGCTCTTTCTAGCTTTTATGCTTCCTAATCTAAATCCTTCAAATTTATTAATTTAGTCATAACCCACATTAATTACTTTTTCTGCAGAGTGGAGCTCAACAAGTGGAGGTTTAGGACAGCTGTACCTGTGAAGTGTTCACAGGCACCCAACTGCTTGAAAGCAGTTCTATGGTATATAAAGTACAATCTTTATATGATTACTAGTGTCTCCAAGGATCCCAGAACTGGAAGCAAATTCCATGGAATTTCTGTCTGAAGGCAGGTGAATAAATCTGAGAACACTTCACAAGAAACTTGTAGACTTCCCCATTCAGAAGCAGAAATAACAGACAACTGAGCAGGAATCACAGGCTGTCTCCATTTATTCTAACACTCTGTATGCTAAATTAAAATTAAGGTGACTGATGAGTCACCCTAAAATGTGAGCATTCAAGTCCAATTGTTTCCCGTGAGAAGACAGAAATTAGCATCAGCTTGGACATTGAAAAGTTATCAGGTCATGTTTAAGATTGGTATCTTCTCTGGAGTTACCTGGTCTGACAATCTGCTGGCCACGTGTTCTATTTCTTCTCTTGCTGCAATGGACTGCCCACACCACGGAGCGTAGAAGAAATACAGCACAATTTCTGAATCCTGACGGAGCTGATCTGCATAGTCTAACTGCCCCCGAAAAAGATCAATGACTGGAGATTTTGTGGAGAAAAAATTCACCGGAAGCTTCGCTGGCATTGTTACATCTTTTGCTCGGCTGCAGGAAGAAAATTAAGAGTGGTTATTGAGACTATACAGTAGTAGTTAAAAAACTGTGCCCAAAGCCCTAAGTTTTATTCTTAGCAAAAGTCATGCAATGACAAAACTTTAGAAATTGATGCAAAATTACTACAATTTATGTTATCTGAGTTAGTTTCATGAAATACTATAAAAATCTAAAGATCACCCTTCAGAAGCTTTAGAAAGTCACACTGTGATACCATGCACTGTTTATGGGTACGTTAGCTCACACTCTTATGGTTGGTTGCTGTAGGGCACAAAATTACCAGGAAGAGTGATTTCTTTTGATTTCTTCCCTGGCCTCATCCTCTTTTAACACTTGTACTTTAGGTAACAGCACCCTGATAAGAAAAGAGATACTGGTCATAAAGTTTTGTGATGTGATGTCTACATAAACAGAGCCTATTACCCTGCTTTATGCTTTGTTTTACAGTATTCTATACTTCTGTTATTTTATATCGTATTAGGAAATGATACGGAAATGTGTGCTAGTTTATTTTACTGATCAGAGCAGGGACTGCAAACTGTTCAGGGCGCTCTAAGGACAGTATCAACAAACAGTCTAAATTCAAAGAGATTATGACAGATTAAGTTTTTTAAGAGAAATTAGATTGGCCAGTAAGTAATACGGAGAACATAAACCAAGTACTCAAGAAACCCTTTCTATCCAATCAGCAATCAAACAATCCAGAATTTGGCACTTCCAAGGTGTTCAGAAGTTGCTATGGTATAAACTGCCTTAAATGCAAGTGAATGATCCTATTATCTTTTTATATTCTCTTCATTTTAAAATTTTCCACTAGCTATATTTACACTAGAGTAAGTCAGACTGAAAACTGGACAATACTGTCATGCTCAATTTTGCCATGGTTCATAATGGGACTGGAAGTTTTAGGAAAGATCATGCATTTCTTTATTTTGTGTTGCAATAGAAAGCTAATACAAAAATCTTATTATGGATATTTGATCCTTCTCAGGTTAAAATTTTAGTAATTGTGATAGAATTATTGAGCCCTGAACACTGTCAAACTCATATTAAGCAACCTCCTAACAACTCTGCCACACTTTCAAACTTTACAGTCTTCCTAGTTTTTAAGAAGTACCTTTGTCTTTACAACACAGCAAAAAACTGTATTGGAGCTCTTCTCTCATTTCCAGGCTACTCACTTAAAGCTTAACATTTTAGAATTGCCCCCAGTATATTTTCTGTAAGTAATGGAAATTCTTAATTCACATATAAGAGAAAATTGCTTCTAAATCCAGACTTTTGAAAATATTAGAGAGTTCCTCATGTTTATAATTCATTAATTCCTTTACTCACAACATTATGGTTTGACACAGAGGATCAAAAATCTTTCTTCTGTGGACTTCTACCTGTGTTCCTTCCCTTCTCCCCCAGTCACCAACTCAGCACCTTCTTCCCAACCCTTAAGTTCTTCAGTCACCTCACAAACAACACCTCTGGTTCTCTGCCATTCCTGCACCCCATGATTATCCAAACTGCCAGCTTCTTCCCATGATTTCTGCCTGCCAGCTGGACAGGACACAGATCCAGTGTCAGCTCTGGCACACACAGGCTGATCAGCTGCTAAAAGCACAGCACTTCTTCAGAGACATCAGCTAGAATATCTTCTCTTTACCTAGTTTAATGAAAACAGACAATCTCAATATGTTTAAAACCTCTGCTTCCTCTACTGATTAAACCAAAAGAGGGTGACTGGTTCAAGAATTACAGCGTAAGACTTAAAAATTAGATAATGAATTGGCTCCAAATTCCAAGAATGAGTAGAACGTATCAGCAGAAGTCCCGTGACCTGAGTGAGTCAGAAACTACACGACTACCTTCAAATATGAAAAGAACTCCAGTAATTATTAAAAACCAAAACATAATAAATCAATAGCTAACAGCTGCTTCAGGAGATTTGCTAAGCAGTGCCTTCCTCTACAATACCAAACATATAACAGAATACCTTGACTAATTCCCAGGTTTCCTAAGAAAACCCCTAAAATTTATGCACGTATCAACTGAGGATTACATAAGAAACTATTACACAAACATAATAATCACAAACTGTTTATTAAAACACTGATTGCATTATTTACCTGCTGCCAGAGCTTATAAAAACTTAAATTTTCCATGAGAACACCCTGGTAATAAAGGGAAGAAGTACATGCAAATGCCTACAGGACCAGCCCCTTTGACTGCACGGTCCTGAGAGTGGGATCATCTCAAAGACATTTGCATAGTGCCAGAAATAATTCAGGTTCTAGACGACAGGCTTTCCATAACAACCCATGGTCTCACTTGGCTATTCCTTGAGTCACTATAAACCCGCAACATTTCAAATCCCACTAATGGGCTGCCTTGTAGTAAAGGAATTTTTCCTTTCCATACTTTTTATCCATTGATCTTGAAGGTTATATATTGTAAGAGCAGTGGTACTACCTATGCCCTGGTCCTATGTCTTGCTAGTAAATCATACTGACGTGGTGAGAAACTATGTCCTGTATTTATAGTTAACATGTGCAATTAACTATCCTCCAAATTGCATAAGGAATTTTTACACCTGAATCTTCTATATTTCTGACAGCAACCAAACAGGGAATACCTATCTGATATTAGTTTGTCTATTTAACGACGATCTGAAAAGCTGAACCCCTTTAATCAAACTTCCAGAGTACACGGTGGTGAGAACCACATTCCAATCACATTCCATCCGTGAGCTTTCAAACACAGCTAGCAGAAAATTGAGAGGAATAAGCAGGTTTTAAATAGAGGAGAGCAGGAAGCATCATTGCATTAAAAATTAAAATTAAATCAAAATTAAACCCCACGTGCAGTAGATATTCTTAATATAGTATGACCCGGAGCATGTAACAGTCACCTTGACCTAAAACCCACCCAGAAGATTTAGACCCTGGTTTAGGCTCCAGAACCGAGCAGCCTGTGCCCATCGTTCACTGCCGCCGCTTCCCGCCCCTCCAGTACAAACATCTCCTGCTTCCACGTACACCAGCTCTCGGCAAACAGGAACTGGAGAGCCCTTTGCAAAGAAGGAAGTTCCAGCTCCCAAGAGGAGCACCACCAGAGATTGGCACGGAAACCACGAAACATCTTTCTATCCGAAGCAGGTGCAGGCAAAGGGGGCTGACGACATCTACCCATGAGCCAGAAGAGACTCGTTTGGCCCCCACCGACGCTGAGAGCGCTGAGGGCAGGGGCTGCAGCCTAGATCCCCCTCGGCCCTTCTGCGGCAGTGCGAGGTCCCAGTTACCTCTGGAGATGAGCAAAAGCAGCTCCATCTCAACAACGTGCCTGTCACAAGACCACAGAACGGGTCAGGTTGGAAGGGATCACAGTAGGTCCTTTGGTCCCACCTCCCTGCTCAAGCAGGGCCATCCCAGAGCACATGTCACAGGACTGTGTCCAGATGGTTCTGCAATATTTCCAGTGAGGGAGACTCCACAGCCTCCCTGGACAATCTATCCCAGTGCTCGGTCAGTCACAGTGAAGAAGGTCTTCCTCGTGCTCAGGCGGAACTTCCTGGGCATCAGTTCCTGCCCGATGCCTCCTGTCCCATTACTGGGCCCCAGGGAGCAGCCTGGTGCACCCTCAGACACCGCCCTGCATATCCCGATACTGCCCTCACGAGCGGGTGCCCCCGCGAACCTGCCGCCACAGCACGACACCCCCGGTGGGGCAGATATCTCTTAAAACACTCCGCTCCCCCGCCCCACGACACGTTCTTATCGCCAGCCCCGCGGCCACCCTGCTGAGGGGGACATAGCAACCTCCGACATGCGACCAGTAGCGGGTGCCATGGGGGGAACTACATGAGGTGGGGCCCGGGAGG
>NW_008238321.1:3327325-3332945 GCF_000691975.1 Corvus brachyrhynchos
CCCCCCCCCTTTCACCAGCCCCCTGGCCGGGATCAGCGGCTGAATAATCCCCGAGCCCCCCCGGCAGCTATTCCCCCCACAGCCCCACCCCGTATCCAGGAAAGATTTCACACCGGCCTTATAGAACAAGGATGTCATGTTTAGTTTTGTCTAGAATTAATTGCAATGATGTACAGAGCACTTACATTAAACAACGAAAGCAGAAAATTGAGAAAACAATTCAGAAAGGCACACGATACAATCAGGTTTTGTCACACAAATAACAGTGTCCATAGTACTCTGTCTCACGCTCACTTTATTACAAACGACGTAAAAAATCAGCACTGCAGCAGGTGGCATTTCAAGCACCAAGCTAATTTCGTATTCCAATATACTGCAGCCCAGCCTGGGAGCAGCAGTCACTTCTCAAGATCCCCAAGCTATGGCTGAAGCACACATTAATGTGTTGGTTTCAAATTTGTTGTGCTTTTGTGAAGTCAAAGGGACACAGCATCCATGTCGTGTATGAGTATCACTGAACTTTGGTTCAACACTTTTTACATACACAATGTATGCTCAGTGACTACATTCAAACTACTGAGACCATTGTTAAAGCTCTTCTAATTATGTAAGGTCAGCCAGGAAAAAAACTCGGGACAGAGGAGGGAGGGAAGAAGCCTAGTTTTAGTTACTTTGAATGAATGGCTGAAAAAAGCTTCGTTGGGAAAAAAAAAGGAAATAAGCAAACACAAAGAAAGCTGAAAGCAGGATCTGCAGAAAAACCAAAACACAACAGAAGCTCCAGTGACTGGTAAGACCAAAGGCTCAGCAGTCAGGAGAGTCACCTCAGCCTGCAAATTGTTTTCCACTGCCTGTACTCTGCAGGAAAGGCAGTGGGAAGCACCATCCACCGTGCAGCTGAGGCAGTGGTTCATGTCTATGTCCAAGGCTGAAAATGTGTCCCAGCACCACATAGCTCCAAACTGCTTGTCTACATCACACCTTCTTGGCCATTTCTGTTAACTTTAGTGATGCCATGAGCTAATGACAATACAGAAAACTGCAAACAAGCTGCTAGCGACACAAATACCAACTCAGTAAATGTTTAGCTACAGGTGCTCAAGCTTTTGCTAACTGGCAAATCATTGTTTTTACAAAATCTCAATCCTGAGAGGCTACATGCAGAAAATAGCTTTGTGTAAAGTTCTCTTTATTACAGGCAACATTAGTCCATACAGTAATACACAATACTGACATACAAGTGTAATCTTTCAAAATCATCATTTAAACAGCAAAGACCAAGAAACAGAATTTTAACTACTTCATTTTCAAAAATTAATACTTTTTTCCTCCCAAGATCCTTTTTCAGTAAATTATATTGAAACATACAAATAGAGAAAAAATACCCATTCAACATATATTGTAGTTAAATGGTTATTTTGTTTAAAATCTTTAATAAGAAAATCCTTTTTAGCAACCTACATATAGATAAGTAGCAAACTTTGTTTTAAACAAATCCTCTCCATTAAAAGATCTGAAGAATTTTCATCCATCATTTTCTTAGCCCACTAACACTCTCTTTTGCAATACCTTGATGCCTTAAAGTTTTTCAACTGAAGGTCTGAGACTAGGGGGCTTTCTAGATATTATAACCACTCTTCCCCCCCTTCTAGTTCCTAACTTTCTGTCCAACAGAAGGTGAGTAAGCACATAATACTTCAGATTTTTTTAATCACCACTCTGTTTCATGAGAGCATAGACAGGTCTGCTCAATCCCCCTAAATCTACCATACTTTGCTGTTCAGGAGGAACAATGTATGCCAATAAAAGCAGAAAACCTGCAGCTTTTCTGTCACATGCTTTTGATTATTGTCAAATTTTCTGTTTTATGCTTCCAGCTGATAACATGTATGTGTCATCTCAGTATTAGTTTAAATCTTTAAACAAAAAACTATATTTTCCAAAGTCATTATCACTGGGAGCAATCAAGTGGTCTTTTCTTGCTTTGCTGAGTTTCATTCTTAAAACTTGTCTTCGTTCTTCCCACTCACGGAGTTCAGCATTTCCATGGGCAAATTTACAGTTGTTTCCTTCAGTGCAAGTACCAGCCATATATCTGTTAAGACAGATTTTAAACAGTGTTTTCATACAATTACCATCATCACTACTGTGTCTATATTTTCTTCAGGTCATGTTTTTCAAATACACTACATAGTAAGGACAAAAAAAAATTGGAAGAGTTATTTACTTTAAAATGTAAGATGATAATAGCTCTGTTTAGCATTTGGTTGTATTTTAGTTTCCCAGCTGTCAAATATTTACAGAAGACAAAAGATGGCTCTTTCTATTCTTCACGTTTCTACTTAGACTGAGACACTTAATGCTTGAAACCTTCAAGTTCATCATGTTAATGAACACCTTATCATTTAACTCACTAAGCTAAGGAACTACTATTGTTAAAAAAATCCAACTAATTGATTGCCCTTGTTAACTAAATTTGAGGTTAGAATACTCAGTACAACTTAACATGCCAGTTTGTATTACTTTATGCTGCATATCCAAGGTCTGTTATGTTCAAAACAAATACATTTAGAATACTACTTAAAAATTTAGTAAAGGGACATGTAAATTTCCATGCAAAGACTGCAAATGAAAAATAAGTTGCTTTCTCTTCTATGCCATTTCTCAAGATCTCCAAGACACTCAAAATCTTTAACTGGAAATGGAGTAACAAAGGTATCTGTACCAGCAAACTGAACCTTAAACTCCAGAATGCTGATTCCAAAGTTTTTAGCCTTCCAAAAAGATTCCAACAGTGGAAGGAATTTTCAACAGACTTACAAAAGAAATCTATTGCAGTCAGGTAAACCAGGCTGCACTTAAGAATTAAAGGGAGCAGCAAAACATACAACCAGTGCTGGGGAAAACCAAAAGATCTTGGAAGTTCTCTTCCACATGTTCCTAAATAATTTCTAGTAACAAATACATAATTTTAACAAATTTAGTTTGATGCTAACAACATTTCTACTTTCCAGTATCACTGTCCAGCTAAGTACTGTTCTTGGGCTCTAATTAATATGCTGATGCCTAAGTAAACTTGTAATAATACCAACAATATCTGCTTCACACAGCTGCAATGAACTTGCAACCCTTCATTAATATCACACAGGCAATTAATTTGGTTCCAAAATTAGGCACCTTGTCACTCCCTGAGTTCTAACATGTTAAAATACTGTTAATTACTTAATTTCTTGTTGAAAGATGTAGGAAAATCAAGAAATACTAGAAACTTTTTCAAAACTAGTAACTGCCTTTATTATTTAAACTATGAACTGTCATTTTTCAGCATTTTTGCCATCTTAAAAAAGACATACCTATCACAAATGGTAAAATATCCTGTTGGAAAGCGATACTGCCAGCAGTTCTGATCATCCTCAGTGTGGAAAACCTTCTCCTTATGCTTTTCAGAAGAAATGTGACCCTGCCATTGCTTCTCACTATTACAGTTCTTCCCACACATCCAACAATGAAAATCCACCTGTTTTACAAGGAATTTGAAAACAAAACATTGAGAAATGCAATGCTGTAAGCACAGAACTTCTCCTAATACATTCTGAATGTTTTCTTTGTTTACCTAAACAGACACAGTTATTTAAACAATCACATAAAGTTTATGATCTCCACTGGCTTTACAAGAACTGGTATACAGTGTCAGTTACATTTAGTGCAGGTATCTGTGGTCTAAGGAAGCACCAAGAAAATATGGGAAACAACCTAAGTTACTGACTGTGGAAAAAAAAAAGCCCAACAAACCCCCACATGCTTGGATTTAGGATTATACCTATGATTACTTACTGTAACTTCAGCATAGTCAGTTGGCATGTGAATTTGCTTCCCATTTTCTTTGTTTGCCTGAGCAGCTGTATCATCTCCTTTTTCTGGTTTTTGAGTTTTTAGCCATATGTCATACAACTGCTCCAAGTCTTGAACTAATGAGAGCAGAAGCTAAAATAAGTAATTAGCAATTAAGGCAAGAGTTTGAGAACACTAAATAATCGACTGAGTTTGTGAGCATAATTCAGTTCCCACCTATCATAAGAAGAAAAAGGAAAGGAAACAAATGTAGACAGTTACACAGTTTAGAGATTAAGAGCCAAGGGGAACAGGTATCTCTGGCTACTTACCAAGAACCTTCTGTGCCTATTGAGGGGACAGCAAGAGGTTACAGGTTTCTGAATGGGCACCCAAAGTACAGATAACAGCTGTGCTGCTGCATATCAATACCTGAATTTCAAAGAACTAATCTCATGTGTGCTACAGTTTTTGGTAAATTTAGTTTGCTTTCTTGCAGACCACTATCTGATTATTTATGCAATTTATTCCTTCTCATTTTCAGCGCATTCTCCCTAGTAACTCTATGGGGATAGTAAAGTCAACAACAGAAAGTGAATGGCAAGTCCCAGTAAATACACTGGGGAGGAATGTTCTGCAAATAGTTTTCCCCCTGTGTAATTACATGAATCCATGTGTGTGCACGTGGCAATACAAATACCAACTAATATTGCTGCAAGGATCAATATAATATTCCTAAGACCCCTAAAAAACCAATACAAACTACTTTATTGTTAAAAAACCCATCAAGCAACGAATACACAATACAGCTATTTTTATTTAATACTGTTTTTGAATGCCCAGTCTGGGTTTGTTTAAATTTAGAGAAAAGGGCACCTGCAAGGTTTACTACAGAAGATAATGAGAGTAGATTAAAAAGTAATTGAAGTACAAGAATGAAAAGCAGAACAGTTACATTTACAACATGTTAGATTTACTCTTCTACTTACTGCTGTTCTCCTTCATATAGGTCCACATCTCTCTCTCCTCAGGACTGTGAGCAAATGAGCAGTTTCCATCATACTGACATTTCTTGCCGGAAGCAATATGATTGCACAACTGGAACATTAATTTTAAAAAAATCCTTAGGAATATAAAGCAGAATGGATGCTAGTAGAATTTTAAATTTTTTAAAGTCTTGGATAGAGTTTCCCCTCCCAGTCAAACAATTATATAATGTGAAAAATAAAAATGTTTATCTTACAAAAAACCTCATTTATCATAGTTAGAAAAAGAGAATTCCTGGAAGCAAGTACTATGAGTATTTTTTGCCACACTACCAGACCACAGATATGTATAAATTACTTCAGAAATATTTACTTCCACTGACAAGTAAGGGCTTCAGTAGTAACATGAGATCAGTGCTTTTCTAAGGCTGAACGTTGTAGAAACACTATGAACATTTTCCTACCAACTCCCATGGGAATTTCTGCAGAACTGATGAAACCAGCCCAATTACTAATATTTTCCAGTTACTGTTATCTCTCTTCTCAACCAAAATGTTAGTTTTAGGTTAACATACATCAAACTGCAAAGGCACTTGCTTCTTTGCAGGGAGAGGACGAATGGTCATCCACTTCTTACGTTCATTAGACATTACCAGCACCACACGGCGATCTTTGCTCCATCTGGAAACCACAAGCATTCAATGAAAGAAAGCATTACTAAAAAAAGCTACAATTTCTGCACAGAAGCAGAACCAGAAAGCTCAGAAAGGTTATTTTTAAAGCTTTAGCCATATATTTAAGAT